>NW_026542596.1:109733496-110091357 GCF_028750875.1 Macrosteles quadrilineatus | reverse complement strand
TCAACTTTCAAACATCAAACCGAGTATACATAAATGATGGAGTGAGGGTGATTGTAAAGTATGTGCGATTGTTTGTTAAGCTCTATTACTCTACGTACAGCTGGTTTCTAAGTCATAAATTAAGAGTGCAGTAAGCTTAACTTTAATTTCAATTGGAGTTCCGGCATAAAGGGCGAATGGAGTCTTTTGATTGGCTGATCCAACAGTGACGTCATGGCTTTGGGTACAGTTTCTTAACTGGGCTACCCTAATATTGATTGAAATTATCGATTCGATTAGTAAACCTTTATTTGATTTTTTTATCATAACCAAATTTGGATAGTTAGCTTAGGCTATAAGTTTATAGTTAAAATTATCGAATATCTGCATCTGCCATCTGTCACTGTTGGATCAGCCAATCAAATATTTGCCGAATTTCCAATTGAAATAAAATTTATGCGTACAGCAAACACATTAAATACAGTAAATGAAGGTCATTCCTTAATCGTATGTTAGTCTAGCAATGACACTTTTATGTTTGGATAAAAAGCAAGAATGTTACTTTTAGTATTAGTTTTGACTATATAGTCAATAGTATTAGCTAACCAATCAGCTTGCGAATGAAAATTGGAAATTATCAATTAAAATTCTTTATGATCTTTTAAGCCTACAATTCTATGAGAATATGGAGAATGCCATACATAATTTCCTCACAAATGTTAAATGTTAATTTCATAATTTAATTTTAAATATTACAATATTAACTTATTAGAAGTTTTCCATTTATTTTTCAATTGAAATGCATTTAGTAACCAAGTTAAGAATAATAATTAACCATTTCATTCACTCTGCAAACTAATTCTTACAAGTTCTACGGTGTCGTAATTAAATTTATACACTGATTAGTTAAACATATTACAATTTAAGATTATATGATATGATATATCCAACTCAATCATCACAAATTTTATTCCATGGAGTATGGTTTTTTTTAGTAGGTTCCGTAGTTTTAGTTGGTAAAAGTATTAATCAAAAATATGAAAACAAGAGTAAGTGACTAATGATAATCTTTGTAAACCACTAGACACTTTAGAACCTAATATGCATAAAAGGTTTTAATCACTCTCTTACACCTCTCACACCTTCCTTGCCTTTTAAATTTAAAATGTAAACGTAACAATGTTTGCGCCCTTATGCATAAAACATCATGCTAATGAGTGCAAATTATTTACGTATATCAACCGCGGATTAAAAAATACTAGTGTACCTGTCACTCGAATTCAATGTCAAAAATGTAAGGTCAGTTTGCAAATCTACACACCTAGACGAACATTTTGGTATATAATATGTGGGTTTAAATAGTAAAACAAAAAACCTTATCGTTCACAAAGTTGTATGTAGCGTATTAATAATATAGATAGATAGATAGATGTCTGGTATTGATGGACATTGATGATGTACAAAATCAAACTTGCTATGCACAGCAAACTAATGTTTAAACTATTCCATTTCGGTGAGCTAGAAACTGGAGATGTTCTTCTGAAGCCATTTTATGGAAAGTTCTGTCTACTTGGGCACACTGTAACAGTAAAGTTCGAAGTTACATGTTCTCCAGCTTTTACCTCTGATAACATAACAATATTTTACTTCGGGCTTAAGTAGAGGCAACTGTGTCCAGTCTATACATCAAAATGTTTATCTCCTTTTTCTGCCTTGAATGTTTTTGTTCATACGCATACAAGCCGATTGTTGAATTATTGCAGGTTTACAATCATACTTTTAAATAGTTGGTGTTTATAAATAGGTATTTATTTGGATTTCTTTACCTTATATGTTAAAAGTTTAATCTCATTTATAACATATATTTCTATCCATATTAAAAATTCGTGAAACGAATATAAGATTATTAAACGGAAAAAGGGCCCCCTGATATCAAGGTTTGTTGTAAAAATAACCTGTAACACATCCTATATATTGATAGGCAGCATGTTTCTTAAAAACCTTTTATCAGCTCGTAAGCATCGCAGGAAAAATCTACGCATACTGTTGGAAAGGTATTTACCTGTGTTTGCAAAATCCCTTTATAAACTAAAATAGGCTCAAAAATAAGAACAAAAAATGAATTCAAAACTTAAACAATTAAACATGGGCCTTATGGATTGCCATGCGATGAAATAACAACAAAATAAAATTTCAATCACATGTTATGTTTACAGCGTGGGGTTAAACAGGGAAGTCTGCGCATTACGTATTTTTGGTCGAGTTTTTACCATTGGGTGACCTCTAGTATATTAAATGGTCTGCTTATGAAAAAAAGTACATAGTTCTTGTAAATGTAATAATTGAGATAGACATTAACGCTCATTTAAATCATTAATAAGGAATCTAGAGAACTTTACTAGTATCTTTTGTTTTGTGAAAACATAAAATTGTAACAGAATTTAAAATATTAAGCAAGCACGAGAATTTTCTTTTTTTGTCACAATAATAAACCGAAACTGGGCGCATTTTAACCCAAACGTTAAAACACAGAATGGAGACACACACACACACAATGGAACACAGAATGTTTACAGAATGGAGTAAGAAATCTTCAATACTTCGATACTGACTATCAGTTAGACGTATCTTTAACCCAGACCTTGCATAGAAAGAGCAATGATCATTTATCAAAACCCCACTCATTATTTTACGTCCTTCCCAAAATTTCTGTTAGCCAGTTTACTTCTCTAAGCTTGTAAGCTATTATTGAAAATATAGCTTTTTGATTAATCTGATACGTTATTTCCACTACATGATATGGAAAAAAAGAAAAATACCCCCGCCGCAGCAAACTTGTAGAATGAGCGAATTTCCATTTGCCTCAATTGATTTTAAATTAAATCTATTTAAATAACATTAGGTTTAACAAGTACCTGTTTTGCTGCTACACGGAGGCTAATAACGTAGCTTAGTATAAAATAACTAATTTTGCCAAGTTTGATCAAAATATTTCCATAAACAAGCAAACCACAACCTTTTACAATATCCTCCATAAAAATAACATGGGAATTTTAAATTTGCAGTTTTTTTTTCATTTTCTCCGTAACTAATAACCGTACAAAAACACTTTGATATACTAAATGATTTTTTTAAGCTCTTTAAAATGGTCTAGAGAGAAGTTGGGACATTTTGTGTTTTGAGGATCAAAAATAAGAAAAACCATTTTTACCCCTAAAACCCCGTTCCCATGATCCAATCATGTTGGTTCATGAATTCCTTCAATTGTATCCCACATTACACCTTTAAGCATAATTTCATCAAAATTGGACAAAAATTACTCAAGTTATCGCGTTCACGGACGTATATATATGTATAAAAATTTAAACGAATTGTGTTTTTGGCCTCTGGGGACATCAAAATGAAAGAGTAAATCGGTCCCGAGCCTAGGTCTTACCGTGCCACCTACGCTAATAGCTACTTCCCTGTAGGGAAATTCGCTAAAAAGATATGTCGGTAAACCCAGTTCAAAATTATATTTTGGGAAAACAGTGCTTTCAAGTGCAAAGTGAATCAAAATTACTTTATTATTTAGATTTCATTGGTGACACATCATTTTAATGTGTTGCAAGTAAATCAGGCATTATAGTATGTTAGCTCGTTCGTTAGTCATGATGTTCCAGTCCAGTGAGCTGAAACCCTACTGGACTGAGGCTGTTTTAGGACTTTGTCCTCTTCAGTCATTGTACTGTAGTATGTTAGTTTTTTTACGAATTGCGGATGTAGAACACTGACAATATTTTAATAACTCTTTAACTGTCTCAAAAGGATGTTAGTTAAGTGCACCGATTCTATTTCAATGGATGGATTCTGGGCCAAGTTTTGATTTTTCTTGGAGCTGATAATTATTCATACTTTTATACAACAGATTGATGTTGTTGTAAACAAAACGTATATCACCTCTTGGTTGAAAATGTTATTAACTTAAACAAACAAATATACACTGGGGGAAAATACTGACTTGTCTAAAAAAAACTGTGACATTTAAAGTCTTAAAGTAAATTGTCTCTTAAGTTACCAATAATTTTTAAGACTCTTAATGCAGGCAAATTATGTAAGTTGGGATAAATATTCTGTTTGGTTTCCTTACGAATAATATAATAATCACATGATGGGATGAACTTTTAAAGTTTGTTTGGTATAAAGTTTAGACCACCTTCTTTTCACACAATAGCTTTTCAAAAGCATCTGGCATTATTGTATCATGTAAATTCAAATTTACCTTTTTATTACCTTTTTCATTAATAACGCTTAACATTAAAATAAATAAAGAGACAACACGTTTAAGTATAAAAAATGTATTTATTATGTACATTTATACATAGCACCGTAACTTTGGTATCTTGTTGACGGCAACTTGACCCTTTGTTAGTTTACATTCCTCCATTAAAACCATTATCCCTAATTCACCGAAGGGCAAATCATGATTGCTACCAAAGCTTGTTTGATTTGACAGAAATAATTAACGCTAATTGCAATTATACCTGTAAACTAATCGAACTGTGTAAATACAAGATTTCCTTTTAGGAAATTTACGACCCTGATAGTTAAGTACTTCGCCTTGATCAATGAATTAAACAAAAGTATCAATGAAAAAACAAGTACGCACTTATATTTTCCCCTGAAAAGTAAACTCTGCAGGGAATTCCATCAGGAATCCACTCGAGTCACACCGTCATTGTACAAGCTATCGTAGCAAATATCATGATTTTAATGATATGATATGATAATATGAATGAATATGACTGATAACAACTTGAACTATTTTAAATGTGATGGAAAAGGAACAAGTTCTTTAAAAAATTACCATAGAAGTCAAAATGTTCTCTCCTAAAAGATGGTTTAAACTGTTATATGGCTAGGATATGTCTAAATTGTAATATTTTACATCACAGTCTTAGTAAAGATATTGAGGGTTTGTTTTGACTTTGGCAGGGTCGCAGACAGTTCCGGCAATGAGAGCTTGGGCAGGAGCGAAGAAAACTCTGAAGTTGATATCCCTGAAGTCCAGGGAAGCCTCGAGATGTACTGGCATCCTGTCAGAGATCGCCCACAAGGTACCGGTCCTGTCTACTCTGACGTCACTGGGGAAGATGAGTCCTTCATCGTCCTTGGCAACTACAGCCAGATTCTCCTTGCTGTACGGCTTCCTGGTGTCCCAGCAACCAATAGCGTTCTGGTCGATCAAGTTGAAGAACATGATGCCATTCTCATCTATCACCTGGGAGGTCACGTGACCACCAGGTCCTCTGGAAGGAAGGACGGAAAAGTCGTGGTAGCTCTCATCCTTCTTCTCCTTGTTCTTCAAAACTTCAGTAGACACGAAGAACTCGCGGTTGCTAGCTAGAGAGTGGAAGAAGAGGGTCTTGAACCCGCTGGGTTGAGGAGCTGACAGAGCCATGCCGAAGATACCCTCAGCGCTCCACTGGAAGTTGATTCCACCGATGTTGAAGTCTCCCGCCAGAGGGTCGGGGAAGAAGAAGCCGTGCTCGAACCTGTAGGAATCGTCCTTGGCAAAGTCGTAGACGATTAGACCGTAGCCCAGCTCGTCTGAGGCGTAGACGAAAGTGTCGTCACAGGTCTTGCCCACGTCTACGGCGATGTTAGCGATGAAGGTGTTGGCGTTGATGTCGTCATCCTTCAGCTGGTATTTGCGGATCTTTTGGTTGGTGCGGAGATCGAACACGTGATACGCGTACGGGCAAACCTGTTGAGTCGTGTTACCTGTGCATACAAGATCAATTAAGTATATGTGTTTCATATGTAATGCTACTAACGAGCCCATACTACCATTAATACCAAGAATCCCGGATGCAACAATCTAAATGTTATGTTTATAGTGGGATCAAGAACTTTTTGGTCCTCCGGTAAGAAACAGTAGTAGTCATGAAAACTGGGACATGAAATTAAATTGTTGTTAAAATTTAAATTTAACAATTTATTTTAATTAAATTGTCATCGTAAATATTTTAGGTAATCAAACAGCTTTTAATCATAAAATGAATTTGACGTCAGTAAATACAATCACAAAAACCGTCATTGTTGATGTAAAAATACTAAAATACGTTCACTTGTAAATCATGTAAGTTCTGATGGTAAAAGGTTTGCAATTATCTACATAAAGAAACTAATCTAGAACGACATTATCCAAAATCTTATGTTTATTTAACTTGTTATTTAAATATTCAGAGGTCTTTATGAAAGGTTGCATACAACTACAGAGATAACGCATTATGAACTGTTACAAGTGCTTGCATGCCATTATCGTGGTTTTTACACCATCATAGTTAAATGGTACCGCATGTAATTGAAGAGCTTTTATTGCAAGCTTTTATTGTTCATTACAGCTATTGCCATGAAATGTCCGTTTTCATTAACTCTACTTGCGACTACTTGTTTTCCCTACATAATAATAAATAGTTTTCAAATTTGTTGAACTAAACAACGTATGATGGGGATCTATTATGGATATCAATGATGTAAATCGGGATTTAAAAATTATTGTGAATTGTAGAAAAAAATTGTTATATAACTTTTGCTGCGTTTACCAAACTTTTCCGTAAGAATTAGAAAAGAAGTCCTGTAAGTGGCTCAGTAAAAATGTTTTATCATGATTTATTATTATTAAAATCACCTTAGGTTGAAACATTTAAAATCACGACCAAAAAATCTATCGAAATGATTAGTAAACGAATAAAAACCTAAAATTACTTTTCAAATCGTATAAGGTCAACTGGTCAACTCATAACAATACTGGAAATCTAAAAAAGTCAAAGATTAAAAAGTTATTTACGGATGATAATACTTTCCGGCTCATTAAGATGCTTACTTTAAAGTTGATAATACTTTGATACAGAACAATAGGCTTCTCAGCTGTATGATTATATCATCCTATTGTTTGCAAATAGTATAATCTTTTGTTTAACTTTTTCCAAATAGAGAATCTCTTTTTAAACCTGAACGGTTATAAAATAGACGGAATCGGTGTGATTAATTTAAATTACTATCGCCACTGAGCTCATTACAGTATCAAATCAAATTAACCAATTTCAAACAGTTATGAGTTTCTTACCGATTCCAACGGTTCCAGAGTCCAAGACCCAAAGTCTGTCACATTCGTCGACCCTGATACGGTAGACAGTGGTGAGGGCGTCGCAGTCTTCTATAGCGTTGCCGGCCAAGTCAGGGTAGGGGATGAGGCGAGGTTCGTCCACGGGGGCGGCGTCCACTGGGAGATAGTTCAGGGTTGAAGGTACACCTGGAAGTCAAGAGAAGATATTAAAATATATCAATGTAATTGGAAAAAGTTATTAAAACCCCTACAAAGAATGCAAAGTTTTCAGGATAAGAAAGTACGAAGCGTGAACAATGAGAAGGACTATGGAGAAGAGGGGGAGGTGAAAATTAGGAAAGAAAGGCGTAGGATGTTATTTGGTATGGAGGTCGACGGTGGAAGATAATGTAGATGAAGAGGAAGGCTAAAAAAACCTAATTCAAGACGTGTAAACCTTCGGGTAGGCCTAAATCCTACATATTAATACGCAAGCATGTTTCTTTCTCAGCTCGTGTGCATCGCAGGGAAATTCTACGCATACTGGAAGCTGTGTTAGAAAGATATTTTTCTGTAGATGTGCAGAACCCCTGTATACATTAAAATAGGCTAAAAAAGAAACACGAAAAATGAAATCAATTTTTTTTTAATTAACATTGGACTTTTGGGTTGCCATGATGGTTACGAAATAACAACGAAATATAAACATCAAATCAAAACAAATTAAAGAAATTCCAATCACATTTTTTATTTATAGCATTAGGTGTAAATAGAGAAGGCTGTACATTACACGATTATGGTCGAGTTTTCGACCACTGGACGACCTCTAGTTTTAATTCATGTAGCGCAATCTTGAAGATATGTATAATATGAAGCAGTGGATCAAAGATTTTACGGATTAAAAGGACATAGGGAATGTTAAAATAAAGAAGTAGAGCCCCTCAATAAGAAATATTACAACACAACTTCAAGTGTGAACATTTATTTGACAAAGTATACCTATAAATTTCTCTTTTCTGGTTTCCAGTTTCTAATGACGACAATATAACGTGTAGGTAGAAGTATTGTGCTGTATTGATTCGTATTTCACAAACGGTATAACGGTTGTGTATAACAGTTATTAAAGGTTTTTAGAAAGGCATTAGTTTAAACTATTTTACAAAAATAAAATTCAAAACATATTGTTTGAATACAACTAATCGACCCTTTGGTTTTAAAGCGTTTTCGAGCAATATTAATATGTATAATAAGATAATTAATGTACAATGAGATGTAAAATTTATAATTTCCATATAAAGTAGGTTCTCGTTAGGAACACCCACATACGTCACAGTCATACACGTCACGACCTAACACGCGATACATGCCGTGATGTCACAACATGTATTGTCAAGATTTATATCATAAGATCGCTTATTGAGATAAAGAACTGTGTCGAAAGTCATTTTCAATTGTGTACGTTGAATATTTTGAAATATCAAAATAGCTCTCATCTGCTCCCTAACATATTCATGATGATGAAAATGTTTATGCTTCCTATACAATTAACAATGAAAAACTTTTGTCCTAGGTTTTAGTCCGGGACTGTTTACACATTATTTCAGTCTATACCTAGAGGTTCGCTGTATTATCACTAGAAACAATCCATTGGTTATTGGCGGGATTTGAACTCGGGACCTTGGACTCCGAAGCCCTGCACTCTACCACTAGACCAGCCCCCCCCCTAACTATTAACATATTAAACATTGGAATTTGATTCCATTTCATTTAATTGAACATGTTTTAATCCATTAACATATTAAAAACACGTTCAATTAGATAAAATCACGAATATTTTACTATTCATGAAAAATATAACCAAATCACAGACGAATGTCCCAAGATCCGCTAGTGACTTAGAAAATGAAAGTAAAAGTATCTAAGGTCGAATAGAACACCTCGAAATCTCCATATTACCGCCATATCCTCCGGTCAAGGTAGGCTGAAGGACGCCCCAAATCGCTGTATGATGAAATAAAGATTATACGTTTCCAGGAGTAGTTTGTGGCAATACTATAGCATAATGACATCATTAAGTCATTGTTGTGCATAACCTTTCAATAGCTCGACGGACATTAGCTTAGATAACGCTAAGTGGCAGCACAGTAGACCGGTTGTCCCCGCGCCACGCCCCTTTCACTACGCATGTGCAATGTCCCCGCGCGGGCCGTTGCTCCGCCACGCGCCTGCGCTGTAAACAACCAACAGCTGACCAGGCCAAGATCACTGTGTCGCACGTGTGGACGGGTTTTTGCGCCCGCCATATTGACTTCCCGCTACGGCGGGTTTGCTAATTTTATATCTTTACGCTGCAGTGAATTCTCACTTTCAGCTGGTTCTCTTGACTAATTAGTGGTGCAAATGAAGTGGAATTGAACGATTGAATGGGCGTGCGGTGTATGAAAGTGTAATCAGGTTTTGACTCACATCAGTCGAGCAAAAAACTGGCAGTGAACTTGTACATATTTCCAGTTTGGTGAGGTAGTTTTTGTACCAAACATACTAACTACCGTAATACTTTCTCAAGGAAAAGTTATACATTTTGTAATTATTGGTTATGAAATTGTAATAGTTATTATTCATAAGCGAAATCGTTAGATAAATTTTAATATACACAATTCAAAGTATTTCACTTTTATTGGAGCATGAAAATATTATGATGCAGTATAGTTAAAAAGTAATAGCTTTGTTTATGAACCGGAATGCGGTACATTTAGTCAGAATTACAGATTTCGAACTTTCGAAATCGTTTTAAATCTTCTGTTTCAGATAAAACCAATCAAATCTGTTGAAATATCTGGTATAATGCCAAACAAACAAACAAGTGAATAAACGACCGAAACATTTACTGTAAACGAAAAATGTCGATTGCAAACAATAATTGTTATTGTGGTCAATTTGATTAATTCCCAATAGTTCACATCAATAAATGCATTCTATTTTGAGTGGGTATAAAAATAAAATAAACTACTCAATTGTTAAAAAATGTCTCGTCATCGTTTATGCACCTAATACGTTTATAACGGGATACATTTTTCATCTTCACAACCAGAAAGAAAAAACCGCTGAATCATGACGTGTGGAAACGAAACATCAATCAGTTTGGAGGAAACGTTGATGAACTGTGAAAAACAGTTTGGACAAATACGTCACCACGAAAGTTGTTCACCATGACCAGGACTGTTGTGGGAACGGCCTAACTCTGGTGGGAACACTGTCATTAACACAGGTCTGTGTAACGATTTTTTATTGAAGATTATCTGGCGGCCTAGTTCAGACTCGTTGCATCTGTGGTTTTCGCTGAAGCGGTGGCTCAACACGCCGTCGGCTGATTGGCAAATTAAAAATGGAGCTGAGACCTACAAGCTTACATAAGATATAAGACTGTCCTGTCAATTAGGATTCCTGCACGAGACATGCAAGATGCGCACGCACAGCGGTTACCGACAACCTGCGCAGTGATTACAGCTACAGCTGCGCAGTGCACGCGTTTGTAGCTGCGTACAATTAAGGATGTCACCGATGTTGACGTAATTGTAACTTATGGGGGACAGGTTATCTAACACAGGTTTTGTGTTGTAACGGTTTCTTTGTATTCGGCGCAGTTCAAGTAGTTATGGCGATACTTGTGTTGGCTTTCAGCAATTATTTTGTGTTTAATAATGACAACTAGATAATTTGTTATAACAGTTCTCTTTTCTTTGATTAAATAGACGTGTTGACTTGTTTATATTTGACTATAAGGTTACTAAACTAAAAGTTACTAAATGACTTAAAAAAGTGAGAGTTAAATCCCATGAGCTCCCTAACTACTTTTCTGTAGATAATAGAAATAGTTCTTATATGTACACAAATAAAAGAAATATTACAACACAGTCTGAGTTGTAGTATTTAAATTTGTTAGAACTTAGTCACTGACTAAAGTGTTAACGTTGTACAACAACCCTACTACTATTTTGATAGTTGGATTAACTTATCCTTGGGGAGAGGGAGTGAGAAACCTAATGCCGTAACATTAAATCACGTTGCACCCTTGCTGTTGTCGATCAATAAATTGCCTGCAAACTTTGAACCACAAAATCGTTTATAAGTTTGATGTTGACTGAATTACTAGTACATGTACCAATATTTAATTTGTGACGAGTTTTTCAACATATTTATTAATTTTTTGTTAAATGTAATTGTTAATATACTATTTTATGGTTATATGAAGTTTGAGTTAAATTATATACACTTGGGCCCTACAACAAACGTTTGCATATACCGATGTAATATGTATAGGCTATAAAAATGTTGCATTAATGCAAAAATATGTTTTAGCTCTTTTGAGGCTGTTGTGACTTTTGACCTTTTTCATTGGTCTCTGTAACAAAGGTAGCATTGCCCAAAAATTTGTTTCGAGTATTCACACATTACGTTAATTAACATTTCAAGTTATAAATTTTTAAACCGTAAACGAAGCCCATGCTTTTATATAAATGGTCTGTGAAATTAAATTATACAGAAGCAGTGAATCGTCAGTGTTTATGCTCCGATGTTCCGCGTACGATTATATTTTACTGTTGTGATGGTCTTCATGTAAGCTCCATCAAAAACACTCTTTCCATCATGGCAAACAATGTACGCCTTTGCATTTACAATAATACTAAGTAAGATGCTTAATTGTTGTTATATTGGAAGATAGGTAGATACAAATAATAATGAAATCCCTATATAAGGTCATTTTTCTATTTTAATTGTATGATGATTCAGTTAGAATAAATGCTTGAATTGCATAAAACAAGTTAACTGCATCGAGAAACGTTTACCTCCAACTGGAGATAATATTATTTGTAACCCATTGATCATTGAATAAAGGAAAATGTATCTCTTCAATACGAATAAAAACGTTGATTTCTTTAATACCAGGAGAGAGCTATTTATACAAAACTGAACAAATAGTCGTAAACCATCGTTCTCCAAACCCAAACAAAATGTAAAAGACAAATACGTGTCGAGTCAACATTCGCACACTCTACGTTATCAAACACATAGAAACGCTCTTATATTACAGTGTTATTCGTCAACCTTTTCCCCAATAATCTATGGTAACATTTTGAACTAGTAATGACTTAAGATATTCATTTAAAATGGAACTACGACCCTTAAAATTTGACTTTATCATTTAAATCGATGATTAAAATATTTGTATATTAATAGGAATTGGTTTCTGCTGATCAAGAAGTTATTTAATAGGAACTGACGATGATTCTGGCCCATATTGTGAATTCCCAATACAGCTCTAACCGCTTCAGGTAAGACTATGACTAGAGTAAAAATCATTATATTTTGGAGGAATGTAATACAAACACGTAAACCTTTAATTGCTCGAACGAGTTTACGAACCAGCATAATCGGACTATTTCCTCCATTTTTGAAACCAAAAGAATATTTTGCAATTTCTTTCTAAGCAATTTTGTAGAGATCGAAAATTAGTATTTCGAAGCGTTGTTGTAAGCCTAATTTTCGGAGAGAATTTAAATAAGAACTGTACATTTTAAATTCATGTTATTTTTACGTGGAATAAAATAATAAACTGATGTAATTTTGTTGATTAGGGATTCATTTTGATCAAATATGGCAAATTTATTTATTCCATACTTATCTATTAACGTTTCAACTTTATTACCTTCCCTGTAGCAGTGAATCTAAGCTCTCGTTAAACTAATGTTATTTAAATATAAAATAAATCTGTCAATTTTAAGAGAATATTTGACTAAAAGTCCAACCATTTAAATGGCAATTCACTTAGCCTGTAGATATTCAATGGCGACTATGGGTGAACGTATTACGTTTTAGGTTTCCCATCTGTATTAGATAATGGTAATGCAGACAAGTGTCCATGTATATTTCTGTATTGGAGAGTAGTACACTCTTACTTGCACAAGATAAGATACAATAATAAGATTAAGAGGTATAAGATAAAATGATGAAAACCAATTCGTATTTACCTCCAGCCCAACGGGGGACGGAGATGAACATCTTGTCTTGCCACAGTTCAATGCCCACGGGCAGGTTGTTCTCTGGGATGTAGGCACCTTGGGCAATAGCGGCGTACCTAGCCTCCTCAGACGGGAACTCATAGTCCACAAACCTCCAGCGGAACCTCTCGACCAGGTTGTTGGTCTTGGCGGGGTATCCAGTGGGGACGGCGCCGAACTTGGACGGGTAGGCGGCCACGGGGGCGGGCATACCCTCGAAGATGGGCTTGTGGTCTGGGGCGGGAGCACCGGGCACTTTGTTCGGGGAGTAACCCGGAGGTGGGAAGTTCAGCTTTTCCTCAAACCCGGGAGAAAACACTGATTTCCCTCCAAAACTGGGGTCCACAGAGTATCCATAACTGCTAGCTGAAAAGTATAATTCTAGTTTTAATTTAAATAACAAAGATTTTTTCAATAAATTATTTAAATAGTGAATCGGAGTAGTAAAATAGTATCAAGAAAGTTCTCTTGTACTTGGTTTAGTAGAATATGGTTGACAATTTTGGCAATCACCAATATATTTTCGATGCGATGATTAAGTATGACCTAACAACTATTCCGTGTGATTTCGAATACATACAACAGCTGTACTATGTTAACTTATCGAGTGACAATATTAAATATTTATGCATTGTGAATTAAAGTCATTATTACTGAAATGTATTAAACCGTAGGATACAATCGGGTTTAGGTTTAGGTTATCGATATATGGGCACAAAATTACTAGATATGAAGACTTGTTGACTTTGTTTTTCCTATAAAGTTTTAATTTATTTAAAATTAATATTTGTGTTATTGTTGAACCGCCCCCTACAAGAAACGTCAAAATGCTAGTGGTGTTGAAGCACATGTAAGACAAATTAATTATTGAAACAACAATTAATAAGCTAAACATTGATCAAGCTGGGAAAAACGTTAGTACTACACAGCTTTTCAAAAAAATATAAACTAATCATTATAGAAACGATTCAAAAATTCATTAATTATGTCCAATATTATGCCAATACATTTCACCCACTAAGACTGATTTTTTTAAACCTGTAATTGTCGTAGTTGTTAATCCTGTAACAGTTTTGCCCTAAAATAGAGTTTTGTATTTTAATGTTGATCCAACTTCAATATATTTTAATTTGAAACCCCAAAAAACAATTAAAAAATCTAGATTATTAGGATCAGTCGTTCAGTTATTATTTGCTACAAATTGTACTCAAATTTGTTGTTGCGTAAATCTCAACTTCAAAGTTTAATTCAACGATAAAATCTGTTTACAGAATAAAGAATATGTCTTTAAATAATCTCCCTACTTTGAATATAAAGAAGGGAGTCCATTGTTGAACTTTGAGTTCTACTTTGCAGCACATCTGACATACGAACATTACTATTCACAGCACAATCTAAACTTGTTGACCATCTCCAGAAGTTTGCTTTAGAGACAAGATTTACTTCCTAAGGCATTCAAAGTTCTTGTTCTAAGTGTCATTTTATAATATATAGTTTTGATTGTTAATTAAAAATATTTTGAAAATTTATAAGTTTACAAAATGAATATTTTTCTTTACTTAATGTAGCAGAGTAAAAAACTTTTGAAATGTACGTCCATATAGTGCCAGAGTATATAACCATTATGTATTTATTCTCGTCTAAGTCTAATATACCTCATGTTAACATTTGAACTTGATAAAATAACAAAAAGTACTAAAAGATTAAAGCTTTTCTATACATCATTTTTTGTAAGACGCGATTTTTAATACAATATTTAAAGGAAGAATACGTTTACAATTTTCATATCTAGTCCTGAATGTGAAAAATAGACTATTCAAATTACACTAACAATTCAATGTTAATTTGTAATCATAGAATTTAGTGTTACAATGACCGTAGTCCTAAACACATCCATGTTTTAAGACAGCATAAAATGTATGAAAGCCTTGTTTCAACACGAATAAAATATTTCTTCTTATTTTACTTTTACACTCTTAAACATGTTTCGTAAAAAAGAAAACGTAAGTAAAGATAAAACTTAATAATCAAAGCTCGATGAAGAATTTTAAAACTTATATTTATGGTAAGGGAATTTTTGCAACCATCGTTTATACTTCTGGTTTAAGTCTGGTACATTTTATTTCCCAAGTATTTAAGTGATTCATAATTCAAAAGAATATTGATTTATAAGAAATACACGATGGGATACATTTTGCGTAATCAGTTAAAAGCTCAAACTGAGTTTTATTAGATCAGTTTTATATATTTTTTATTCAGACATATTCTCCGAATTGATTTCAAATAGTATTTGAATCCAAAGCTACTTTTGGCCTTAGTAAAAGATGTATAATAAAACTGAAGTCTCGGCCTTATTAAATGTCAAGATTTTATCGTCAGAGTTGTAAAAATATCGTTATGATTTCAAATGTTATCTTTGAATTCCATCTACATTTTCAATCAATTGTTGCACTGAATGATAAATTATATAATTTTTAATTGAATATGTAAATATTTTTAAAACCTATTTTTAATGCAATTTGAATCTGATGAAATTTATAAACGCAACACAAAATATAATATGTATGGGTAGTAATGTGGTTTGAGTGCCAGATTTTTTATCCGGAGGTGATAGATTTGATAAATAGGCTCAGTCATAATTCTGGCAAACAATGGTGGTATCTAAAGATCGAAATAGGGTTTGTCCTGTTCCCTTTTAACAGAAATAACTTTTAAAATTCCCAATTTACTGAAAACACACAAATATAACACAAAACTATAGTGTTACGGCAATCTAAAAATAATTTGAATTAAAAAAAGTTGTTGCCTCTACAAATTAAAAGTTAATTGTGAATTGGATTTATACATTTAAAAATTTAGTCCTTATGCATTTTGTAGTGATAAACTTACCAGCAAGCGCCGCCAAAAGGCACACAACCGACACTGTATCCATCACGCACTGTGACTGTCCCAACTCTCTCTCAGTCTTATATACAACAAGGGGCATCTCGCCGGTCAAGGGGACTGGGAAAGGCGAAAACTTCGCAAATGGCGAAACTGATGCAAATGGTCAAAACTGACACCATTCGTACAAATCGAAAAACTACTTTTTAAAACGCCAACGTGCCAAGTGAAAGATCTTGTGAAATTTGTTCGACAAAATTACCCTCCTAGACGTATAAAACTGTTGAAGTAAAAAAAGTTTGATGAAAACCTATTTTTATTTTGTAAGGTGGTGTTTATTTGAGTGTTTGTGTGCAATTGGAACTTCGATGATTTTGTAAAATGTTAGGAAAGTTTTAGTTCACTGGTCAACCTTTTGTTGCATAGCATCAATAATCGGTAGAAAAGAGCCATCTGGATCCAATACACTTCTCAATTGAAGTCAATTCACACACTTTCGGGTATGCAGACGAGCGCTATAAGTACTCGGCGACTCTTAAATATATTATTTGTTACATCTAGGTACAACGAAGCGCATTAAGGTTAAGTAGAGGTCGTCCAGTGGTCGAAAACTCGATCAAACTTTGTAACGCAGTCTATTTTCACCCCACGCTGTAAATAAAACATGTGATTGGAAATTATTCTATTTGATTTGGTTCTCTGTTTGTATTTTGTTGTCATTTCGTCACCAGCATAGCAACCCCTACAGGTCCAGTAAGCTGAGAAAAGAGGTTTTCAAGAAACATGCTTGCCTATTTATATAGAAGAATATATTATTTATAAATGTATTACATCACTTAGTCTTCACTTCGCTTCGCAAAGGAGTATATACTAAGATTGAAGAGCCCTTTGAAGACAAGGCGTATGAAGATACCTAACGTAAGTAAAAGAGTTATTAGAATCGTCATTAATTATGGAATATTATGTATTTTCTCTAAACAATGGTACTATTAAAGAAACTTAATTGGAAAACAGACTATCAATTTTCTGGAGTTGGCCATATGCAAGATTTGATCAAAAATCATTTAGGAAAGGTAATGGTAAAAAGTAAAAAATAAAACATTATAAAATTGCTCAGTGTTTTCATGGATAATTGTCAATAAAATAACAGATTTGTCCTTTCCCTATTGTATTTATATGAGAAGGGTGCAGCAGCTTGAAAGTATCAAATTAAACTATTAAGGGTAAACGAAACCCAATGTGATGTCAATATATAAAATCATGATTTTTACAAAAATATTCCGTCTTTCTCATACGTGTAAGCTAATAATGTGGAAAGCCCTAGGGCATAGCCGAGATATAAGCATCGAAATAAGACGAATGTTTCTCATGCATGTGTAGAAGCAATTCCCAGAAGTTTTACTATGTTCAGTTACTTGGTTTGGTGATGCACAAAGGGAAAACAAGCAGCCAGACGTTTGCAAATGTGTAGACAGCAAACTATATATAGAAAGGGAAATTTATATCGTTGCCAATTGTTTTTCAACAGCCATATTGCGGCACACACAGTTGAGATTATGAATTGTGTGTCCTGTGGGATTCCTTCTTTTTGTGAAAACCGCTGAGTCAAGTATATGGTAACAAAATTAAATTATTTCTCTGCGTACATTTTTAGCATTTTGTTTTATGACGTTTGTTTTGCGATTCTTATGATATGCGTTATAGTATATTTCGTACCTAGGGCCGAAAATGAGGTTTTGCCGGCTCGAGATAGTTTTTAAGTTCGAGACAAAGTCGAGAACTTAAATCGATCGAGAGCTGCAAAACCATTTCGGTCCGTGGTACGAACGCTTTTTTTCACCACACTATACCCTATTACCACTATTCACCACTATAATAATACACACTGATCGTCAACACAACTACAACTTTAAGGTTATGTGAAGAAATAATTTGAGGAATCAGCAAAAATATAAATAAATAGTTGCTAGGCAACGGTGACAATAACACAATTCTATATTGCAATGCTATGGAATTTGATTGTGTATTTAAAACGCATTCATGTTTTAAGTAAGTAAGCGGACAGCTGATTTTGCGGCCCCGGCCTGTAAAAACCTGCTCGGTCCCCAAATTGGCGACAGCTGGCATGGCCAGCAAAACGTAACTTTCAGCCACCAATAAACGTATGTAATACAGCCAAAAACGTCATAGTGTGGTGAAAAACGGTTAAACATTATAGATTTGTAACGAACCGTTGTTAACTTATCTCCCCAAGCTTACAGTTGTAATGGGTGCCTAGAGTATAGTAATGCCAAAGAAATTATTATAATATATCTAAAAAAACTACCCATTTTTATACGTATTATACAGGGTGGAAAAAAGTCCAGGGACGGTTAAATATTTCAAAAAGTAATATAAACTAGAGAACCCGTGCGGCTCGATGAGCCGCATAGTATGAAACACCGAGGAAAACGTTATCCTTAAATTCGAGTTGAGTTGTTTAAACACTTGTTAGAGACTAATTTTAAATATCTCTATTTGCGTCGTCAAGGTTCACCTACTTTATTTCTGCTCTCAGTTTTAACTGACAACTTCTAATGAATGGTAAATGATCTGCTTCAATTCGAGAGTTGGTTAACGTATTTTAACGTGTTGTCTGTCAGTCACAGTAACTTATATGCCCCACATCAGAACGTTCTCACGTTGTTCAGTGGAGTTTCCTCCTATCCCAAAGTTTTGGAAGTATGGATTCATTTGTCGAAATAGGTTGGATAACTCTTGTAGCTATAAGATTTGGATACAAATTTCATTTGATCTTTTTGAACAGCGTATATTATTTGCCTCTCCTGAATAATAAAAATAAACTTGACCGTAACTATACTCGATCGTTGAATAAGTTACATAAACACTAATTCCTTCACTTATGTTTTGTCTAATATTGAAACTTAAACTTTTAATAGCAAATGAGTTTTTGGAACTTCTTATTTTTTACTTGAAATGTCTGGAATGTGTTGGTGAATTCAGTCAAACCAGGCCTCTCATTTACTACTCTCCTCATACGCATAAGATATCATATTACTAATTGTCTCATCCTCCCGTTTTCAATATTTCTTCTTTGAACATAAGGCATTTTCTATTCTTCCAACAACATTGTTTAACTGTTTTACCTACTGAATATTACAAACATTAATATTTACTCCCAAAAAGCTAATAAGTTAGTTTTATAAACAGCTGTTTTTTGTTTTTAAAATTGTTCTATGCATTTCTTATGGAGAAAACCCGACCTTTGAGAGAGCCCTACGCCCTTAGGAGTAGGAATTTAAAAATTATAAAACCTTATTGCAAAACTACATATTGAGACGAATCTTTGACACCTTAAACGTTGAAATTGGTCCACTAATAAGGGAGGAGTTGCGTTAACAAAAAACGGCTTCACGTATTATATATATAGATATAGCTTCAAAACTTGGTACACAGTCACTGGGAATTAAGATAATTTTAACACATTATTCAAAGATGCGCTACCTTTTCAGAAGGTCAGCCCACTAGGAGTCAGAAGAAAATCTTAAATGTGAAAAACTTACATTTTACATCCTTATTTAAAAAAATAATCAAACTTTAACTGCAAGCTGTAGACTAATGTTATAAGCCTAGATGGGTCAATGATTTATTACAGGTGTAAAAGTCTGAATTTAGTAATAACCTCAATTTATTTATTACAAACTGTTTAATATCAAATAGGCAGTCAACCATATTATTAAATTATAATAGCTTCAAAGGTTGGCATGGTGATTTTCTTCCCAATTCGGAGTATAAAGATGGTAATTATTGTGTATTTTTGTGCTAAATGTGTACAATGTCTGGTATAAGTATTGCGATAGCCTAAAAATGACTTCATTAACTAAACTACTAGGAACTATTGAGCTTTGGAAACCTTTGAATGGAACAAAGCAAAGCATTATTCCAAATATTTGGATTGGTAAGTATTTTAACAGTTGTTTCTCATATCCCAATCTCATAAATACTTTATCATATTTAAAATTATGTTTCGCTGCCATTTGAATAATCTACAATTAATTGTGACAGATGAGTGATGATTCACAGCTGTAGAACAATAGAAGCTCTAAACGATTGTTGCGTTTCAATTATTCCACTTGACTGAAGAGTTCTTGACACCAACTCTTTTCTTGTTCACCCATTCTTTTCACGTCAGGTTCTTTTCTACAGTTTTTACTGTCAGTTTCTGAGATAAAATTCATTGTTTGAATGAAAATTAATTTGAATGGAAGATTTGATTGCGGACGTTCACTTAATGGCTTTCTTTATTTTCAAATAAAACAAACAATTTGAAGTCGTTTTTATGGCTAAATTAAATTCTTATTCGTTAAATTACTGTAAATCCCCGTATCTTGATTTTTGTCAGGGCTTTTAGTTTTTAAAACTGTGATTACATTAATATAAGTATCATGAGGTTAATGGTATTAAAGATATTTGATATACTTCATTTCAGTGTCAAAATACCTCTTAGTTATCAGGTTAAAGTTTCCAAAGGTGTTTGATGATTTGTCTGTTAATGACAGTACAACATAACAAATGTGTAGGGTTGGTATAATATTGTAACCAAGCATTAAGCCCACGTTTTAGATGATTTTTAGATGCCCAGGGTTTAGATTTCCTTGAACGTAAAATTGTGTTGCAAAATTTTCAATTAAAATCATATTATTAACATGAGTATATGTACGAAGCGTTGCTTATTAATTCTTGTTGTCTTTTTAAATCGTCTATGATGAGACTACAAAAATGAGCCAAATGCAGTAACAACATTTTAATAGTGAACTATAAGGAAAATATTCCATATAAAGGTTTTACCTGGATAAATAAATTTAGTTTGTTATGTAAACAAGCCGCCGGCAAAACAGTTGTGGTTCTCTTCATGAATAACACAAACATGTTTCTGCTGAGCTGTGATAAAAAATAACATAGGGTCAGACATTTTAAAAAGGTTGAATTTTACTGCTATTTTGGAATGTTTATAATATGAGTTACTATAATATGAGTAACGTTTGCGCACAATGATTTCAAAAACGGTTCCTATGATTTCCTCCAAATTGTTAAAAATGTCTGAGTTTTATATATAGTCAATGGTTTTAGGCTAAAAACAACATCCATGCTAGGCTTTGTTTTGGGAAAATTCGATTTTCGTTAAAAACTTAAAATGAAAAGTTAATATTTTTAACATTAGTCTTATGGACTGTCAAGTAGCTATGGCAGTTTTACTAAAATGTAATAAAATGAATTGTAACATATGCTTATAGGGTTGTAACAAATAATCGAAAGTAAAGTAACAAATTACAAAATACAGGACAATTCTATGAATGCTATTTAGCATTGATTATATAATACATTTGGATGTATCACTAACCAAAGTGATAATAACAAAAGTCAAGAGGAAATTCCAAAGACGTTTTGTAGTTATTCTTGGTTTTATGGCTACTCATCACTAAATTAAAATGATACACAATTTAATAAAAAAATGTGGAGGTATATTTCGAGTTTATATCAAAACCCATCTTCAGCCTCTGGTAACAACATATCAAGTAAATAAACTATGATTTATAATGTTTTTTTATAAATTAACATATGTATTATTAACTTATAAACGTTTTGTAGTTTTCGACGATGCGCCGCCAGAATTGATGCGTTGTTCCACGATCCCGTAGTTAGTTGAGAAGTTCCGCGATCCCAGTGACTATAACGCTCAACAGATGTTGTGTATCATGATTTTGTATATTGAAGTTTATTGTAGAAATTTTCAATATAGATTGCTCGTCCACATGAAAATGTTTGTTAAGTAAATTAAGAATGAGCAAATGTCTACCGAAAACGAATTGACTTTACAACTTAATTAATCGTAGCAAAACTGAAAATATTTATAGGCTTTTTTAGGTTTTATTTTTTAATCTCTTGAACAAATCAAACACCTCGAGCAATTCTCGGACCCTAATACTTTTACATAAAATGCATACACAAATTTCACTAATTACAAACGAAGTTCGTTTTAGGAGGCTACCTCTATCCTTTAGGACTTATAAGTGTTTCCATCTGTTGTAACCTAGTTACTTCATACCATTGACACTAGAACATGCAACCAAAGCTTAACTGTTACTCTTTGGCTGAAGTGGTTACAACAGATGTTCGATCTTGGACTGGAGCCAGTCTAAGCGGTTGCAACTAGAATAGCTACAGTTATCTGTAGAATATAGGTTAAAGTTAGTATATGTTGATAGTACAGGGTTATTCAAAATGAATGACCCAGTTTTATCGCTTTATAACTTTTAAACTATAAAACTTACCGCTATAAAATACACATCAAACGAAAAAAACAACTCAAAGAGTTTACGCCTTCCAAAGACACATCATTTAACAAAATCGATCCAACAGAACTGTAGATTTAATTGTACAAAGTTAAAAAGTAATCTCCAACTTTTTTTACCACTAGAAATTTGGAGGTTACTTGACGTTTTTGCAAATAACTTTTAAATGGTGAGGAAATCGACCAAAGTGGAAGGTAATATTCCGAAAGAGAATAAAATTTCCTACAATCTAGTATGAGGCATTTTTTGAAAACACTCAAAAAAGTTACCAAAAATTGCCTCAAAATGAAAAAAATTGAAAATCCCCGTCTTCAATGTAGACAATAAACATAGCAAACATTAAATTTCACACTTTTTTTATTTTAAGCCAAATTTAGGCTACATTTATTGAGTATTTTCAAGATATGCATAATAGTAGATTGTAGGAAATTTTATTCTCTTTCGGAATATTACCTTCCACTTAGGTCGATTTCCTCACCATTTAAAAGTTATTTGCAAAAACGTCAAGTAACCTCCAAATTTCTAGTTGTTAAAATAGTTGGAGATTACTTTTTAACTTTGTACAATTAAATCTACAGTTTTGTTGGATCGATTTTGTTAAATGATGTGTCTTTGGAAGGCATAAACTCTTTGAGTTGCTTTTTCGTTTGATGTGTATTTTATAGCGGTAAGTTTAATAGTATAAAAATTATAAAGCATTAAAAA
Organism: Macrosteles quadrilineatus; assembly: GCF_028750875.1. Taxonomy (NCBI): domain Eukaryota; kingdom Metazoa; phylum Arthropoda; class Insecta; order Hemiptera; family Cicadellidae; genus Macrosteles; species Macrosteles quadrilineatus. The sequence goes on along the minus strand of NW_026542596.1, from coordinate 110,068,288 downwards.
TGGGTCCGTCATTTAGAATAACCCTGTATTATTGTTTTATGTTTTTATTTGAAAAAGTTCTGAAAGGGATTTAATTGGATCCCATAATGAAGGCCAACATATTTAACCAGTTGCCAGTTTTAAATGTTACAAATATAAAATTGCTATCACTACACAATGTTTTATGAATCAGTGGTGGTAGCTTCTTCTGCTTTCCTTATCAATAGCCAATTTTAAATTCTGTTTCCTCCAGTTTTACCCTACAATCAAAAATTTTTTTGTTCGTTTTAGACGCAAAAGAGACTTCTTCGAATAGTTGCTAGTTTATGTATTAAACTAACTTATAGGATTTTTCTTTTTAAAGTACATAATTATTTTGTACATTTTTTACAATTCTTCATTTCATTGTTGATGGACTAAAAACGTTGTTTTACTTTTAATTCATTTCATCAAAACTTTCTCGGGTAAATGAAGCTTTTTCATACGTCTTGCTCTACTGTTTTGTATGGTGAATAGTGTTCTTGGCTCACACTTATCCCTTAACTCTTAGCTTGTCTAGAGCCCGAACATGAAACCGGGTTAAACGGGGAACGGGAGTTTCTTCTAGAGTTGCGATAAATGAATTTTGACTCGTCTGTAAAATGACTCATTTTCCTTAGAATTACAGAAGACATGATATGACTACGATTCTCAACCCAAAATCTGTAGAATCGGATTTCTTTGAGTGTATACTTATCGAAAACTTAACTACAGTTTTTGAATTTACTTTCATAGTCTTTTCCACAATTTAAGACCAGTACTTACTTTATTAGTACTTACTTACTTTATCAGTAATTAATTACTCTATCTGTACTTATTTTTTACAATTAACACTTATTGTGGGTGTCTGTTAAAACTTACGAAACTAGCTTCTTAAACAAGGAAATTTACCCTGTAGGTAACGGCTTAATCAAATCACCACCTTCATTAATTGGTCGCTGACAAGTCTTGACTGTGTGATAAGATCAGTCTTAATTATAATTATAATTTGCCGCAAGTGAGCACGACCGGGCCACGCTAACGAGACGTTCATAAAATACCCCCGTCGCAGCAAACCTGCAGACTTAGCAAATTTCCATCTGCCTGATTGGATTTAAACTAAAATGTCTCCTTAAAAATATCACATTTATTCCCTATTCAAACAGAATTAGTTTAATGAGTACTTAGGTATGCTGCAACAGGGAGGGTAAAAGTTTTTTTTATATAAAATGTTAAAAGGTGCTGTGGTAAAGAAATTAATTTAGTAAGAAATTAATGTATTTTCCAAATTTGATCAAAATATGTCCATAAACAAGCAAACTAAAACGGCTGACTTATTCTCTATAAGAATAACATGGGAATTTTAAAATTACAATTTTTTTGAATTTTCTCCGTAACAATTAGGCGCATAAAAACGCTTCAATATACTAAATTATTTGTTTTTTAAGCTCTACAAAATGGTTTGAAAAGAAATTGTAAAATTTTGTGTTTTTAGGGTCAAAAATGGGAAAAACCTATTTTTACCCCATAAAACCCCCCATTAACCCCCGTTCCCATAGTCCGATTATGCTGGTTCGCGAACTCATTCAAGTTTATCCCGCCTTACACCTTCAAACCAAATTTTATAAAAATCGGACAAAAGTTACTCAAGTTATCGTGTTTTTGGCCTCTGGGGACATCAAAATGAAAAAGTAAATTGGTCCCGGGCTTAGGCTTACAATGAGACCTACGGTAATAGCTACTTCCCTATAGGGAAATTCGCTATAACCAACAATTTTGATCATATGAACATTTCGCTTCGAAAGATATAAAGTCAATGTCTGTACATATGATTGGATGTTATAAAGTGCTACATAACCCAGAAGCTGTTGGTTTTATGAAGATATATTGTTGATAATATGTCAATTATAGCCTTTAAGGTCAATGCGAGTAGGTACCACCTAAACTAAATAACAATAAAATAATAAACCTTGTTGATCAAGTGAAGATTTCTTCTTGAATTATATGACAGTGGACGGGCAAGTTCTACATAAGTTGATGTCTAGTTAAGAGACTCATAATAAGAAACAATGTTGATCACATCACATATTTACACTTTAAGATCCTTAAAATACTTTAAAAAGTGAGTCTCTAACTAGAGTCCAAACTAACGTCTGAATTTTATAAGAAAGCCACTTTGAAATTAAAAATGCCATTCCAGCAAGCATTTTTAAGATTTAAAATTACATAATGCGGGTATTGTGGTTCATCTAAATTTGTCAGAAAATCAAGAACTAAGGTTAAGTTTTAAAATGTTACTATTTTGTGCATGAGGGGTTGTAACCCTTGTTCTTCTTCTCGGTTTTTAACCGCACGGTGATAACAGTATGTATAGTGTGATTTTACTTTGCATTATGGGTTTCCAGATCTTTAAAATATATTAGATTCGGTCATCCTGAAAAAATCTTACCAGCTGCTTGCGCGTCATGTGTGATTTCATATTGTAAAGTTAAGGACTATATCTAAAAATAAACATCTTGTTACGTGAGTTTTTACAAGCTTACCAAAGACAAGATTCACTTGATGTACTTGAAACTTCTTTAGTCATATTGCATGAATATCTAATCTAGACAACACTGGATGAAAATTATCCGAAAGTTGCACTGATAGTTTAACCAACATAATAAGAGGATCACTATGAAATGGACGTTTTTGAAAGAATAGTAGTTATCAATGTTACTTTTCGAACCAAATAATATGAAAAAGTTATTGCTCCTGTGATTCAGTCTTGTAATATTTCTTAGAACTCAGTATACATTTAACGCTCTCTATAGTCACAATGTTCCTTGCAGTGAGTCGTTCCAACGAGATGCAGCATGAGATAGAGCGAGCGAGAAGACTTTAATGAAGATTGATGAAGGAGACGTTACTAACTGGATTCACATGTGACACAAGAAACCTAGGACAAGACGGAACCGGTTTGTATCGTATTGTTATGGCTAGGTTACGTTTAAAATCGACAAATTTTTAGTTCAAATTCGTCATTTTACTTGTTAAACGGGTGACTTTGTTGGCGGTAAATTTTTCTACCAAGCACTAGTTTTTTGCTGCACTAGTAAAATATCCGGCTTTCGTTATATGTTTATCACCTAAGGAAATTAATTATTACTTTGTTAACTACGCAAAACGAATGTAATTAAAACGATGAGCATTCGAAATTAAATGTTTACTGTATTTTTTTTATTTTATTTTTACTTTTTTTACATCAACAACCAAACATTTCTTCTTGTTTCAACTATTTTTATTTTCAACAGCCAAAACTGTAATTCTACACGTTTTGAAATGTACCTACCTGAAATAGAGAAATATTCAAATGTATATTTTAATTTAAAAATAACTAGTCTTTGCAGTGTAGCGAAAATTAATGTTCAAAACACGAGGGAAAAAGGGTTCTCGATAAATTCCGCACTTCAAACATATGGTCTCGAGTTTATGTAATGGGCCACTATCTACTCTTGTTATGAAATATTTTATTCTTATTGTGAAGAAATAAAAAAAACACCGTGGTAAATAAGTTACATAAATATGTTATGACGATTTATTTTATTACTTAAGTGAATGTAGGCACCTCAAATATTGTTTGGTAGCTATACATTTTTATGAGCGGTAAGTCAATTTATATTTTTTGTCTAATCTATTTAAAAATCTTGAATCTATAAATATTTGTATTTGAACGTTTTAAGGTTTTAGTATTAAGAGAATTTTCTACAGTTTTTAACTTAAATAGAATTCTAAAAAGTAATATACAACTTCGGAACGATGTTAGTTCGTACTTGACACATTGCATGCAGTAAAACGTTTGTACAAATATTGCACATCATAAATGTCGCACACGTTCGGAACGTGCAATATTGAACTAGCGCTGATCTCATGTGGGTTGAAAATCAACATCTGTTTGGGACGCCAACTAAGTTATAAGAAGTAAAAAGTTTAACACTTGTCACCCAGTCTTGGAAATATTAAAACTGTAAAGAGTGTCTTCCGGGAGACAACTATGAGCAATAAGTAAATACTAGGAGACCATTATTCTTTCTAAAAATTTTGTTTGTAGTAGATTTTTTCAATTTTGTTGACTCATGTTAAGCACCAGTTTTTCTCGTATTGTGAACTAGGAAACTCTATACTCAATGGTTTTATTTTCATAGTTAACGTGTACCCAAGCATCAATATAATATTGCATTGAATCGTGTGTAAATATTTAAATTTAGATTGGTGGTAGCTTATACGTGTCATCTTCAACATCAACATTATTGTCACCATAATTTCCTCAAGACTGCTAACAATAATTAAATACCACCATCACAGTAAACCTACAGACTAAGCAAATTCCCATTTTCCTAAGATTTTTATAAAAATGTTTTCTTCAACATGTCCAATTTATTCCCAATGATTCCCTTAATGATTGATAATTGATAATTAAAATTACATTACATTTAATGAGGTATGCTGCTACGGGGGAGGAATAACTTTTTCATCACTCCTTAACGAAAGTAACTATTTTCAATAACAGCTGACATCAATGAAAGTAGTCGTTTCCCAAGCTCTGATTTAGGGCGAGGGAAAATCGATCAGCTGATTTTCCCTTGCTCTAAATTTACTTTCACTCGCTCTCGATTAGTTATCCATTTATTCTATACGCGCGATAGTGTTTTTTTACGGTTTAATTTAATGATTTGAATCAGCTGAATGTATTATTAAAAGTAGATTTATTCTTTTATTTTCATGTTTAGACACAATTATTGAGAAATATACGTAGGTTTCCTTTTTGATTTTTTTTTATTTTGATGTTCAATAAAATTAATTGAGAAATAAAATAGTTGTAATACTACTGAGGTCTGCTAATCTATGTTTTTGCGTCGTGATGAAAAGTATCATTCATAACTTGTACCAAAAGTTATTATCCGGCACTTGCTCCATTATTCCCGTCCTCGGCTTCGCCTCGTACGTGAAAATAGTTCTCACATACTCGGCTTCGCCTCGCACGTAAATTGGGTTTCCCTTGAGCACGCGACGGAAAATGCCACTTTCGGTCTTAGTAATTAAATATACTATTTCTTATTAAATTTTAATAGTTGTACATGATGAAAAAAACATTGCCAAATGCTATCAATATATAATTATAAACAAGCAACCTGAAACAGTTTTTTTTATTCTCCTTAAGAATACCACGGCAGTTTTTGACTATGGTTTTTGAAATCTTTTTCCGTAACCTTCGTTGTTAAAGTACTGGCCCGCGAACTGATTCAATTCTCTATGCAACCCTTAACGTTCATGACAAATTGCATCAAAATTTGACCAAATTACTCGAGTTATCATATTTATGGAGATATAGATACACTTTAGAATCTTTAAATATATATAAAAATTTACGAATAATTTTTTATCCCTTGGAACATCAAAATGCAAGAGTTATTTGGTGCCGGGTTTAGGTCTTAGCATGAGACCTACGGTAATATCTACTTCCATGGAGCGAAATTCGTTAGAAACATGTATTTTGAAAACATAATAACATTTCACGCGAATTCGTATGTGTTTGATAGAATGAACTCAACTTACTGGAACATATATACAGGGTGGCTGAAAAGTAACTTGCACCCCCCCCTTAGCTTTTCAACCATTTGAGATATTTGAAATCTGTTTGCGGCAACCTTCTTGGATATGAGAGACTACAATAGTTATGGTCAATTTTGAAAATTTTGCCCTTAGGGGTAGCGGGGGTAGGGGGTAGCTCAAAATTTTCAAATGACAAGTATAGTCGAGTTTGGTATCATTTTACAGGTCTTGACGAAACATAAACATTGATATAAAGAAAACCAAAATCGGCTCACTAATAACAAAATGGCGCCCTAAAACGTTTCAAATCCAAATAAACATGAGGCTGGCAAAAAATTAACTTGCACCCTCTTTAACCTTTTGACTATTTGAGATATTTGAAATCGGTTTGGCAGTTCAAAATTACTTTAAATAACCATTGTCTCAATCATTTTTAGCTGCCATTTTGTTATTAATGCTCCGATTTCTATTTTCTTTATGTTAAATGTTATGTTTTGTCAAGACCTACAAAATGATTCCAAACTCAACTATACTTGCTATTTGAAAATTTTGAGCTACCCCCTACCCCCGCTATCCCTAAGGGCAAAATTTTCAAAATTGACCATAATTATTGTAGCTCTTTATATCCAAACAAGTTTCCACAAACTGATTTCAAATATCTCAAATAGTCAAAAGGTTAAAGAGGGTGCAAGTTAATTTTTTTGCCAGCCTCATGGTTATTTGGATTTGAAACGTTTTAGGGCGCCATTTTGTTATTAGTGAGCCGATTTTGGTTTTCTTTATGTCAATGTTTATGTTTCGTCAAGACCTGTAAAATGATACCAAACTCGACTATACTTGTCATTTGAAAATGTTGAGCTACCCCCTACCCCCGCTACCCCCAATGGCAAAATTTTCAAAATTGACCATAATTATTGTAGCCTCTCATATCTAAGAAGGTTGCCGCAAACCGATTTTAAATATCTTAAATGGTTTAAAAGTTAAGGGGGGGTGCAAGTTACTTTTCAGCCACCCTGTATAACGTTTTAGAAGCAGGAATGTTATTTGCTATAGGAGTTAATTAGAGTATATTCCATAATCACCTGCACAATGCTAAACAAATGTACCATGTTCGAAGTTTAAACAATGTTACATTAAATTTACTTTGTAATTTAACTCCAATTAATTTTGTATAGTGGTCAAACAGTGTTTCAATAGGTATTTCCACTAATAACATCTAGCTTTTACATGTTGAATTGTTTTAACTAAGTTATTTATAATTTTGATTTGCTCGTTTCCTTAAAGTGCCAATTTATTGTGGAAGTAGAGGTTGGCAAACTAACATGTAAATATGTTTTCATCTCCTCGAGATTAGGTTTGGTGACCTAGAAAGCAACCATTATTTGAGTCAAACTTTATCTTTTATTTATTGGTTGTCATTTGCTATCCCTTTTCTCGCATTTGATTGGAAAGTTTTCAACTTCAAAACAAGTGTAGAAAGAGATGTAAGGGTAATTCTGAGCCAAGTATGGATCAACTTCAATTATGTCCCAATTCAGGCAAATTGAATTTTTGCCTGAAGGAAAGTATTCGGAGCAGACGACTATTTGAAGGTTAAAGGGCGTTTCAAGTTGTCATTCATTATCAGCCGCTACAAAACAGTTAGGTTAGGTTAGGTTTGGTTTGGTTTGGTTAGGTTAGGTTAGGTTTGTTTAGGTTAGTTTAACTAATGATAGGTTAGGTTAGTCACATATAGCAGTATTTAATACCCAAATGTTTTTGCCGGAAACATAAAATAACTGACTAAACTAACCTAACTAATCCTAACTAAACCTAATTCGCCTACAGTTTTGTTAAGCTGGTAGGTGCTAGTTGATATTTTCAAAGTACAGTAAATATACACTACTTTTGTTACAATTTTGGAGTTTTCGCAGTGTTATTTAAAAACACTTTTCTTATAAGACCCATGTTACCCATAAGACTCATGTTTAAACTGTGAATCCGTGTTTAAAAATATGGCTATGTACAAAAGCGTTGGTTAGCCTATTAGAATTATATTTTTTCTTATAACTTTTTACTTATTGAATTATTGTATACTCCTTCAATTTTATTATTATTGTTGGTTTGGTTTTTAAAACTTGTCTAGTATATCTGTTATAAGCTGTTATATATCTGTTTATCTGTTATAAATATTCAAAATGTTATACTGAAAGCTTAGCTCATTTCTTTGCAGTTACAAAATTACTCACAAGCTAAATCGAAATAAATGGTAAAATGAATATTTAAAAGATAAATATAGCTCTAAAATAATTTAGAGCAATATTTATTTGCCCTAACAAAAATTGCAGCCAATAAAATATATTAGCTTCTAAAATGAAGTACATCTAATCAATTGTTGGATATATTTGGTTGGTTTAATACAATCGATTCAATGAACAATTAGATCTATTCATGAAGGAAACTAAAACCACAAACCCCGAAACCCAAAACCAGAATATTAATTAACTAATAATATCAGGATGGTTGAAAGTCTATTCTACAGTGTCAATGACGTCATTACCCGCATGGCTTCCTTGGCATAACTAGCAAGTTGGAACAATAGTATAATCTGTAACTAAGAGCTTTATACAAGATATAGGCTACCTATGTATATATTCCAACTAAACTTTTTAATTTAATCATTTGCTTTGTTTTATATCATAGTTTAATTCAGAGTTATGATTATTAAGACTTTTGTGTTTGTTAAAGTAAAATGATGTAGGCTAATGTTCTTCAACACCAGTCACAATGAAAGTATTTGTTTGGTTATAAGCGTAAACAACAAAGCACTAGCTATATTTTATTTGATTATTCAACAATAGTTATAAAAACATATTTATAATGTTATGTACGTTCGTTTAGGTAAGTGCATTGATACGATTTGAAACTTTAATTGGCTACTAGTTTAAAAAATTACTTTTGACACTGCAAGTTGACATTCCAAACCAATTAATTGTAAAATCTTAAGGAGTTGTTTTGTGTTAACGCCTGAACACGTTTATATGGACTAAATAATTATGCGTTTCTATTATTTTGTAGTGATCCAGAGTATACGATTCACACTTTCCTTATAGTAAAAACAAGTAGCGGATATTTGATAGTTTCATTTGATACATTAGTTTTAAATAAGTAAACGAACATAGAAGGAAGTAAGTATGCCTGTATAAAAAGAAACCATGATACCAATGAACCTAAACCAGTTATACGTTACCTTGAACTTGACTTCAGTTACAATATTTAAACTATAATTAAAATGGAGTTTGTCCTTTGGTATGTAAAATAAAATAATTCAAATTCAAATTCAAATATATTTATTTAGGATGTTACAAGCATGGCCTCGCCAAGTTTACAAAACTTGTCGGCGAGGACCAATAGATTCAAAAAAATTACAAACAAAGTTTACAGATTTTTCTCTTTTACTTTTGTTTTGTTTTCTAAGTACAATGAAATTATGAAAACTAGTTCTAAGGCGGTTCGTGGCAGGCACTTATTAATAGCAAGAGTGTTTTGGCAGCTAAACTTAATTCTAAAAGCGTTAAAAAGAAGTGTCAATCAAACCATGTTTTCATCTTTCATGTTTTCAATTGCAATTTTATTGTACTTTTTATATCCACAATGTGTTGCAAATCTCAACATAGTTTGTCTTATTAAATGTTGTTGGATAACTTGTTATTATTAATGAAAAGTTATAATAACCTCATAGAAAAACTACATTGCACAGTATAGTGAATAAAAGGTTGTGTACACTAAGCTATAATTCTAACTGGAGGTAGCACTGAATGTCAAAGATGCATGTCGCCATGTTTGCGTGAGGTGTGAGTTAAAAAGAAGCCATGTTATTGGATAAAAAAACTCACTGCTATACCAACCTAGTTATAGAAGCCATGTTATTGCTATGATAAGAAAACTCGCTGCTGTACCAACCTAACAAAATCAGCGACACGCTTTTGACAGACTTCTGCCATGGCAGTGCTACCTCCAGTTATAATTTTAGCTCAGTGGTTGTGTACGGAAATACAACGTGAATTTAATACTAGAGTGGAATATATTATTAATTACAACAATGCAATCAGCTGATTTTTTTTTGTAATGTTCCATTATTAGCATCTAGCACGTTAAACCCTCGTTTTAATACAAGATGTATGAAATCATAATGTTTAACACATAAATGAATCAGAATCAGAATACTTTATTCTTGAACATGGAGTACAGAATAGGCGTCAAAAATTTCAAAAAGCATGTGAAAATTAATATATTTTGAACTAACAAAATACGTTTAGGCTGATTGAAATGTCATTCTATGAACACAAAATCAACGTAGATCATTGAAATATAAATAAAACACAATTTCGTCCGTTGAGCTGAATCAGATTTATGTAAAAATGCAAAGCTGTATCAACTATTTAAAGTAAAAATCTGATCATATTCGTGGAGGATAATGGAAAACATCAGTACACACTGACTGTTGATTTTTACCTCGTCTCATATTGTCAACTTGCTAAAAAACGTTTTCCAAAGAGCAAACAGGCCAAACTTCAATTCCAATATGAGTTTTAATTAAAACCCTGGCTGACCTTACATACATACATATATTACATATACACATAAGTGCTTAAAAAGCGTTTCTGTGTATCCCCTTGAACACGTAAAGAACATAAAGATTCTATTTTGGTGAGTGACATTTCAAAAGAGATATTATATTGGGTTCGGGCAAACGAAAAGCTGTAATTTTTTCAATGTTGTCTAAATACACGTTTGCTTCTTGACTTTCATATAAATTTCAAAGATTTCAAACCAACAAGTTTTATTTAAAACTTACTTTGAAATTTAGTTTGGGTGTGATATTAATAGTACCAACTCATACTTCTGATTTAAGATTATACAAGTTGTAAAATCTACCCTTAAATAAGAGTGAAACATTGAGTAGATGCCAGTGCACTCAAATGGCACCAACACGAAACAGTGATCACTTATCAACACTGACTTGCTCTATTTTCCCCTATATCGAGTAATCTTCAATGTGATCTTTGCTCAATAGTTACATCGACGGATGTTTACCACTTTGTACTGTATTTTATAATTTGCTAGTATACTGTGGATGGCTTGTTATAAACACGTGTTTCTTTTGTTTACTTTTTAATTGTTATTTTTTCAACCAACATAGTTTTTTGGCAACCCGTAAGGCCAATGTTATTTTTTTTTAATTTTCAAACGAGTTGTATAGTGAAATACAAATTTACCTGAGGTAGTGGCTGTCACCAATCAAGTTTTTATGGCTATAAGTCCCTAGATCCAAAATTTAATAAAAATCCTTCCCTTGGATTTCGAGATTTAAATTACAGACAGACAAACAGGCATAGCTCGTATTTTTTTTAGTGTGGCCTTGTAGAGTATAGGTTACAGTAAAGTGTATTTACTAGAATTTAGTATCCATAATCGGTTGGTGAAATGCTCGACTTAGAAACCATTACTAAACTATCAAGGAATTGTTATACTCCGCAGCTGTAGACAGATCCATTAGCTCTTAAACTGTTCCACTTTTATTGCACTATTATTGCATGATACATTCCGTGTCACTTCTTGATCCCATGGACCGTAAGTTATTAGATTATTGGAGGTCACAAATAGCATTTGTGTACATACAAAACAAGAGTACTTAAGCCTAAGCTAAGTACAATATGGTACAATCACATCTTTTTAGCATCCCACAACTTAAACACCAATATCTAAATAACCATTCTAACTTCTTAATAGTTGAGAGTCATCATTGGTTTCCAGAGGTAACATCCTCTGATGCTTCAATACTACTGCCGAGGCCTTGAAAAAATCCCGTTACGGCTACTCGAGTCCCTATCCTTTGGTAAAAAATCAATTCAACATCGAACATTTATTTATATATTTTGTAACCGGGCACTCCTGCTAGCCAATGACCCCACATTACGATCTACATAGAAAAGCCATGGTGGGTGTCTGGGTCTGGCGCGTGCAACCTAGTATTGGACACGATAGCCTTCACAGGGTACTAACCTGGCACACGCTAAAGACACACACACACCAACACACATCGAAGACTATATACATCGATGCCAACACACACACACGCACACACACTTGGGTGCGGTATTATACAATTTCCTGAACGGTCGCTCGGGCGTCGTTTGGAGCACCGTATTTATTTGGCCATCCCGCGCTCTAGTACCATCATGGTTTATAATTATACACTACGTTTGCGGAATTCAATTTTATTTCCCTCATTTTCTCGTTGTTGTGGTTTATTGCGATTCTCGGCAATAATGAAACGAGTTGTCGCACGTAACTGTGTTGATTTAGAGAATTTAGTATGGAATAAGCTTACCCTAGGTCGCATGGTAATAGGTCCATATTAGATTTTCTATGTCTCCAGAAGTCAAAAGAAACACAATCGGTTCAAATTCTGTTACATGTTTATTTATATGAACCTGAATGATTGGACTACGGGAACGGGGTTTTATGGAGGGTTTATCTTGTAAAAATTGGGGTTTCTCGTGTTTGAAACCCAAAACATATAATTTTGCTAGTTATTGTTTCTTCATAGTATTGCCAAACGGCTAAATCATTATACAAAATAAACTAATCACACACTTAAAAAAAATTATATTTCGGCATTAGCCTACTTCAGGAACAAACAAACAAACAAATAGAAGTTTTTACCACCCTGTATCAGATGGTTTAGCAAAAATCCAAAATACATATCTTACTAATATTATAAATGTGAAAGTGTGTTTGATGGTTTGTTTGTTTGAAGTTCAATCACGCATTAGCTACTGGACGGATTGGGCTGAAATTTGGCATGATGATAGCTCACATTCCCGATTACCATATAGGCATATTCTTACCTCAAAAAACCTTTCGGGCTCCGCCCCAGTGGCTCTGTAGTTCCCTATGTTAACCTTATGAGTATTCATATTTAAAGGGAATTAAAGAATTTTGTCAGCTGTTTCAACTAAAAAATTTGGTCTATGATATGCAAAACCATTAAAAAGTTATAAGGCTTACCAACAGGGTACAGCACTATTTTTTTTATGACAACAGCTAATTTGAACCAACTAGCAATAAAAAGTAGTGGTACACAATGAGAACTTTACTTTTTTCTATGGTTTAGATGCAGTGGTAGAACATTAGGGCTGTGGTAGATGTGCGCTACACTATATGATATCGTATAAATTGAAAGACCAAATTTTCTTATAATGTTCCCTTTGCAAATGCAAAGCTCGAGTATAACTGCAATAAGCGTTTTATACTAATATGCCGACCCCGTACGAAGGACGGGTACTCTGCTAGTAATTTATAAAGAAGTAAAAAAGAAAATGTTTGATAGCAAGAAAGAGAGAAAACATTTTTTTATACTATTTCAAATTTAGACCCGATGGTGTTTTAGATTTAAGTATTAATTTATGTGCTTGCCCAAGCTTTCTTAATTTTAAGTCTGATACGTCTTTTGCCAAATTTCTGATTGAAAAAAAACCGGTAGCTATTCATGCGAGAAAGCATTCTCAAAATTTTCAACAATGTTATTCATTTAAAGGAATAAGAAATTTAGGGTTATACCGCGGACATTATTGTGAAAATGAAGTAACGTAGAGTATATAAGTTTTTGTTGGTGAGAGAATTGAATCAATCTCAGAACTAATAGTGGCACATTTTTCAAAACAACTGTTCTAAAATTTACTAAATAAATAAACCGTTATTTATTATAACTAGCTAGTTACACAACTGCGTCAAGTGTTAAGCGTTACAATTTATTCAAAGTAGGTAACAAATTTCAAATAGTAAAAAGTGTTATGTGAAGACCCTGTTTCAAAAATGTTAAATTCAAACACACATATTTAAGTAATATAAAATAAACTTATCACACACTTTTAAAAAGAGTGTGTGATAAGTTTATTTTGTATAATGATTTAGTCGTTTGGCATTATTATGAAGAAACAATATTTAAGTAATAATCATTCATCTTCTTTCAGTACCATAATGATTACATAAGGTTAATCATTACATAGATGGAGCCAGTGTATGTTGTGTGAATACAATACTGCAACGAAATAATAATTCAGGCTCGTATAAAATACAATAACCAAGACTGGAGTGTTTATTTAGATTAACAGATAGTTTATACGATAAACTATTTGTGCCATTGAAATTTGCTGTCTGCAATCTATTTCCTAGTTCCATATTCAACTTGTTTTGTTTTTAACCAAAAACTAAAATTGTCTTTTCGAGAAGCTTTAAAAAAACAGTATTGCTTTCAAAAATAATTTACTGATGTATGGTAATATCTATCAAGCCGAGGATTTTCAATATATTTGGGAAAGATTTACACGATCGATTTTTAGAACTGAAAAAGAAAATGAAAGAAATGAATAATTGATATAAATTTATGATCATCTCAATTAAAATTAAATAGAAAAAGCCAGTCAAAAGCTTTTCTACAAGTTGTAAGAACCATTTTTCTTCTGGCACATATTAGAGTTGCTCATCATCTATATTATCCTCGAAAGTAGGTTTCTAGCTCAGCTTGAGAAATCTATATCAAGAAGCTTTATTGTAGTTCTCACCACCTAACATTGATCATTGGGATTTAACACAAGATTCTAGCTAAGGAATCAGATAGTTTTAGTCAGTAACAAAGGAATATAAATACACTTTTAGGATAATATCTTATAAGGATAATATGAATGTATTAGATAGTGATGAAAAGAAGATTTTTTATCAGAAAATTGGATGAAAGTCATTTTTAAACTGAGTTTAGTTGTGCTGTTCAATCCTTGCTAGTGGGACTAGTGGGAGTGATATAGTTTTTTTTTTTTTTTTTTCCCAGTATTCAATGATGTTGAATTAAAAACTTTCAACAATAATAAATTTCTATATTATTACTAAAAATACGTTTTGTAAAATACTTACTGTTTAACTAACTATAAATATACAATATTACTGTAAAATCATTTAGATTGTTATATCATAATTTCACGACTTTCTGTTTTCCGTACATATGTAGCACAAAACAAACAATTTTCTATTAATTAATGAAAATGTTTTCTTAAAGAATATAAACTGTCCGCAAAACACACACTATTTGACTTACAAAAATAACCGCTTTTATACGCTGCCTTGTTCAGTTTATAAACAAAAAAGGATAGCCGGAATTTTATCCCCCCTGGAATTTTATCCCTCTGGAATTTTATCCTCCTGGGCAAAGATGACGTCACTAGGACGTAGTAACCTGAGCGCTCTCAAGTTTGTTCGCGGGCGGAATTTTACCCCCGGGGATTTCGGAGTCAAATGAAAATAGACATAGCGTGAAAAATTAGACTAGCAGTAAAAACCGGAATTTTTACCCCTGTCCATATAACTAGCGTTTAGGCAACTGTAGAAGTACGGCCTGGATTTTTACCCCCGGAATTTTACCCCCCAGATTGTAACGTCAGTTTTGCTCAGGGGTTAAAATTCCACTATTCACATGAAAACTGAAACTTGGTTTAAGTAATTATTTCACACATCTTCTTACAACGACGAATAAAATTATTTCAAGATTGTATTACGAGTATTTAGAGCTTCAAAAGGTTGTGTATTACATATAATCTTTGGTCTAAAATATAGCACACTTTTTCAATTGTACTGTATTCTGTTGCCTTAAGAACTCATTATATTTTTTTCATCCTAATGATCTATTAACCCGATACATTGTACAGCGGAAGCAGATTAGTTCTCAAAGGGCTAAATAAATTGCAATTTAACTGGAAAAACCCTCGAGATAAAAGAAAAGGAATAAGGAGCTATTAGAAGGAACAATATACTGAAATAGCTTTTCGTAATGATAGCTTTTGTAAGAAATTAACAAGTGAACTTTTTTCCAATCCATTTTCGTTCTTTGAATTCTGTTGCAAATTATTATTTGATCATTTAATTGGATGTGGTATAATGTAATCAAGCTCCATTTTTCTCTAAATTCTTTTACTTAAAAATGTGAATCACTTCATTATTCATTTAAACTTGTGACTTAACAAAAAATAAATACTGGAACTTTGCATGAACCTACCTTGTACACACAATATTAAATAGGCCTATTTAAGTAGTTCTCCCATCCACGTTTACCTTACCTTACCACTGCACTACCTTTCAAAATTTTTATTTAATTAATGTCTTAATTCCTAGAAAACAATAAAAAATTGAAATGATTAAGTAAATTTGATTACAAACTGCTTAGGGGAGCGTCCGGCCTACCTAAACAGTCGATTGGAGGAGAATATGGAAATTGTTTTGACCACGATTTAGTAATTTTATCAAACTACTAGTACTAGGTTTACTTCTTCTCTTGTCATTTTATGTACGTTTCAAATCAAGAGCGCTAATGTTTTTTGTAAATAAATTCACTAATGATCCTTCGTAATTATATATTGCATATAAAAATTACTATATACTTAAGTATTTCGATTTTTTCTTTGTAACTTTAATACTGACTCTGGATTCAGGATATAAATTTATCTTTATGTAAAATGTTTCATTGTCATTTAACACCTGGTTTTGCATTAAAAGGTCAAATGATTTATAAATAATTCTTATTAAAGGAACTCAAAATATTTTGCTTTATTTTTTAACAGGTAAAACATGATAGCATAAAGACGTGTGAAACTTATTCATTTATTAAAATGCTACAATACATATTTATGTCCAATTTCACTGCAGCTGATATAAATTCACTTAACACATACTTTCGTTATACGCATGTCATATGCCTTTTTATCCTCGTCTTGCAGCGCAGGCAACAACACAATATTGATTAAATAATGTTTTACTTATTACAGTACAAAAACTAAATAAAATTGGCTAGTTAAATCAAATTGAAATACAACAAATTAAATTTAATTAGGTTGTCAGCATAGTTTAATGTAATTATTCTTGCAATAAATTATCATTTAAATGGTTTCTGTAAGAGTTTAAGCTCGAGTTGACCAAACCAATATTTGTTATATTCAAATAATCACTGATCACATCAATGCACAAAACATTTCAACATCATTTGATGGTCCAGCCTTTGACTCTAGTCTCCTTCGGTTAGATCCTTTTTATTCAAAAAGATGGTTCTGTGTATCACAGGAGAATTGGTTTTATCTTTTATTCCCTCTAATGGCTCAAATCCGATTGTCTGTTTTTGGCTTCCGTCCCTAAAATTTCTGCCAAACGGGATCTTAATGCTTGGGTGATTCTATAAGTGGATTCTTGTTGTCCAATTTAAGGCTAGGGCCACACTTGGCGACTTTGTCGCGGCGACAAAGTCGCGGCGTCAATGAATGAAAGTGCGTAGCATTAAATTAAATGGAGGCGGCCACACTAAGCGACTCGCGACCAGCGACCACAAGCGACAGAAAAATAAACGCGACCGGGAGCGTTTTTCGGTCGTGGCGACAAATACGCTCCCCATGTTATCTTATGGCACCGGCCATACTAGGCGACAAGTCGCTCGCTCACACACCCTTTGCTGCTCTATTTTCATATCTATATTGTTTAGTTTTGGACTGGCAATTGTTAAATAAGGAAAATATGCTTTTAAAATACATATATTTTCACCGACAAAATAAGTGTCGACATTTTATCGTGTGTCCTGTAGCATACATGAGATTTAACTCTTATGGTATAACATGAATCCAAAACCTCGTGTATTTTTAAAATGTCGTGAGTCGTCTTCAATGTCAT
Organism: Macrosteles quadrilineatus; assembly: GCF_028750875.1. NCBI lineage: Eukaryota > Metazoa > Arthropoda > Insecta > Hemiptera > Cicadellidae > Macrosteles > Macrosteles quadrilineatus. The sequence goes on along the minus strand of NW_026542596.1, from coordinate 110,050,954 downwards.
TAGCTCGCCAAAGCTACGCTCATAAAAAATACTACAAAAAGTTACAATATTAAAATTCGCCATCCATAAACAATGTTGTTTCAGGGACTTCACTCCATACCTGTGGTTTCTCTTCCTTTTAGCAAATTTTCCATATAGTTTTGTAAGCTAAATAAATGAATAATTTTTTCCTTTCAAGCATTGATGTAAGCCTTCAATTACGGAGATAATTGAATAGTTATTTGTGCAACTAGTGAGAAAAGTGAGCAATTGACTCACTCGAGAGAAATCCTTACTCACGAGCTGTAGGCGAGTGAGGAATGGTTTCTCGAGTGAGGCAATTGTACTTTGAACTCGAGTTGCACATTATACTTTTCCTACAGTTACCATAAAACAAATAAATTTGTGAAGAAACATAACCTGTTTTTACACAAAAGTGAACTTTTAATATAACATTTAATGTGAAGTGACAAATACAACAGTACAACAGCTGACCAGCTGATTTATAGCCAGTGCTGCCAACGTATTTCGCGCGCATACGACGTTGCCTGTAGGTTACGCGCTCACTATTTCGTGCCTTCACGTTGCAAATCTGGAGTGAGACAAAGTGATTAGAGTGAGACAATGTTAACGTTGTCTCACTGATGAGCGAATTGGCCACTTTGCTTTCTCAAATCAGTGAGAGAACATGTACATTGTTAGGTAACTGTAGGAAAACAATTGTAAAATTATAATTCCCGTTTTTATGGAGAATAATCTGTTGTAGTTTGCTTGTTTATGGATATATTTTAATAACATTTCGCAATATTGTTAATTTCATACTAAGCAAAATTTAAATTAACAAGCACGTCTCATTAGTTTACCTTATCTGTATACCAACAAACCTAAGCATTAATTTAAACGAGAGGTCGTCCAGTGGTCGAAACTCGACCAAAAATACGTAATGTACTCACTTATCTATTTTCACCCCACACTGTAAATAAAACATGTGATTTGAGTTTCTTCCATTTGTTTTGGTTTTCTGTTTATATTTCGTTGTTATTTTCGTTACCAGCATGGCAACGCATAAGATCCATGTTTATTTTCAAATTTTTAAACTCATTTTTTGTGCTTATCTTTGAGCCTATTTAAATTTATAAAGGGATTCTGCACACCTACAGGAAAATAGTTTTCTAACGGTATGCGTAGATTTTCCCTACGATGAACACGAGCTGAGAAAAAAGGTTTTAAAGAAACATGCTTGCCTATTAATATATAGATAGATTCATCTTATTTAAATTTGAATTAATTCCGACAAGTTTAAGTGAATATTTTAGTGGAAATCTAGCCAAACAAATGTAAATTCACTTAGTCTGCAGGTTTTTTTGTGGCGGGGATATTTAGATATACAATAAATAGCAACAGCAAGAATTACACTGTGATTTGACGATTTAGACGTCCACATTGGTTTTAGAAACATAATTTAACACTTTTATTTAGTAAAAATTGTATTTCTTTTGTTGCAGGTAAATTGTCAAAAACTATTACGTGACCTATTACGAAATATAAAGAGACACATTATGAAAATACTGTAACTATATGATTTAATTTGTAAAAGATTTGCTTAAATTGTACGATACTGCAAATAATAGTAAAAAACATTGATATATTCTAAGATCGTCCAAAACATGCAAAAACTGTTATAGATCCTTATTTATTTCCATAATCAATGAAACATTTTGAAAATACAATACAACATCTCAAAACCCTATTTACTAGTATAGTAAAAAAGTAAACTGAAAGGTTGAAATGGTCGCCTATTGTGGCCACCCCCAGCGACTTTGTCGTCGCGACAAAGTCGCGTGAAAAAAAGTCGCCACGACAAAGTCGCCAAGTGTGGCCCTAGCCTTACACTGCTACACACCTTGCGTTCAGTTTCAAATTTGGCTTTCCCACAGTTACCTGACAAAGCGGGCTTTCTTGGACTGATTGTAACACGCAAAGTAGTTGATTCCTGTATTTACTTACTTCCCCACACTCATTCCCTTTCAAACACTTATTTTACTTTCTCGCACTGCAGTATTTCAACCAAACAACACAAAATAGTGGCATGTATTAGGCCTAGGCATGTAATACGTGTTCGTTTGAAAACAAGTTGGCAATACTACTAGATCGATCAGCTGGTGCAGTGTTTGTTTGTCGCTCAACGCTTTTGACTAACTTAACCTGTATTGTTGTTGAGTGTTAACATAAAAATTACTCACCAAAAATTACATTCAGATTTTAAATCATTATGTTTGTGAAATGTCTTTCATATTTTTATTTATTCATTTGTGAAACAATTTCATTTAAGGTTTGATTTGTTTGTGAGACAATTTCAATTTTGTTTTGGATTTGTAAATTTTTTTAAACTGCATGATAAAGTTTACCAGTATTTTGAAAAATTACCCATTTGCTTTGTAGTAACTGTAGGAGAAATATAATGTGTAACACCAGAACACTCTATGTGTATTTGCAGCACTCTAGAAACTTTCCTCTCTAAAGATTTCTCTCAAGTGCAGCAAAGTACCACTTTGCGCCCTAGATATAAAAATAACTATTGCATAGTAAACATTTTTTTGCGTAGTAAAAAATTTTATGAGAAATTTCTGCAGGTGGTAAACATACAACGAAAACAGGTGATTTCACAGTAGTGTGGCGAAATATACTTTTTCATCACTCTGCATACAAAAATAGCTCATTTTCGTACTGCTGAGCACGATTACCAAACAATTTTTTTCTTATCCAAAGAATGAAGTTCCTGTTAAACTCAACAGGAGGTCTCATTATACCTCATACATTTATTACCTATTTCATTACAAGAAATATTTTTCAAACAGCTTACTTAAAAAAAAAAAAAACGCAAGTCTATGCTACGGTTATGACATCTTTAAACATAACTACTATAGTCTGTTCACAAAATGTAGGCACTTTGAGGGGGAAGTTACCTTGCCACTTTTTTATTTAAGTTTCGTTGCAGCCTATTGAATAAAGGTTAGATTATACTTACTCTTTATACGTGTATTATTTACTGCTTGCAGTTTGCTTTTATTAATCAGAAATTATTGATTCAATTGCCGAATAGAGGTAAAAACTATGTACATAATCCAAGCAAGTTTTATAGTGCAGTAATTGTGCTTTATAATTAACAGCCCAACTCTATAGTGTAATTTTTACACGTGTTTTTTACACCCAAACCGCGTGCTCACTCACCATGTGAATTGTCCCATAATCAGGAAAACAACAGACACTTTGCTAATGCAGAAAATGCAGAGAAATCATTGCCGTTATCTCAAAAAAGAAAGAAGGAATACAAAAAGGGGAACAGTTACTAGAAGAAGCTTTTGGACATTTCAAAAAGGTAGGTTAGGTGTATGTTGAATTAAAACACTGTAACAAAATCCAATGTGATGATTTAGCCAAAGAAATCGTAGTGTGTGATGCCTGAAGATGGTTCCATGAACGTGAACAAAAACTACTGTACCACTGCAACCATATTAGATTACTGATAATATACAGTAGGTATGCAAACCATTTTTAGTTATTGAAGTTTTCAGTAAACATTTAAAAAATACTATGTAATAATTATGTTTTGCGGCAAACTTTACCGTTCTCAAGGTTAATTTTATCATCGGATTACTGGTTTATTTTATGCAGTTATCAAAGCATGAAACAACCCCAAAGGGCAAAATAAATTGTCTATCCTGTTCTTCAGTTTATGTTAAAGAGAATAAACTGTAAGATTCCACAGAACGTGGGTTGCTAGATATTAACATTGTTAGGGAAGTTTGTAAACTAAAATAATATCAGGATACTGTGCATTGCTTGAGGGAAATGACCCTAAACTTTATCGCAATAGATTATGTAGATTCGTGGTAGATTCTAAGTTTGCGTAAGACCGAAGAAGGTGATTGCCTGTATTGTACCTTTGGTAGATTTTTAGGATTTTATGGGAAACCAGGATGTTCCTAATTAACACAAATCATTAATTTATTATTATCACTAAACAAACTTTATGGCAAGATAAATTTCAGAATTATTGATTTACCTAGAGAAGCCAAATTAGAGATTCAATCGATATATCTTTTTAATCTTTTTAATTTTGAAATACGAGTTGGACCCGTGCGCATTATGGTGCATTTTGAAAGGCTTCAAGACTCTTCTCCGATTCATATGAAAAATAAAAAAATGTATTATATTGGTTAAAGTACTTAAAAAACTATTCAAATAGCTCAGTCAGGTTACAATCATCAATAAAAGTGGCCAATAAAAATTCATTTTCGGAAACTATTTCGCCTTACGTTTACAGTCTGTATTGTTGTTAAAAATCCACGAGCTGTTAGGTTACAATTTACAAGTACGGTCATTATAAGGAAGGTTATTTAAACTTTGGGGGAAAACATAAAAAAAGCTTTAAAATTACAAAACAATCTAGTAATTATGACGAGCGGATACTCACCCAGCTCTTCCTCCACTTTGCCATATGTTCGACATAGTAACTCAAGACCTATGTGGGCGGGCAGAGATGAAGGTAAAATAAACTGCTTTCTTCTTAAAAAGTTATTATCAATTTATATTATTTATATAAATTCATGTACATTTTTACTTCCTCCCCTTAAACCTTGGTAGCCTTAGTATTTGGAGAAAGTGTTGTTATTCCTTAGAAAATCTTTTTAGGTTATGTAAAACACAGGTGTAATACATTGCAAGTATTTTGTGGAAATACTTTTTTAGTACTAACTAAATAAACCATTTTCCGTCATAAGCAAATCAACATGATTCATCGACTTATTTTTTTCAATCACCCTTATCCCAAGCAAATAATTTAATCCACGCAAGCTATTATGTTTAGCAAATTTGCAGATTCCTTCTTCCACCATTGCTCCAAGAATCTCCGCTTGTTATGAAACAGGCGTCCTTACTTCTAGTTGACAAACCAGTTTTACTTTTCTCAATTGTCAATTTGTCTCTGTAAATGAGGACTAGTTCCAAACAATTCAACTCGGTCAGTAAACAAGACATATTAAAACATTCCTACAATCCCAAGTAAACAACAACAGGTTTGAAGCTTGGTTCGTATCTTGAATACCGTACTTGTTTGTACCGAGATTGAAATTACCCATCATTTTACATGACTGCTAACTTCCTTAGTATTTATTTTTCTCAATTAAAATACGGTACATTGTATTTACTTATTTTATTTTGTATTGCTTTCCATGTTTTCCTTTTGGGGGATAATTTTTTAATGCAGTTGCTTGGATATGGAAAGTATTAGGACAACATTTGACGATTATATTTATTTTATGCTAAGCTATTAGCATTACTAAATTTCCCTGTACATAACTAATGCTTCAATATAATTGGCATTTGATGTTGTGTAGCATTATAAATAAACAGTTGACTAAAAAACCGTACAACGTAGTAGTAAACTGAACTCATTAAACCTTATGTTGTATAAATTGGAAATAAATCTTACATGTTAATAGAAATATGTTAGCCACAATAAAATCAGGCAAACAAAAATTATCTTAGTCTGCAGGTTTGCTGTGGTGGAGGTTTTTAAAGTACTTGTTTGCATAGCCTTCACATTCAAAGTTGTTTAACCCTTGACTTAATTTTTAAAGAAGAACATAGTATGTGTATGAATTGATGTAAATTACCTTTCTTCTTCCTCTATCTTACCAGATGATTTTACTCATCACATAGGCTCTGAGCCAAATATGGGGTTTAAACCACAGATTTTTGCGTCATCATATTGGAAAACCATTGGTTTTACGAGTTGGGAATCGGACCTCCACCATTTTCACACCTCTTTCTACTCATTCCATTAACAGCTTGCTGTATAGCTTTTAACAGTTTAAATTTTGATAACGGTATCAGCAAACTAACACATACTTTCTCACATCAGCTTATCAACAAACCTTCCAATGGGTGAGCAGTGGGAGTAACTTGATATTTTATAAAATCACAAAATTTGCAATAACTTTTGAACCGTAATATTTTTAGCGTTAGGGAATTGACTTTTGTATTAAAAGGTTAGGGACTGAACCATTTTGTTCAGAATTCAATGAACTTTATAAGTTTTAATCAAAATCGTTGAACCCGAATAAGATTTTTCCGTCATTTAAGGAAAAAAGGAAACGGTTTTTTAAGGAAAAGTCATTATTATTTTGAAAGTTAAATAAAATTAAAATACCTTCACCACAGCAAGCTGCAGACTTAATGAATTCATATTGGCCTGTAACTAAAATATTTCCTAAGCTTGTCAGATTTATTCCCTATTTAAATAGCATTAGGCTGGACAAGTACCTTCATTGACCTAGGCTAATTGCTACAGAGAAGGTAATAAAGTGTGTTTTAGTAAAATGTTAAACGCTTAGAACAAAAAACATAAATATGGTAAATTTTGTTTAAATTAATCCATGAACAAGCAAACCACAACATTTGACTCATATAAAGGATTAAGGATTAAAAAAGAGTAGACCTAGTTTTTTTCACATAAACCCCCAGAAACTTCCGTTCCCATAGTCCAATAATTTTAAAGCTAACTATAGCTTAATAGCCCATGGTACTTTGGTATTATACCGGCCACACCGATAGATTGACTTCCAAATAAGATTTTAATAAGTTTAAATAACAAAATCCCCCAACCTAACCTAAAGCATAGTCCGCCCTAATAGGTAATAATTATTAGGTGTTGTCGGTATAATACCAATGTAATTAGCCTATTTTTCCATGTAGGATGTAAATGGAAACTCAAGCTTAAACAGTCATTTACTAGTGCTCTCACCCTATAGGGGGAGAAACCAATAATACTATATAACCTAAACTAATTGGTTCCAGATAACCTACATGTTTCGCTGTACTAAGCATTTCTAATGATGAACCTTAATCTACTTTGCATTTATATTAAATTCTAAAGTTTGTCTAAAGTCAGAAGTTACGCGTGGAGTTCAACTATTCCTTTTCCGATAACGCTATACAATAAAGAAAATGCATCTAGTCCTAATGTAGTTGGTATTAGCTTTTTAGCTTTGACTATCACAATAGTCAATGATATTAGGTTTAAAGAATTGTAATGCTTAAAGAATCTTTTTGAAACAAACTGTACAAAATATTCTAATTAATTGCACTACTACTAATATTGTGTTATGACGCTGAAACAGTCGGGCGTATAAGCTTGAACTTTTGAATAGGAGATGTATAAATAATGTGTTATAATACAACCGTGCAGTTATGTTAACCTTTTAGAGAAAGAATTTATAATTGATAATGTGCTGTAGAGCATTAAACATCCATTTCCACCTATTTCGTATTCACAAACAGAAATTTAAATAGAAACCACTCTAGCTTAGATTTATGTAAAATTGTTCTTGAGTAAAAACTCAAATCAATGGATAATAAAATGAATAAAAAAGTGTATTTACGTTAAAATAAAAATTAAATTAACTATCATATTAGTACCATTAAGATAGACAAAATTAGTTTTAACTGTGTTTGTATATGTTTAAACAGTATTCTATGTTGATATGGTTTATAGGATTATTTTCATTACTATTTCTTTTACTTAACTTGGACACTATAGTGTTGTACTATTGTAAAAATAGATGAAAAATAATATTTGTTTGAATTTGAATACAATAATGACTTTCGTAAAAATAAAATAAAATCTCACTCATCAGCGGATCAACTTTGGTAGACCAACTTGATGAAAGTTAGGTTACAACAATCCTTTGTCAGGCTTGCCAACCCACGCCAGGTCAAAGTGGTTATATATAGCGTGTTGTGGCGACACTGTCTAGCTTTGACATGTCACTAAGCTGTCTGGTATATTACAAAGAGCAGTTTAAACGTATGCGGATATTCAAAATGCTCTTGGTACTTGTACGGCATGTTGTACCAGATTACCTATTTTAAAGAAATTTGTTATTTTAAACCTATTGTGAAAATTAAATGATATTGGCATCCCATAAAAAATTTTACAACAATTTTGATTGAGAAACGTTGTGTATTGTTTTTTACTTTCGTGATGGAAAATGTCCGCAATAAACCTTTGAACAACGATATTGGCATAATGTTTTGCTACATTAATTTGTCGTAAATTACACGGTCGGCAGCGCCAAGCCCCAAGGCAAGGGATGTTATAGGTTCAGATCCTGGTACCCGAAACTACTTTTTATCAGTACACTTCACCCTTGTACTGTCCCGTCTCACCCATTGCTTTGCTTAATCCGTTTGAAAGTACAAAAAATGCGTCTAATAACACTTGTAATAATATATTTACACTCACTTTTGATTCACAAGATGGTGCTCAATCAACAGTATACGTGTAAATATACTTACAAGTGTTATTAGACGTATCTTTTGTGCTTAAAGGTAATTTGATACCACTTGCGACGCTGATCAAGAAGCCACTTAATCCGTTCCACTCACTGGTCCGAGCATGTGTGGACGGGCAAATGCAAGGTTAAAAGAGACGGCTGATATTTAATTGACTTACGTGTAAATACAACACAAAGACAAGAATCCAGTTAAAGTCCTACAGTTTACTGACTTGAATTTTAAGTCCTGCAAATCAGAAGGTTGCTGGTTCAAATCTAGACGATGTCGATTCTGGCACTGCATGCCATTTGTTATCGGGCGCAGTTTAAAAATATTATTGCCGTTAGATTGTTATTGCCGTTAGATTGTTATTGACGTAGATTTTAATACCTGAGTTGTGCGGTTTCCTTACAAAAAAATCTTTTAAAATGCTAATGGCGTTACAAAATAGTCACAAAAGTTTGTATTTTTTAACTCAACATTTTTGGATTAATTTTTTGCAAACCTATAAAATTTGCTTCTATAGTTAATTTTATACGCCTCGAGCTGTTCGAGAAAGTGCATTTTTATTGTAACGAATGAGATTTTAGTACAAATTCTTTTACAACACAAGTAATATCTGTTGAATTCAGGGGTCAAATAACTATAAGTATATTGATTTTACATTGTTGGCGACTCAAGTTTCACGTAAATTCTCGTTACTTCGTGGATACCAATGCTAAATACTAACCACTTAGAATCATGTTAGAATGATGTTAAACCTATTAGAATTATATTGAAACTATTTATTTCATTGTAACTTAAATAACTCAAAACTAAAACCTCTGTAATGAGCTTGATTTAATTAACCAATTCGTCGGAACTAAGAAAGTTGATGATGCCCCTCATAATGGCAAAGCCGATGCAACTAGTTGTTCTAAGCAGCTTGTTCTAAGTTGGGGATTCTCCAGGAAAAGTTGAAACAGCGCTTTTAGTTTTACGAAAAGACTTCTCTTAAAAATTTCTGGTTGACGAACCTAATTTTATCCAATCAAATAATAAGGCAGGGTTAGGCTAGTAGAGCTCGAGACTGCTCAAGAGGCTTGTGTGTCTAGCTATTCACCAATGAACATTTGTGACAAGGTCTTGGCCTGTGATTCGTATCCCTCTACCTATCTGATAATACCCCCACCACAGCAAACCTGTAGACTAAGCGGAATTACCTGGTTGGATTTTCACTCAAATATTCCCTTACAATTCACGGTACTTTCCTGTTTTAAAGGGAAAATTCATTATTATCGATGATTTCTTTTCGATATATCGATATTTTTGTTTTCCATCCGATATATTGATAGTAATAAATTGAAACATATCAGTTGACAAGTACGATATAGGATACAGTAAATAAATATTGTTCAGTATCAACAAACAATTTAAAAAAATATTATATTAAAATGAAGCTGTTCTAAACTAACCAAACCAACCAAACTTGCTGTAACATTTCAAAATTCCGTTTGATAGCCTATTCCCCATATGCCTTTTCTGTTATCAAATGGAATTTTGAAACGGTAACTCAGCCTATACAGCAAGTTTGGTTAGTTATGTTAGGTTAGATTAGAATAGTTTCATGTCCTAATCCAATATATAGGCTATTATTTTTGCCTAAACAAGGTTAGTTCTTAATTTGTAATTTAAATGCGTTTGAAGATATTAAAACAGAAGGAATACCATACCAATCGTGAAGTAAAACAAAGATATCGATAATCGAAAAGAAATCATCGATAATAATGAATGTTCCCTTTAATAGGAAAGTACCTTTGACTATTAAAGTACCCAATTCACATAATAAAATAACCCCATATTTAAATACCTTAAATTTAAATGAGTACTAATTAGGTTTTCTGCTACAGGGAAGGTTATTACGTTTTCCCCATTGAAATGTTAATAGCTTATTATGAAATTAACAAATTTGAAAATTTTGGTCAAAATGTATCCCTAAACATGCAAACTACAAAAGTTCATTTCATGAGAACAACACCGGGATTCTAAATTAAAGTTGTTTTAATTGTTTTTCTTAACTATGAGGCGTTAAACAACGCTTCAATATACTGTGTTGTTTAATCACTACAAAATATTTGAGAAATAACTTTTATGTTTGAGGGTCACAAATAGGGGAAAACAATTTTGTCTCATAAAACCCCCCATAAACTAGCTCGTTCGAATGAATGTAGTTTTACACGTTTGTACCAAATGTTATCATAATCGATCTTGAGTTTTACTTTTTATTTTAATTCAGTCCTTTTCCTGTTTATTGGAATATTTAATTTGGTACGAAATACAGTATAATTCTGTCGGTTGTGAAATAGCTAGTGCTTTTGAGGAAAAGTTCAAGAAGTCATCTTTATTTGCGAAATGCTACTTTTAGATAAAACTTAATTAGGAAATTCGTTAGAATTTACTTTAAGCTTCAAAAGGTCGAAAAGCAAAACAAGCTTTACGTTTTAATCAGAGAAGTGAGAACTGCTGGCATAAACGCATAAAGTTGTATGTGTAAATAAAGGTTAAAGGCTAAAAGGTCTTCTGTCATAACAAATAATAGAATGGCCTATGTAATGATTTATTAAATGTAAGAACTTGTAGTAACAAGAACCTCAAGGCAACAATTCTTGCTATTTAATTTACAGTGCATTTCAGCTTTTAAAAGTTTCTGTTGTTAAAGCACTTTAAAGTCGAATTAAACTTTAATAATAAGTCAGACAGTAAGATATGTATTGGTTTTACAACAATTACAATTATTTATGTTCTTCGTCACTAATTATGAAGACAATCAACCATAAACGAGTTTTGAGAAGTACTGGGTGTCCACAAAAGATTTCATACGCCATACATTTCAACATGTGATGTTCTACCTCTGTTTGTTATTAGTCATTGTTGAGTTTAGTATTACAAAGGTATTACTCATATTTTTTGGCGAGTTTGTTCATCCGAATAGGTATTGTGACCCAAAGTAGAAAATGTTGACTAGCAGATTAATGGACGGGGTTGGCATACTGGCTTTCTAGTTTTTCGACTACTGTGAGTTTTCTCCATATTGGGCGAATAAAGGACATTTTCTACTTGTCAAAAACATCTCATATAATGAACTAAGAGATCGAATTATGATTGTCTTTCATAGGAGCAAGCTGGTATACTGTTAGAGCGCGGGACTTCGGTCCCCGAGGTCCGGGGTTCAAACCCCGTTAATCACCAATGGATTTTTTATCTAAGTGATAGTGCCTAACATAAGTGATATTAACCTATGTAACCTATATGATTTTATAAATTATATAACCTAATACAACCTAAGTGATCTAAGTGATAATGTCTCTATGCCTAACCTGAAGTAATGTGAAAGCTAGAATTTTAAGGCTAGAATCTAGAAAATAAAAAATAAAACTTTCCCTACATACTGATGCTTGTAAGACGTTAAAAATATAAAATATTAGGTTAAAAATATTGTAAACGAAGCTATGCAAGGAAAAGCGCTTACGTCAACAGGGATAATCGGTCCAATAAATGTTAAACGTATCAAACTGAATACAGGAGTCTCTGGCACATAGTCAATACTGCTTGTATAATAGATCTGGTGAATACTGTATACGAAGGTACGACCAACTTGTCTCAGATGAGGAATTCATAAGCTAAGAATTTTCTTATTGCGAATTTCCCATTCAGGAAATTAGCTAATACCATATGTCCCAGTCTCACGGTAAGACCTAGTCCCAGGACCGATTTACATTTTCGTTTTGAGTTCCCCATAGGTCAAACCCACCATTCATTCAAATTCTATTAATCTGTTTGGGACGCTAATTATCTATACGTGTCCTTTGGTACGGTGATTTGAGTAAAAATCATCCAATTTTGATGTAAGTTGGTAAAAACGTGTTAACCTATGTTTAAACGAGTTTATTATCCAGCATAATCGCACTATGGTGACGGGGTTTTGTGAGGGGTTATGAGGTAAAAATAGCTTTTTCACATTCGTAACCCCCAAAACATGACATTTTCCGATTCTTTTGAACTATTTTTTTGTAGCTTAAAAAACAAAATTTAGTGTTTTTAAGCGTTGTTGTAAGATAAATAATTACGGAGAAAAGTTGGAAAATCTTAAGAGAAAAACTCTTGTATTGTATGAAGAATTCTGAGAAGAAACTTAGTTGTAGTTTGTTAGGTTATTGGCAAAATTATCATTTTTAATACTAATCTGTTGACATTTTAATAAGACAACAAATTAAATTACCTGTAGCAGCATACCTGTTACACTCACTCTTACTCTAAAGCCTTTAACCTTTATTTTGTTACTCTTTTGTTATTCAAATAAAGTATAAATTTTGCATACACGTGTAGGCAAATCAAGGCAATCAAGTAGGCAAATTTCGTAGAACTCGTATTTAGAAATCATCCGTTGAAGTTTCGACTCTTTATGACAAAAAAACAACAATTAAGGTCATCGAAACATTCCGCACGAGTAAAACTTGTAAACCATTATAGCCAATAACAAGATGAGCAACATCTTTCTGAGAATAAATCTTCAAACAAATACTTTATCTCAACTTTATATTGAAATTGGTCTTTATTCTATATAATGATAGCCACTTGACTAGAGGTTGTTACTTTTTTGTAAAACTTTTGTTCAGATTTTAAGTGGCAAGTAACTAATGACATGTTTTAATAAATAAATAGTGGTTAATAAATTATATCACAGGTTTTTGGCAGCTGAAACCATACGCTTAAGTGTTTGACATTAGAAAAACATCACTCCTTTAACAGTTTATTGACGGTCATCTACAAGGTTAAATTCACAAAAGAATTATTTATATCAATTTACGTGGTATTGTAATCTATTAAACTTACGAAAATCTTATATGTAAAAAAAAACTTTTGCAAAACGTATGACAACTAGCCTGACCATACTACTAGACCAATTTACACGCGGGTTCCGAGTTGTACCAATAGAAAGGTTGTCGGTCCTATATGTGCAGGATTTATTTGTATTTTTAAAATATTTATGTTAATGGGCCAAAAATGGAAATTAAACTTTTCTTGTGGAGGTTTAACATGGGGCCACATTTTTAAACTTACGACAGCCCCATGACCATATACTTTTTTCTCTTAGGACGCTAAGCACGAGCCCGGAATTGTTTTTCACATTACTTCAGGCTGGACCTAGGAGTTACGGCAATATAATTTACTGTAGATAAAATCAATTGGTGATTGGCGGGGTTTGAACCGGGGACCCCAGGAACCGAAGTACCGCGCTCTAACCACTATACCAGCTCGCTCCCCCTGACCATACACTACTACTGTATATTGTACTACTTTAACGGTACACGCGGGTTCCGGGTTGTACCAAAAGAAAGGTTGTCGGTCCTATATGTGCAGGTTTTATTTATATTTGAGAATATTTATGTTAATGGGCCAAAAAAGGAAATTCAATTTCCTTATAGAGATTTAACATGGGGCTAATTTTATATAATAATAGACAAGCATGTTTATTAAAAACCATTTTTCTCAGCTCCTGTGCATCGCAGGGAAAATCTACGCATACTATTAGAAATATATTTGCCTGTAGATGTGCAGCATCCATTTTTAAATTAAAATAGGCTAAAATATGAACGCACAAAATCAATTCAAAATTTTAAAAATTAACATCGGCCTTATGGGTTGCCATGTTGGTGACCAAATAACAACAAAATATAAACAGAAAATCAAAACAAATTAAAGAAAACCCAACCACATGTTTTATTTACAGCGTGGGGTGAAAATAGAGAAGTTTGCACGATACATACTTTTGGTCGAGTTTTTGACCACGGGGCGAGCTCTAGTAGTCATATAGAATCGTATATTTACTACTAGTCACGAAATGACCCATTTCCAATTACATCGTTTTAATTTTGTGGGGATTTTACAACGCAACAAAGTAATGGGGATTATTTTTGCAAGACAAAATTTACATCTGGCAATTAAATCAATATACACAATCCAAATTGCATCGTTGGGAATAAGATCAATTAGAAAGTAAGCTAAAAGTACTTTTGTCGCATGTGGTTTATGTTTGCCGCCAATAAGCACAGGTTTCCCTAAGGTCACGGCTGGTCCAGAGTCCACCGGTCCCCACGTGTAGGCCAGACAGGAAACCCGGAATGGGAACGGGCGCTGGAACTGACCCACATTGATTATGCGGCGATTGGCCTTCAGAGCATTACGTGTGGCTTCTGGTAATTAGTTTGCCCCTCATGAGTCATGCGTTTCGTGATATTGTTTAAGTATTATAGGTTTACATGATGATCTGTCATCGAAAATGACTCGGTCTTCAACTCATGTTAGAACAGTATTTATATATTATTACGCTGCAAGGAATGCAATAATTTTATGGGTTTAATGAGTAAATACGCGTTACTTTCGTTTCGTGGTTGGTAAAGATCATATTATATGGATACTATTGAAGAAATGTAAATAACACATTAAAATCACATAGAAATAATTTAACATTAGGTATATGGAAAGTTCCCTTTAGAAAGGAATTACTACCTTAAAGGACAATTTATGAAATAATGGATAGTTTTGCGCAAGGTTTCTCGTCATGACGAACATTAATGGTTAATGGTTTATGGGGGTGTGACTTTTAGTTTTCTCAAAACTCAAAAGTTAAGGGGTACTTTGGGATTTATATATGGATTTCGTATTAAATAAAATAGTACATAACGTACACATGTTTTCTGCTGATGACAAATATAGATTGTGTGCATTTTAATTCGAATTCTATCCTAGATATTGAACAAATTTGTTTGAACCTTTAAAGTTAAAATGTGATTTGAACAATGATTTTTTTAATTTAAATATCATATCCGATATTTAAATGCCAGTAATACGAAGTTTGATTGACATTTTTAACTACAACATTTAATAAACTGTGCAACATTGGAAACTGGAGGACATATTGCTACCATGGGTATAGTTGAAAGATCCGAACTTTTTAGGATATTCACATTCACAAATAATAAATAAACCCAACTCATACATGTAGAATACGGGGCCACCCTCTGGGAAAACCATTTGAATTTTAAAGATTATCCCAGCTTGCAAACTGTTCTTATCCTTATAACTTTCAAGAAATATAAAATGTCCTCCACATAAAATACTCCAAACGCAATGTATTTGTTAACACTCGATAATGATGTTTATTTTTTTCACAAGTTTCAAATATACGATTACTCAGAACTATGAATAATAATCCAACAATAAATGCTGACGTAAACAACATCATTAACAAATCTTGAACATTAAAAATTTGTTGCTTTTTAAATTCTACTTCTTATATATTTGCAAGCCTTTAGCAAAGAACTTGTGATTGAAAACTGGTTGTATAATACATTTAAAGAGCTAAATTAGAATATACAGAAATTATGGGTTCAACGGACTATACATTGCAAAGGATTGCGAGAATAATTCCTTCTTATACCTTGAAATATTATAACCTCGCACTTTTATTAAACTGTTTTTTGTCATACCTCAGCAAACAGCCGTTTTTAAAACGTTTTTATTAGGTCGCTTTCTTGTCCGCTACAAATTTTGCAACCGATTTTATACTAACTTCCCGATGAGCTAGGGACTTGAAACTTGAAACATATCTCACAAATGGAAGACAATGCAATATTATACAATTTAATTTTCATATTTCCCTTGGGCTACGCCCCATGGGCTTGTTTTTATTAAATCGATTTCTTGCAAATTTTGATACTTCCCGATGAGCTAGAGACTTGAAATTTGAAACATAGCTCACAAATGGATGACATTGCAATATTATATAATTTATTTCCTTTCGGGCTACGCCCCATGGGCTTGTTTTTATTAGCTCGCTTTCCTACAAATTTTGATATCAATTTTAAACGATGTTCCCGATAAGCTAGAGACTTGAAATTTGAAACATAGCTCACAAATGCATGACAATGCGATATTATATCATTTAATTTTCATATTTCCCTTGGGCTACGCCCCATGGGCTTCCAAATTTTTCATGTTTACATTTTGAAAGAATGTAAATAAATATATCAATTAATTTAAGTCAGCTGTAAATACTTAAATTTGACAGTTCAAAGAGCAGAGGTTAAGAGGTACGGGTTATGCTCCCAAGAGATTCTTTATACAAACATTTCAAAATATAGATAAACAATCTGATTGCAGATATAAAGATGTTTGTTAATAATGTAAATTGTTATTTATTTAATGTTCTATAAAGTAAACAATAAATTAAATAGATTGATATATTTATAGTTAGTAGGTAGGCCATATATCCAATCTAATACATAATTATATGAAAAGAAACTCAAATAAACCTTAGATTTCCCACATGCCTTTGTCTTAATCTGATATAGATGCTTGAAATAGATTTAACATCCTCACGCATTAAAAAACTAAAAAATATAAAATAATTTATAAATAAAAAACTTTTTTAAACAAAACGTTTTTAAACAACCTAAAAAGTAGAAAATAATTTACAAATAAATTATAAATATGTTGAGAGAGTATAAATACTTGTACGATTTAAAACGAAAAACGTTGGGTGCATGCAATTAATTGATAATAATACATTAGTTCAGTAGGTGAAGGTATACTATCTATTTATTGCATGCACCCCACGTTTTTCGTTTTAAATCGTACAAGTATTTATACTCTCTCAACATATTTATAATTTATTTGTAAATTATTTTCTACTTTTTAGGTTGTTTAAAAACGTTTTGTTTAAAAAAGTTTTTTATTTATAAATTATTTATACATGCGTTGCGGGTCTACAGTGGCATTTTTTTCTCCATATGCAGTAAAGATCAGCTGTTGTAGACAGTAATTTTTATTGTGGTAACTACAGGGATCGAAATTAGTTATCGATTGATTTATTAGATAAGGTTTTAGCTTTTTAGCTTTTGTTGCATTCTTGCCAATAGTTCGACATAGGTACCGATAGTACAACGTACCCTACACAAGCGTAATATGAAATAATTTAATTGCTTACTTACCATCTGCCTATTTGCATTAGAAAGATTAAAAACGAGTTGAAAGACGTTTGATAGGTTATCTTTATGTGGAAAGTATTAAATTTTTTATTAGTTTGCTAAATAATGTTATACTTATACTTATAGTTATACTTATAGTATAAGTAAGTATAAGTATAAAGTAAATAATGTTGCCATATGACGCAAATTAGTTAATCACACGGACAAAATGTGTCTTCTCAACCTTCGATTATTATTCGATTGAAACTCAAGCTCGGGTTGAAAAGATACACTTCAGCCCTAGAGACAATATTATGTTTAAGCCTTATAACTTACAAACTATTGGACATAATAGTTTACAAGGATTTATATCGATATTCGTAACAGGGCATTAGATAATACAGTATAATAATGAAGTACCAGCCTTATTTTATGTTGACCAATATGTTACGCTTAGCACCACTGTTTTATATAGTGCCACACAACTAAATCGCCGGCCTTTCCGATCAGCGCGCCTCCTTCGGTCTGCCGCTTGTTTTTTTTTCCGAGAAACTGTCAGGGAACTACGGAATCGAGATTTCCTCCGTCTTGTCTCTCGCCGCCTGTTGTTGGATTAGCTGCCAATCTCCATTTTCTCATCTCACCATGGCCTTGTTGAATCAGGATACTTAAATATTAAGTAGTGTTAAGATTAAGATGACTGGCTTGATTAACAATTTAAGGGGAAGCCGACATGCTTTCGCCTCAATCGCAGAAATGTAAATTCCAAAAATTATGATTACCTCGCTTAACGAGGTAATCATTCTTAGACATGCAATAGTCACCACGTTGAAAGTTTAAGTATTAAATCATTCAGGAATCGCCTTAGGAGTCCAAATTGGTTCAATAAGGAGTTAGGGAACGCATTAGACCTATTTTATCATCATCTCAATTTTTACAGTATTTAGCAGTTTAGTTTGGAAGGTTAGCTATAGTTCTGTTTTCTAGTTAAATTATAAATAATCAAAGCTGGGTTTGGCCTACTTCTGGTCTGGGTAAAGATTTCCGCCCTCTGGTTCCCCAACAACGTTGTCTATTAAATTGTTATTTTATGGTAGCGGAGGATAGCACGTTCTTAATTGCAACACGTTAGGGTCCTCCAGGCCCTAGCACCACAGACAGCCAATTACCTACATATTTCACTCAATTACAATCAATACATCACATCACCACAGAATGCATAACCTAGTTTCGCCCCAGTTCCCACCAGAAGGCTACAAATATAAGATTGAAAAAATGTAAAAACTTAAAAACTCTAATAAATGTAAACACTTAACATCAACATTATACGGTCAATAAATGCAACCCTGAAAACTGCAAACGTTTTACTCTGGCCCAAGTGATGCAATACTAAGTAGGATTGGCCTAGAGAAAGTCGTTGGTTGCATACGTAACGGTGCATTACCAATTACTGGTACACCATAATGTAAGTTGGTCGCTAGCACTTTAGGTTCTAACTGTATTTCGCCTGAACCAATTTAATTTTGTATTCATTACAACGAGTCAATTGGAAATCAATTGCGTTTATGTTACGCAACTATAGGTTGCTGACTGTGACTTATTGCATTTCGATGTTATTTTCACTGTGGTGAGGAATTAAAAGTACTATATCGACAAGAGGGAAATATAAAAATTCAAGGAGTGAATTACAAGGATATTTAGGTAAATAAACGGAGAATTTTAAAGTGGAAATATGTGCTTAGCCCAAAATGGTTTAATCTCAAAATTTGATCATGTATGACTTTATCAGCTATCATAGTAAATTGTATAATAAACTCTTAATAATATTAAACATAAAAAGTACCAACATCGGTTTAGGAAAAATATGAATGATTGAAAAGTGAACTAAATTAAGGAGTGAATACATGTACAAATGAATATTTCTTCACAAAGCTAAATTGAAGGTGGTCCATTGATATCCTGTCTCACATGTTATGCTGACCAACCACAATTTTCCCGTAAATGCAGTAAGACCACATTGGTTTTCATTGGTTCATTAACAGCTCATTGGTAAGTTCAATAGTTGGAGTCTCTACTCTGCGATGGCGTAACGAATATACTCTTCGGCTGTCTGTTATAAAGACACTGATAAAAAAACTATTATTGAAATATTTGATTTCAGTTAAAATAAACCATACCAGGGGTCCTGTGCACAAATCGTGCAATTCAATAGGGTTCAAGTTTAATTGTTACCGAAGAAAACCAAATAAATCACACCCCTTTTACCTTTCAAGAATTTTGTTTGTTTAAATCAGTAATTTGAATAAAACGACTAATTTACTTTTTGATTGTAGATCTAAAGGCCCGTTTATAAAGATTATTTACCTATCTCAATCAGGTTACAATAAACAGCTAAAGTAGCCTTATTGTATATCAGTTGACATAAACAGTTTCGTCTCTTGTTTACAATCTAACTGTCGTTATAGTAGTTTACGTCAAGATTGCGTTAAGACTATTTACGCGAGTTTCGTACACTACTTTATCTACGACAGTGTTTTAATAAATAAAAATCACTAATCATAACTTCTGAGGAAGTTATATTGTTTATATTAATGGCAGGCATTTTGAAAATGAAAGTTATAAAAAGATTTTTTTGATCAAAATAGGTCTTAGCATTATTAATCCTTGCGCTAAATCTAAATTCACACAAATAAAAAGTGTTGTGAATAAAAGAGCCAACGTAACTTTTGAGTTTTGGAAATCTTTAACGTGATATTTTAGTTTTCTTTGGTTCAGGAAGATGAGGTCGGTGGATAGTTTGGATACACACTGTTCCAAAAAAGGGGTTATTTGTTGGTAAAGTAGTCTTAACCTTCGTAAGTACTTAATAACGTAAATCACATCTGTGGTCTGGAAAGTTAGGCCTTGGTAACGTAGAGTTGAGCCAGAAACAGTCAGAAGTAATGTCTTATTTAGACCTCTATTGGTCCATGAATGAAATACGAGACACCATTTCCCTTTATCAAACTGACAATCACGTAAATCTGATTCTAATTTTCCATATGACTTAGCTTATCTGAATATTACAATTTTCAGGAGGTTAAATTCCGTATGAATTCTGCAAAACCGAGACCCAAGACTGTTTAAATATTTATGAGGTTTGAGTCTCTAAACACTAGTGTCATGATTCAATTCAATAAGATTTTTCTAAGGTTTTTATTTTAAATGTGTATTTTTATTTTTACACTAAAAATTAATATTTTTAATTATTTTAAAAGGTGATAATTGTAACTCTCTATTTACTATGTCTACCTGTTATTTCATTTTCAATAATTTACTCAATAAAAAGCAACCAATATAAAGATATTAAAGAACTAATAATATAAAGAGCCTGGATACAGATGGAAATTAGGTCTGTAACTAGCCCTACAATTGTTTGCATTATTTTCATAGTGGCTCTGGTGGCTCTATTGGAATAGAAAGCAAGCACTCTAACCCCACTGCTTCCTAGCAATTCCCCATGGCTAAAGATGTAGCTATTAAACTACTTGAGTGGGCGGTATGTAACAACTACCTAGAAGGATATGGCATTTAATTCAAATATTTGTAAAAACTAAGCAAAAGTGATATTTTTAAATTTACAAATAAGCCACAAATGGACTGTATGTAGTCAACAGATTCACGTCTATTAGCAACAATGTAATCGACGTGAATATTCATGAATATTACCCTACCTGAGTTTATTTGACTTGAAGACAAGAATATTCTGTTTGAATACCAATCAGTTGAGAAGCAATGGTGCAATGCAGATGTGTTATCAATGCGGTAATGTGGTAATGTGGTTGAACTTCATGCAAGCCAAATATGTTTCAGTCAAAACTGTCGATGCTAGACTCCGAAGATATTAGAAAAGTAATAATAAAGGGCCTTTATTATTCATTCCCTTCATTAAATGGTTTGATAATTTATTTATTTGTTTTTAATTTGCGACCAACATTTGTGTGGGACTTAATTAAACACGTATTATGTGAGCGAAATACGTACAAGAAAGTCAAATAGCAAACAAATAAAGAGTAATAGTTTTGAGCTGTATTTACTATATGAACTATATTATTAGTCATATTGCACTATTATTTACTCAAACTAAGTTAGAAAACCAAAATACTTCATTCAAAACCTCTCAAAACGACTTCCAGTTTGCTTTCAGTTTTGTCAATGTAAAAAAGCAGCTGTTTAGTAAGTGATTCAATAATTTCGTCGATTACGATTGTGTTAGTGTATATTATAATATCGATATGACGAATTATTGACAAGAATGCAACTGCAATCCGATTAAATCAATCGGTGCATAATTTCGATGCAAGCTATGGCATACAATCGATGTTTACAACTAGTTAACAACAGCTGATTTTACTCTCTAGTGACTAAAAACCCTAGGGTCTTAGACCTTCAACGCATTTATTAACAAAAGTGGTTTTCATCACTCTGTATTCGAAAATAGCCCATTTCCATACAGCTGAGATCTTCGAAAATCGTCAAATTCCATACACCAAAACAAATAGTGATCATCTGACTTTTCCTTACATAAACATTATTTTCGCTCACAAACAATACTTTACCAGACATCAACAAAGTTACAACTGAAGTTTCCGGTTAGCTCAAAATGACAAACAAACAGAAAAAGCAACTAAATCTTGGTTGATGTTCATTCAGCTGAATTTTACACTAAAATTCATTGTTCAGCTTTATTGTGTCTGGATGTGAAAAATGAATGGATTACGAAATATGAAATTTTTTTTTAGTTTTATGAAGTAGTTTTTTCATCGTGATAAAAAAAACTGTTCAATAGGCTACTCGTCACGAAAGTCCCATTTTGGGGCGAGATGGTGTTTTACATGCGAGTCACTAGTGTTAAGTTCTATCACCTAATAATTTTCTTTAGCCTTTACTTAGAACAGCTGATGATTTAAAAAATGATTCATACTGTACAAATAAACATTATTCCTTTCTGTTCTTCTTGTAAACATGACTTTTATTTTTTCTCTCTTAATTTGTCATTAATTTACTCAAACACTTCACAACTAGTAGTGCCTACTATTTCGCTGCAGTATGACAAAAAAACGCTAACCTGATCTAGCGTCATCTAGATTTTATTTGATGAACAAACGCATGGCTCACATTTAAATCAAAAGCCAAAAAAGTAATATTATAATACAAAAATAAGGTAAAAAAAGTTAAACAGGTATATAAGTAATAAGGGATAAATCTTATGCCAAGTTAAAATTCATTGTTGTGCGTTTTGCTTGCAACACAATATAACAGTTATTTGAATTCCTTTTTTTATTAATATCTCGATAAAGGAGTTTAACTTATGTAGGAATGTTATCTACGCGTAAAGATAATTGCATTTGTATATTTGTCCTCCTTAAACAAAATTAGAATTGGAAATTCACTTTTTAAAATGTAAACTCAATATTTAAAATATTAAATCAATAACGTAAATCACATCTGTGGTCTGGAAAGTTAGGCCGTGGTAACGTAGAGTTGTAAAATCTACTATTCCGCTTGTTTTTTTTATTCTTTAACAAAAATGGTATAGGATAATAGTTTGTAAAAATTAAAAATGTTAATAATTAATTAAGAACAGTATAAACTAATGTATACCAATCTACATCCTACAAATGTGCCGTAAAACCATCAAACATGTTTAATTTCTATCCCCCAACCGCTGTTCTTTATAAATTGCCTACAGCAGGCAGCTGTACATTATGAGGCAGTTTTGTGGGATTACACTTACTCTCAGCTGTCTCCTTTATCCTTAACTATCTCTCTCTCTCTCTCTCTCTCTCTCTCTCTCTCTCTCTCTCTCCCTCCCTCTCTCTCACTCTCTCTCTCTCTCTCTCCCGCACACAGAACTGATCCGTATGGGAGCGATGATCAAATTTTGAATGAAAATAAACTGTATAAGCAAACTAACACATGTTTTCTACCTTCAGCTTGTCAACGACCCTGATCATTAGTAAGCGGTGGGGGTAACTATGATATTTGATCAGCAAAATCACAAAGGTTAAAATAGCTTCTGAACCGTAGATTTTACAGTAATGGGGGTCACACCATTATTTTCAGAGTTAAAAGTACCATAACATGTTAAATTTTCGTGAAAATATTTTGAGCGGTTTTGTGGAAAGTGATTTTTTGTTATTTTATGGGAAACCGCTAAAAAAACTAAATTTGAAAAAAAAAACGCCTAAGGATACCAAGGATATGTTCCCACATACTAAAATTGTACGACAGGTGTAGTGCGTAGCCTACACACACACGTCACTTCGAAAATAACTTTTTAGTGTTCAGGGGGATATAACGGATTTTTCTACTCAAAACTCAAACACAAATAATTTGACTAAAACACTACTATCTCTATATACTATGGATGGGGGAAGAAAGTAATAATTATTGCATACCTTTCAGTGGAGGTAGATTTAAAATTCAGAACCACTTCCCTTTGCGTAAGATCCTGTACTATTCATCTATATTTTTCCATAAATGATAGGTGAAGATTAAACCACGGCCACCTTTAACTACAGACCACGGCCTGGTAGAATTGGCAACGTCGCGTAAGTGGTGTTGTTCAGTGACAGACATCCCATAAGATAACATGGCAGACAGGTGACATCAGCTCATTAATTTGCACTTTTGTAATCAACCTTAAAGTTAAGAATACAATGGAAACTCCATAATACAATATCGAAACTTAAATTTATTTAATTAAAATACAAAATTGATGGTAAAAGAAAATAAGGGGCTCACAATAAAGTTGACAATAAGTGGAGAATGAATTTAATAATGAAAGCTTTAGGCTAAGCCTATTACAATAGTTCTAAAGGTTCAGTTGTTATAATTTATTGCATGGATCTTTATCTCAGGTGGGGTGATCGAGCGGCATTTGAATTTAATCTTGTGATTTTATATAGCCTAATTAAAATTTTGTTTTGAAATATAAAATAGGTTCAAATTATTTTCTGATTGGTTGATTTAATGACTTGATTAGTGTTTCTTGACTTTTAAATTCTGGTACAAATGTTCAAAAGTTAGGCCTAAAATGTTTTAATGGCTTCTAAGACTAGAAAATGTCTATGTCTAAGGACGGTTCTTCTTTAATCGAATTTCAATAATTTAGGTTCAAATATAGGCACTTTTTTTATAAATTTTGATATTAAAATATGTAGTATCCAATTTACATCTTCATACTAGCTCAGCTCTCTTGAAAGTGATGCAGGTTTGATGCATTGTTGCACTCACATATGTCAATGCTGACTTAATCACAGAGAATTGTAGGCCACTGTTCACACATATATTATAACAAATTTCATTTGCTATAGAGCTATATTTGAATTTTGAAAAGTTATTTAAATAAAATTATATTGAATTTGAAGCAATTTTGTTATAAAAATTATAGGCTATTATATATGTACATGAAATTAGGTTATTTGAAAATTTCTATATTATAGTGTTTCGAATCAATTACCCATTGGTCTGTTTGGTCATATATTATACAAGGATTGATAAATTGACATATTGATACAAAGAAAACATATGGTGAAAGTTAAAATTATCTATGAAAAATATAAGTGGAAATATTGAATTGTTACACTTTATTGATTTAAATTTAAATGTATGAACATAAATGTATTAAAATATTGAAAATAAAACATACAGAATTGAAAACCGAAACAATATGAATTAAAAATCTACGTCTGTATATTGTAAGCGGAGTCAATATTGTCATAGTCCAGTAACCAATCTTAATACATAATACACAAATACCATTAGCTGCTTCCAAACAAAACAGCTGTTACAACCCCACTTGCGACGTTGCCAGTTCGAAGGCCGCGGCCTGGAGTTAAACGCGGCCGTGATTAAACAAACTGGCCTGAAGTTTAACGTGTGATCCAATCACATGACTAAGCCAATTATAATCGTGGGATGTGAACTAACTAGAACAGCTGATTTGGAAACTGTACAAACTCGCATTAGCTCCTGTCAACCTTAGAACGATAATAGTGTACTGGTTACCCAAACTTTTTGTCCGGCGACCAAGCTTCATCATGGATTTTTTGTACTAAAATGTACTATTACTTTGTATTATTATCATTTTATTATTTTTATGAAGTAAAACTAGAACAGCCAGAAGATTAGTCCTGTGCTTAACCACTAGAACCATAATATTTTAGTAACTAACGAAGTTGAGGTATTTAAAAAAGTATAAACGGAAAAAGTTTAATAATGTTTACCATCTTTATGGTGGGAAGTTTGAAAATATTTAAAAATTAAAGAATTGTTATTCCGGTTGATGAAGTTTAGTTTAATGATACTAGTTATCAAGTGATCCATTTACAATGATAAACCGATTTTTTTAAATTCAAGATACCCATTAAATTAAGATATCTTTGATATCTTTCTTGGCTGGCAATTGAAATTCCTACATTAATTTGCAATTATAAAGAACAATACTTCTATTTTTATGTTTGTTTAGTGTTTTATTATAATAAGCCAATATAAACGTGAGGTTCATCAAAACGTACTTAGGATTAATTTTTTTTAATTTTCAAATGTTGTGCCTATAAAATTATCAACGCTGGACTCATTTTACCTGAAGGATTGAAAATAATTGTACCTTTGTTAACAATAAAACTGTTTAATGAAATTACAAACAATAAATTGCGTATCTCAGTTCAAAGTTATAATTGATTTGTGCCAATATAACCTGTGAGGTAGTGGAAATGAATGTTAGTCCCCAGAAATAACAATTTATTTTAGTGTTAAGAACCTCTCGATTGGAAAATAAAAAGCAAAATGTTTTTAAACCCGTATTGACCAGTGATTTAAAAGTAAAAGAGTAGAAACAATTATCCATCGCAAATTGTTTTTGTTATCCATGTAACAATAAAAGTCAAATGCCACTTTAATTTTAACACTATCGACTGACATTATACTTAAGTATTTTTTTTTTTTAGAAAATGTTAAAGATTTTAACAGAATTCTTTAAAGTGTAAAATGTTAAATAAACATAATTTTTTCAAGTGTTTGTATACTAAAAGTTTATTTGGTATTAAGTTTTTGTTTTATTTTTGGTATTCATCTTAATCCATTTCATATACTTCATACTCCAAGTCTGCTGTAATTATCCATATTTACTGTTTATTGTATTATTTTTCTACTAACGGAATAAATAAATTAAAAAATAAGGATTTATGAATTAATACCCCCGTCGCAGCAAACCTGACAACTAAGCGAATTTCCATTTGTCTGAATTGATTTTCAATTAAATATAATTAAATAACATTATAGATCGAGTACGGTACCTAGGTTTGCTGCTACAAGGAAACTAATAAAGTGTGTTTTTTAGTAAAATATTAATAGCTTAGTACAAAATAAATAAGTTTGCCAAGTTTGATCAAAATATATCCATAAACAACCAAACTACAACATTTTACAATATTCTCCATAAGAATAACATGGGAATTTTAAATTTACAATTTTTAAAATTTTCTCCAATACCAATAACCGTACAAAAATACTTTTATATACTGACTTATTTGTTTTTTTAAGCTCTTTAAAAAGGTATAAAGAGAAATTGGGAAACTTTGTGTTTTGAGGGTCAAAAGTGAGAAAAACCAATTTTTACCCCCGTAAAGCCCTGTTCCTATGGTCCGATCATGCTGGTTCGCGAACTCATTCAAGTTTATCCTGCTTTACACCTTTAAACCAAATTTCATCAAAATCGGACAAAAATTACTCAAGTTATCGGTCACGGACACACATATATATATATAAATCTATATATATATATATATACATATATAAAAATTTGAACAAATGCTGTTTTTGGCCTCTGGGGACATCAAAATGAAAAAGTAAATCGCTCCCGGGCTTAGGTCTTACCATGCCACCTACGGTAATAGCTACTTCCCTATAGGGAAATTCGCTAGTTACAGTTTTATTAGATTATAAAGACCGTTTTATAAGACCGTATTATCCAGGCATAAGATTCAGCTCAATAGTCAGTAACTATGCAATTATGTCTTTCATTCATCCTCGCCTCTAATGTGATGTCTCAGTCCTCAGTGTCGAAGTAAACAGGACTAAATAGAAAAAAATAGCTGGACTGCATAAATTTTGTAGAAAACTCAAAAATAACTTAATATTTGAACGAACAAAAGTTTGATGTGATAAAACAAGTGAAAAATTCTGAAACTGTATAAAAGGCCGCATCTCTCGTATACATACAACTATAACTGTTTATAACTACATACAACAGCTAAAAGTGATTATTCGCTATACAATGTTAGAGAACATCCGCCGATATTTCATGGACTTGCCCTTGTATAGGAGAAGTGTGGTGAGTATGATATGAGGAGGGGGCTGAACATGTTCAATGCCAAAATACTACGTTATCTACGATGAATGGGCCTAATGTAAGATATCGGTGTTTTATAGACTCTCTCTCTTACCCGCACTTTCGCTTTCTAGAAAATTATATTGACCTATTTGAATATGTTTAAAACCCAGAAACAGGCTCAATTTGAAAATGCATAAGAAACAGACTCAATTTTTATTTTGAAACCTTGAATGTTTTTCCTACCTCAAATTGCGTCTTTTACTTAATTTATCTTGATTAATTTAATTGAAATAAATAATAAAATATTCATATGGTTTATAGTTTAGTCAAATAACTTGTTCAATAATGTCAACGTATTTCTTTACATCGATAATAATGCTACAAAAACGTTAGAAATATATACAAATTAATATTTTATACTAACCTCGATAGTTTAAAGAAAACAAATTAAAGTAAGTCTATTTCGATTCGTACTATTTTTAAGTAGTTCTTGGAACTTTAACGACGAATTTTGTTTTAAAGCAGTTTTTAATCGTCCCCTTTACGTAATATGCTGTATAACACAGATAAATGAGAACGATGATTTTTAATGACTTGGTAACATATTTCACTTGTAGTTTTTTTGTATTTAACAAGTTTTCAGCCAACTGCGTGAGACGATCAAAGCAGGAAGAAATTGTCAATTATTTTTAAGCCTCGTATGAGATCACACCATAAAACATGATTACTGATCCTCTCAATGTCCTCCACTGGTCCTTATGTCGCCTGTCCTTGCACGGTTGTCTTTTGTGTTTGTTTTGCTTCAGTCTTGGATTTTACATTACTTCAGGCTAGGTCTAGTGGTTGCGACATTACTTACGAAAAATCCATTGGTGATATGGAGGATTTGTACCCAGGACCTCGGGAAAGCTTTAAACATAAAAGTTATAGGCTGAATGTAAACCTTACGTGGAGTAAAATAATAAAAATTATCGAATGGTGTTTGGAAAGGAAGTTTTCTAACAGATAATTCATTCCTTGTCTGAAGGATCAATCCTGTCTTTTTTCAAGATTGTATGTAGACTTGTAGACTAAGAAAATTCAATGCTCGTACCAACGTACCGGGGTATTTAATTTCAGCAAAGCTAAAATCGATTGGAGATTGGTAAGATTTGAACCCAGTTCTTCGGGATAGAACCCCGAAGTCTAGCCTCTCGGTCTTTTTAGCTACTATGACGGTTAAGAATAGCACATCTTTTACAGTCTCTATTAGAAAGGAACGATTTTCAAAACATACTTTAATACTTTTTAATGAAATGGCGACCATACAAAGTAGGTATTTTAAGCCACCAAGTATGAATGGAGATGAGTGTAGTATGAGTGGTGCGATCTTGTAGTCTTGTTAGTGACTAAGGCCGACTTATTCCTTAGACACAGCTCTTAATTAAAACCCATACAGGCAAATAAGGGACCTACAGTTTATTGTGGAATCCGAACCACATTTTCGCCCTGGTATATACGAATTGGTCTAATTTTTAGGATACATAAATCACTTTAAATCTTCAATTAACATCGACGTGAGTCTTACTTCTCATACAGGACTGATTAAAATATGACATTTTGTGTTTTTAAACTGCAATAAGGGACCTACAGTTTATTGTGGAATCCGAACCACATTTTCGCCCTGGTATATACGAATTGGTCTAATTTTTAGGATACATAAATCACTTTAAATCTTCAATTAACATCGACGTGAGTCTTACTTCTCATACAGGACTGATTAAAATATGACATTTTGTGTTTTTAAACTGTGTTTCGGCACATGCGTTACAATCGACGACCTAATTACACATTGTTCCACTTATAGTGAAGATAAATTAACAAGGCTTGACAGTAATTGTCGTTGATTTAGTTAGGCCTCCAAATCAAACTGACAATCAAGACGGTGGTCCATTACGAAATAAACCAAGTAAATTGATTGTAACGATTAGGTTCATTGATTAACTGCTTAAAGTAGTACAACAGATAGATTGGTGTACGAATGAGCTAGAAGTAAAGCGAAAACCACATTAAACACAATCAACAGTTTTGATCAATGTCCTGTGGTTTGTAATCGAACTTAAGACCTAAAAAACAAAGCATACATCTCTAGCACTGTATTAGTTTTTGTTAAGACTCAAACGGGTGGCAAGGTATTATTAGTACTGAGAAATGCTCACACTGGATAAGATGTAATAGTATATTTCGTACCTAGGGCCAAAAATGAGGTTTTGCCGGCTCGAGATAGTTTTTAAGTTCGAGACGAAGTCGAGAACTTAAACCGATCAAGAGCTGCAAAACCATTTCGGTCCGTGGTACGAACGCTATTTTTCACCACACTATACCCTATTACCACTATTCACCACAATAATAATGCACATTGATAGTCAACACAAGTACAACTTTAAGGTTATGTAAAGAAATGATTTGAGGAACCAGCAAAAAAATTAATAAATATAGTTGCTAGGCAGCGGTGACAATAAAACAATTCTATTGCAATGCTATGGATACCTGTTGTGAATTTAATATGCATTCATGTTTTAAGAAAGTAAGCAGGCATCTGATTTTGCGGCCCTATGGATATAAGAACCTGCTCGGTCCCCAAATGAAGATGGCAGCTGGCATGGCCAACAAAAACGTAACTTTCAGCATAGATAAAACATACTCCTTGTGTTGGTTAGTCTATGCTTTCAGCCACCAATTAACACAGCTAAAAACATCATAGTGTGGTGAAAACTATATTGAATAACTAAAAAGTGAACTGCCTTGTATAATAATTTGTAGGCTAATGAACAACTCTTTAAGAATGTAAAAGTGTAAACATAAACAATAAACATCAGCTGTCTTGTCCATTATTTGAAATGACATATGTAGTTAAGACAGATTCAGGGATATGACAGTTTTATAGAGCTTTTTTCAATAAAAACCACAAAGTTGAAAATTTAATAGATTTAATTTATTGAGATACTGTATATTTAATACTATAATACTATAACAATACTATAACTAAAATTACTACAAAAAATACTATAACACCAGGATACATTAACAAAAAACGTTTTAAATAATCGTTCAAAACAGATCAAACCAGTACATTATATATGTTGTAATGTATTTTCAACTACTAAATCGAAGAATTTCTCCCTCACTTATTTGGAAATGATCAAACCAAGATGATATCTCATAGCATAAGTTTACCAGAGCGTATTATTGTGGAGTATAGACCAATAGAGGGTTGTATAGATGAATCAAGAGACAATCAAGTATGAGAACGTGGTTGAAGTCTCAACGTGCCTCGCCTTAGCAATAGCTTGGTATCTTGGCAACTTGATTTCTCGTTGTTAGAACTGCTAGTTTAGAAACTACAATTATTTCTTCAATTCCTGAGAGGTAAATAGTAAAATCAATCTAAAATCCCTTTAATAATTTGCTACACGACTCATCATGATCATGTAGCAATGTTCGATTTCAAGAGATCAATTCTGGAGTCAGATGGCATTTATCATTGGACAATCAATTAAGAATCGTTCAATCTAACAAAAGATTAACATTAGACTCTAATGATAGGTTTTCTTACAAAAACCCTAAAAATTCCCTCGGCTTAAAAATACATGAAAGTTAATTGCTGTTTAAAGGATTGTTGTGGGAATTTTCCATTACTTATCAAAACAAAATTTACTTGACGTTTCTATCAAACGTTTGGAAACTGCATACCGAAACTAAGTGAAATTTTTTTTGGTTAATCAAATGTGGGAAATACCTGCAATGGCCCTTTAAAACAACATTTTATACTAACACTTGCCAACAGCTGGCTTGGTGTTTACTTTGAGTGGTTACAGTGCCCAACGAAATCAATAGGTGCGCCTAACAATCAAAAGGTTGCCAGATCGATCCTGATAAAAGACAATCGATCCAGTAGTTTGTTGATGGTTCAAAACAACTAAACCTATTTCTAGGTGGGCTTTAAGTAAATGATCCTGGCTAGTGAAACAGCTGATCATAGACAGTAACAAACGCATATCATCTCCCTCCATTCTACACTTAATCCTTCACTCACATCTGTGTTAAAATACGCACCTAGATGGCGTCTCAATTCAACAATTGATAATTTGTAATCCTATACTCTAATACGAGTTATGTTTTTTTTCTGACTGTCTGTAATTTAAATCTCGAAATGCAGCAGCAGGAGTTTGACTAAATTTTGGAAGTAGGGACATAGCCCTAAAAGCGTGATTAGTGGCAGCCACTACCTCAGGAAAACTCGTATTTCGCTACACAACTCATTTAAAAATTTAAAAATGTAACATTGGCCTTATTGGTTACCAAGTAACTATATTGGTTGAACAAAATAACAAGGAAAAAGTAAACAAAAGACTTGTAACATGCGGTGGGGCACACGGAAGATTTCTAAGGTGCCGTTTGACGTCACTAACTGCTGACGTCACTAACTGCTGCGTCTGAAGAAACAGACAATTTTATAATTTTATATTATTAAATTAAACTGTCATAACCTAACCAAACTAACCAAACGTGCTGATAATGGAAAAATCGAATAAAGGTTTACTAATCTAAAAAATAGTTTTGTTCATAAAATAAAATTATAATTGCCTAAAATTAATTTTTTTAATTTTTTAATTATAAAATTAAACTGTCATCACCTAACCAAACCAACCAAACTTGCTGATATGAAAAAATTGTTGATAAAAAGTTAGTGCCGCCGGCGGGATACGAACCCGGAACATCAGGATTATCAGCCCGCAACGCTATCCACTGCACCACCGAGGCCGATGGCTCGAACCGTATCGTTGCGGTATTGGTGTTCCCTCAAAGTGATGTCAGCAGTTAGTGACGTCAAACGGCACCTGAGAAATCTCCCGTGTGCCGTTTCGTGTAACATGTGTTTGTAACAGGCCATCTAAAGTATACTAGCAAATTACAAAATACAGTACAAAGGAAAAACATCATTTTTAACTATTGAGCAAAAATTACACTGAAGATTACTCGATATAGGGGGAAATAGAGCAAGTGTTAATGAGTGTTTCGTGTCGGTGACGTTTAGGTGCACTGGCGTTAAATCAATGTTTCACTCTTATTTAAGGGTAGATATTAGAATTGTAAGCACTCTTTTTTATATTTTACATAATATGGACAGCTGTATTCATATGAATTAGTATTAAAGTTAATTGTATTAAAAGCATCTTTATAGATAGTAAACTCTTGAATTGGACTTGTACGACTTCAGCTAATCCATCAGAAGAAATTATCTTACAGCGTATGCTCATGCTGAAGTTTTCCCTTTATATTGCTTTTATAGTCGAAATAAACTATACCGACCCCGGTAGTGATCTTTAAACGAAGAAAATGTTGTGATGACATAATGAAGAAACAATAAGGTTAGCTTAAGTCTTAGATCAGGATATTTATAACACGAAATGAAAGGTAAAGTATCTTAGATTTGTATCGGAAATCGCCCTCCACTGAAAGCCAGTTTGTTGTCCATCAATGTCAGTAGAGGTTCTTAAAGATATTTTTAAAGGAAATATTTTATCTACATCCCTACGGAAATAAGCAACCTTAAAAAGGTCTTGTACAATGCATTGACTACCATGTATATTGCTTGCGTGTGTTGTGGCATTTGTATGAAGAAATTACTAATTTATTTTAAAGGAAAGCTATTTATACCTATCAATAATTTTGTGCGTTTCGAACACCCTTTTATGCTGAAGTCTGAGACTCTAACCGTATGCACCTAATGCAATTCTTTCTAATATTTCTCGTTTTCTAGTTAATAAGTAACTGAGATAGTAATGTTTTTATTTGTTTTCTATTCAATTCTCCTCTAACCTAGAGTGGCTGTCTATGTATCAAGTTAAAGCATATCACTGTATTCGAAACAAATCCGTAAAAAATGTCCAAAATAGTTATGACGTTACTATAAATAATGAATTGCAATCTTCTAAAAACTGTACAAAATCAATATCATCTACGCTATTTGCTTGTCAGAATAACTAGTTAGGTTTATCTCAAGGGGAAAAGCTGCAATAGCTAACAAAGTTGACAAAACCCCTTTAATCATATATTATTTATTCTGCTTTTATCTTGACGTTGAATAATTAGGTTTAAATGGCTATTTATTTCCCAGAAACAATTTGGTTTCTCGATTTCATTCAGATACCGGAAGACACATAAAATGTCTGAGTTTAAAGAGCAACCGTAAGAAACAAAGCTAAGTTACAACCTTACGATATTACCTTGTTATTTACAGTGAAGTATTTCATTGAGCTCAAAGGATGTGTTGTAAAGTACGATTTATAACCGTAGAAGGATATACAGTCTCTTTCTCATTTATTCACTGGAACACTTTTGAAAATTGTATTTTTGCATTGCAGAATGTATGTTTACGTTTTCAGAATTCGTTGTTTAAGTACCATTGTATTTTTGCTAGATAAAAGGTTCGTTCTATTTCCAAGTATAGCTACCGAATCTTAAAGACTCGTGCGGAATAAAATACCCCCGCCGCAGCAAACCTACAGACAAGCAAATTTCCATTTGCCTGAATTGATTTTAAATTAAATCTATTTAAATAACATTCGGTTTAACTAGTACCTATGTTTGCTACTATAGGAAGATTAAAAAGTGTGTTTTTTAGTAAAATATTAGTAACAGGGACATCTTAATGAAAGAGTATATCGGTCCCGGTTCCAGGTCTTACCGTGCCACCTACGGTAATAGCTACATCCCTAAAGGGAAATTCGCTAAAGTAGAATTTAATCATCAACGGGGCTGCTTCTTTTAAATCGCTTCTAAATAAGAAATATATAGACGCAAATGAACTTTGTGTGTAGTAATATTTTATACAGTTTTATCCGCATACTGATCGCATTTTCTATGGATATTAAATTCCTATTTTTTCCTTCTTGAAATTTCTTCTCAATATTAATGGAACCCGGAAGGTTAACGTTAATTTACAATAACAGCCACTTTTCATATCAGTTTTGTTATGCGTCATTCACTATCAGGGATATTATTTTGTAAATAATAATGTATAAACAAAACTATATGCATTATATGGTGTATTGTAAGTACACCAAATAAAAGTGTATTATAAAAATTTACATGAAATATTAAAAAAAGATATAACTTTTTACCTCCCCCCCCAAGGTTATGGTGAAATTGCTTAAAAATCGTAATAAATAAACTTAATACAATATAGATTTTCTCTGTAACGTCCATTTTCCAGCCGCCCTACCTAACCAATTTTTACGACTGAGGTGTCATTTTAAAGCTTATGATCTAGCGGAGATGCAAATGGTAACTAAAACGGTAATTTTATTAGGGTTTTCTCCCCTTGAGTTTGATTTATTATTTATTTCAAGAGTTCAATTTCAAAGATCCAGAGAGGCGAATCAACTTTTTTTATAACAGTTTTATGAATTGTAATTTAATATCAGCTGATCCTTCAGTTGAGTTTTCGATTACAGTCAGACAGTAAACAATAGTTGGCACAGTTCATAAAATACATTTTAAATAGCCTAGGCTACTTTTAGTGATAATTGTAACCTGATTGAGTTAGGTAAATTCTCGTTATGGTATAGATCTATAACTGAAAAATTTTATTTATTGTAAATTATTTGGTTTACGCCTAATTCTATTCCCTTAAAACGAACTATGTATGTTTGCCTGTCTGTCTGTAATATATATCTCGAAGTCCAGCGGACTTATAGGCCTAAAACGTGATTGACAACAGCCACTACCTCAGGAAAATTCGTATTTCGCTACCCAGCTCATTTGAAAATTTAAAATTTTAATATTTGGCCTTATGGGTAGCTAAGTTAACTATGTTGGCTGAACAAAATAACAAGGAAAAATAAACAAAATATTTGTCACATGTGTTTATAACAAGCCATCCACACAGTATACTAGCAAATTACAAAATACAGTACAAAGAGAAACACATTAGTTGTGTACTATTGAGCAAAGATTACAACCAGAAGATTACCCTGAAGATTACTTGATATAGGGGGAAATAGTACCGATTTAATACTGACTATTTTACTAAGTGCTCTCTCACCAAAACGTAGTCCCCGAAATACTGAGGCATTCCAAGTAAACTAATAACATCTGGGGGTTTGAATTGGCATAAAAATATTCCTGTATGCTAAATCCAAGTGAAAAAATGCAGAATCTCAATTGCTTTATAAGTAGTAGCGAAAAAACATAAAATCGTTGTCACAAGCCATGTTGAAACTACAATGATTTTGTTTATATTATAGTTTTATCTGCTGTTATTGGTGAGCATAAAAGTCGAACTACTGGTTTCAATGACTGGAGGGAAGAAAAATTCCATGCTAGTAGTACTTAACTTAAGCAAGATCATAAAAGTGTACTTTGTTTTGTTTAATGGCATACTTTTACATTACAGATTTGTTATTATTTCTAGTCTATGGTTACTAGTGAATCAAACGCTTTTCGTAAATTATAAAATGTCTGTTTACGATGTTAAACCCAATTAACCACAACCGAGCAAGTTTCGGTCTCCCGGCACTAACTGTCTAAAACAAACATAATATTTCTAATATGTCATAATGTGTCTCAATATAATATATTCTAGGAAACCACAGGATCTACAAATCTTTCATGTTACAGTAGTTAAATTATTCTCGTTTGCCTCAAGTAAATGAACGTTCAATGTGTGAATGGCCACTCCAACTCTACAAATGCTGTTTACAGCCGAAAATGTAAATACAGTATCCACTTTTCGTGAGTAGTGGGTGCAATAGAGAACACTAGGACAAAACATAGGACAATAGGGTAACTGAAACAATGCCAACCAATTAAAACTACCCTCTTATCAGGCCTCTCTTACTAGTGAACTTGACATACATTTAGCAAGCTATTGTTGCTTTCTTGCTAATACCATAGATGAAGTAATTTCAACTTTGTTTATGTCCCACCTTCACATTCTAGGAGCTACGCAATAGCCTGGAACCGTTTTTACATTACTTCAGGCTAGGTTGCCACTTAAGTGAAATCCATTAGTGATTGATAGGATTTGAATCCGGGACCTTCCACTAGACAAGCTCGTCCCCCAATACTATGAAAAATCTATGTTGCTAAATAGACTCAATATTTTGTTACAGTAACATAAAATACGCCCCCCCCCACAGCAATCTTGCAGACTAAGCAAATTGCCATGCCTGATTGGATTTTCAATTAAATCTATTTAAATCGCATTATGTCTAACAAGTACCTAGGTTTGCTGCTACAGAGAGGGTTTTTGTAATAGCTTAGTATAAAGTAAATGAATTTGCCAAGTTTGATCAAAGTATATCCATAAACAGGCAAACTGAATCATTTTGAAATATTCTCCATAAAAATAGCGTGGGAATTTTTAAGTATTTTAAATTGTTTCCGTAACCAATAAACGTACAAAAACATTTAAATATACTTATTTGTTAGTTGATAAATTGACCTTGATAAATAGATTAAGAACAACACAAAACTTTTTTATGCGGATAATTTTGAAACAACCTAAAAGAACAAGTTCATTTCCACTCTACCAACAGTTAAAAATTTTGCCCATACAGCACCTTTTTGTTTTCAAAGTTCTTAGACTGTTTTTTGTTCGAAGTGGAAACAGAGTTAACGTCATACCAAATATTACACACACATACATAACAAGAAGCATTACCAATAATACTCTGAAACTACCCAAAGTAAATAAAGCTATTTTTCGTCACTCTTTTCAATATCTAGGTCCAAAATACTATAATTATCTACCACTTCAAATAAAGAATAGTTTAAATTTAAAGCATTTTAGCAAAGCAACGATAATTTGGCTTTCTTCTCAGCAGGACATAAATTATATCAATAATATCCTGTTGTAATAACTTTCATTGTTTATTAAAACAGTTCTTTGTTTTGTCCATCAGATGCACAGTTCAGGCGGAATTCAATGTTTTATAACAGATGCTAGACCATAAATTACAACGTCATGTTAGCCGATAAGTTAGTATAAGCAAACTGGTTACACTACTGGATCAAGTAGCCAGTTCTATTTCTCTACATCTCATGTATTGTTATATTGTGGTTTTTTTGTGGGAAATAAACTTCATTATTCATTATTCAGTTTTTTAGCTCTTTAAAATCGTCTAGAGAGAAAAATTGGGAAATTCTATGTTTCGAGGATCAGAAATTAGAAAAACCTATTTTTACCCAATAAAACCCCTCTTAAAACACCGTTCCCATGGTCCGATCATGCTGGTTCGCGAACTCATTCAAGGTTATCGCGCGCGCCTTACACCTTCAAACCAAACTTCATCAAGATCATAACAAAATTACTCAAGTTGTCGTGTTCACGGACACACATACATACAGAAATTTGATTTATATATAGATTTATATATATATATATATACATCTATACATATAAAATTTTGAACGAATAGTGTTTTGGCCTCTGGAGACATCAAAATGAAGAAGTAAATCGGTGCCGGGCCTAGGTCTTACCATGCCACCTACGTCAATAGCTACTTCCCTTTAAGGAAATTCGCTAAAATCTAATATTTGACTAATACTGTTGAGTTTTAACCATCTTTGCAACATTATCTTTGGTATTTTTAAGAAGATGTAGGCATAAAGGTCTTACCGTGCCAATTGTGGTAACCACTTCATTCCCATAAAGGAAATAGGCTAAAAATGTGGATATTTTACCATGATTATCGAGGTTTTACTTGATTAACTGAGGAATTTTTGTTTAGAATATGTAAGTCAAGAAGAGTTTTGGCTCGAGTTCAGATCCTACTTAAAGTAAAGATGGCAACAGTGTTTGTTACTTTTACCAACAGTGCAAGGGTGGCGCGAATGGCAGATCACTAAATTTACATAAAGATACAACTTGGCATATTGTGTATGTAAGCAACGGTTTGGTTCACGCTCTAGTTCGTGTTTCAACTCTATGGTTTTTTATTTGAGTATACTATCATTGACTATTGGATAACTATACTAACATCACGTACTTTTGATGACACAATACGAATGTTGAAAGGTTAAAAAAATTAAATGTGATTTGGAATATAAGTATAAAATGCTTATTGCAGTTATACTCAAGCTTTGCGTTTGCAATAAGGGAGGACACAGATTGATAAAATTAGCTTTTTTAAATTTACAATATTCTATAGTATTACACATCTACCATAGCCATAACGTTCTACCACTTCACCTAAGCAACAGAGAAATATAAATTATCAACAATTCGCAAAATATCACAAATTATTCATGAAATGTAAAACATAAACATAAGTGTAAATAAACAATCCTACTTTGACAGTTCTCATTGCGAATCACAGTTTTTTGTTGCTGCTTAGTTCAAATTAGTTGTTTTCATCAATGCAAAAAAAATTTAGTGCTGCACCCTGTTGGTAAGTCTTATAACTTTTTAATGCTTTTCCATATCATAGAACCAACTTTTTTAGTTGAAACAGCTGACTAAATTCTTTAATTCCCTTTAAATATGAATACTCATAAGGTTAACATGGGGAATTACAGAGCCACTGGGGCGGAGCCCGAAAGGATTTTTGAGATAAGAATATGCCTATATGTTAATCAGGAATCAGGAATGTAATCTATCATTATGCCAAATTTCAGCCCAATCCGTCCAGTGGTTTATGCGTGATTGAACTTCAAACACACACACAAACAAACAAACACACAAACTTTCACATTTATAATATTAGTAAGATAAGATAGTTTTAATCTTTCTACGCTAGGATTGTTTTTGAGAGTGGGTGTTTTGAGGTTGTATTTTGACACTCAAACTACTTACTTTCAAAGGTTTATTAGAATGGAAATGAGTTACGGGTAGTTATTTACCGTAAGATCGTTACAATTTGTTTGATGTATTAAATGCAAGAATATCTTAGGAATGTAAATATATACTTATTTACTATTAAAGTAGACGCCATGAATGGGTTGAATAGCATTTAACATTTAATTGATCAAGTATTCCAACAGAAGTAACACAGAGCTGTAACACTATCGGACTATTTTAGTACTTATAGGCTGCTACGTTATCTACTATGAACTTTTTTAAAAATCGTGCACAGAACTAAAAAAAATACTTTAAACCTTCAAAAGCATGATAGGTTTAGCTATATTTTCGTAAAGAAAAAGATAACTCTTTAAAATAGCTACTCTCACTTCTTAACAATTACGGAATATCTTTCCCGAATCGAGTCCCATCCTGCAGGAATCAAATGGGAGTACTGCGACACAGACAAGGACAGAAGGAAATGTTTGCTGTACTTGCGAGTGTTAGCCATGGTCGTGGAAGACAATGGGAGGGTAGGGGGTTGTTTCACTAAGGTGGATGAAGAAGTTTTTCGTTGAAGCAGCATATCAGTTGCAGTGCCACCGCAGTTGTCACGGATGCTATTCCTTTGCTGCCAAATGTTGTAAAATTCCTCCAAAACCAGCTTGGCACTGTTAACAGCCTCTAGGTCGGTACTTGACATCTTGACGGCCGACTTGCCTAGAATCACTGTATACGAGTACTCCAACGTTAGAGTCGAGTTGGAGTTAGAGTCTGGAATTTGTTCCCGTTCACTCTCGTGGAATTGGTCTGTTTGTTGACGAATCTGACTTCTTAAGAGCGGGGTTTCACTGAGATTAGGACAACCATTTGAAACTTTGTTGAGACTTGGGTTGGAGTTAGAGTCTAGAATTCGTTCCGGTACACTCTCGTGGAATTGGTCTGTTTGTTGACGAATTTGCCTTCTTAAGAGCGGTGATTCACTGTCAAGAAGTTCATGGTGACCGTTTGAAACTTTGTTGAGACTTGCGTAGGAGTTAGAGTCTGGAATTCGTTCCCGTTCACTCTCGTGGAATCGGTCTGTTTGTTGACAAATCTGACTCCTTAGGAGCGGGGACTCACTGTTGAGAAGATTAGGACAACCATTTGAAACATTCTTGAGACTTGGGTTGGAGTTGGAGTCTGGAATTCGTTCCGGTTCACTCTCAAGGAATCGGTCTGTTTGTTGACGAATTTGCCTTCTTAAGAGCGGCGATTCGCTGTCAAGAAGTTTAGGGCGACCATTTGAAACTTTGTTTTTGCTCCAGTTAGAGTTAGACTCTGGAATTTGTTCAAGTTTATTCTCACGAATATGGTCTATGTCGTGACGAATATCACTTGCTAGTTGTGGTTCACTCTTTATTTTGTCTTCATGATGACTTTTAATTTTGGCAATGCTCTTACCAGTTCCAGAACTGACTTTTCCAGTATCGAAACTTATCATTTCTTCTTTAGTTTTGTAATCGGTTTTTCCATGTGATTTAATCTGTTTCAGTCTTAGTTTATACTGATTTAAAATTTCCCCTGGGTCAAGCACTTCAGAAGTAGTCAAAGATGATTTTGGAATAGCATTCGTGTCTGTTGGCAAAGTCACAGTAGAATCAGTCACAGGCTCGACAGAATCAATTTGAGTTGTTTCGCATTCCGACCATTTGTTAGCTCTAAGTTTGGCTAATTCTTGAACACTCAATTTTGACGTAGGGTCAAGATTCACGTTTTGGCTACTATCACGAAATATTTCGAATGTTCGATTTAGTACATCTTTATGCGTGTATTCAAGCTGTTGACCGCACTGCTTCATCTTGGCGCATGTGCCTTTAAGTTTTTCTATCAACTTTTCATTTATGTTCTGATCTAGTGTATCTTGTCTAATAGCATTCACTAAGAGCGTTGAGCCTTGCGAATGATTCATTTCGGATGAGGGTTTTGCTGGTAGTTTGTCTTGGCTGTTACAGGTTTGCAGAGGTCTTGGTCGTTGCAGTTGTTTCTCATTGATGTTCTGATCAAGAGTTTCTTGGCTAATAACATTCACTAAGAGCGTTGAATCCTGCGAATGATTCATTTCGGATGAGGGTTCTGCAGGTAGTTTGACTTGGCTGCTACAGGTTCGTAGAGGTTGTGGTGGTTGCAGTTTTTTCTCAATGATGTTCTGATCAAGAGTTTCTTGGCTAATAGCATTCACTAAGATCGTTGAATCCTGCGAATGATTCATTTCGGATGAGGGTTCTGCAGGTAGTTTGACTTGGCTGCTACAGGTCCGTAGAGGTTGTGGTGGTTGCAGTTTTTTCTCATTGATGTTCTGATCAAGAGTTTCTTGGCTAATAGCATTCACTAAGAGCGTTGAGTCTTGCGAATGATTCATTTCGGATGAGGACCCTGCAGGTAGATTGTTTTGGCTGCTAGAGGTTCGCAGAGGTCTTAGTTGTTGCAGTTTTATCTCATTAATTTTCTGATAAAGAGTGTCATGGCTAATAGCCTTCACTAAGAGCGTTGAGTCTTGCGAATGATTCATTTCTGATGAGGGTTCGGCATGTAGTTTGTCTTGGCTGCTACAGGTTCGCAGAGGTCTTGGACGTTGCAGTTTTTTATTCTGTTCCGCTTTAGAGGTCAAGGTTCTCATTGTAAACTTATAAATGACGTTTAGGAAATGATAACCTGTTGTTTACGGTTCATAGTAAATATTTATAAAGTAATGTAATCTCTATAGCAACGGCCATCAGCTGACTCCTCCACAGTTCCTTGAATAGCATGTTATTGATTGAACAATTAATATGAAGAACATATGGAATTTACTTACTGACAGCATAGGAATGAAGCATAGGAATTGACTATGGATGATTCAAGTTTATTTTTCATCCTTTGGAAACTCTGTGCCTTTTTCAAAATGTTGTATGTCCAGCTACGCAAAATGTATGCTAATGTAAACTAAATATTATTTGCACTAAATAAACTTTAAACTGTACGTTTTACTGCATGGTTGAAGTGCTAGAACACTAGCAGCACAAATATATCACATCCTCTTGTCGTAGCAGTTTCATAACTCGTATATTAACAAAAGATAAAGACTGCCACTAATATTTTACATTACGCACTTGTATAATTGGATATAATCATAAATACATGGCTACGTTAGAATTATTGTATTTCAATGTATAATTTATTTTTCTTCGTACTAACTATAAATGTATAAACAACTATGCGTGTGTTTAGTGGAGTAGAAGTAAAATGCAGTGTTGTTTACCTGTTGGGATCGTTGCTTAACTTTTTAAAACTATTAATATTTGCGGGTCCTGCTTTTGTCGCATACTACAAAATTTGTATTTAATATAGTTCTTGTTGTTCAACGTGGCCAGGGTATACGAAAGCAAGTAAATCAGCACTAATATTTGCAATGGCTTATAACAACATTAAATATTAAAATATAAACTATAAAATGTTTTAAATGATTCCGCACTAAATATTGTTAAGCTCATTAACATCAAAGTGAATAATTCGAAGAACAACATTCGAAAAACAGATTATACACAGGGCTGTATAGACTTTGTAAAAAATTTAAATGATTAATGAATCTAATTTTTCTGCTCTAGATTGGTGGATCTGCTGCATATTCATCGAGCTAAACTATTTACATTATTTTTATATCGCTTTGGCATCCGTTGTCGACATTTACATTTTATAAATCAGGCCTAGTAGGGGCGGACAAGAAAGACATATGTTTAAAGTCCAGAAGCTAGAGGGCGACATTATCCAGAATTAATGGTCCTTTAGTGTGTTTTCTCCTGTTTTATGGCCCATCATTATTTGTAATGGGTTTACGGACACGTTTAAGACAATATTTGCAGATTTGGTAACAAGATTTAATAAATAGAATTTGTGAGTGAAATATAAACCTGATAAAGCTGTTGGCTCTTTTTTAAATTCAAACACAGATATTTTAAATAGAAGCCATGTTGAAAAGTAATGCATTTCGTACTTGTATAATCTTGCATTCAGGATGAAATATA
The DNA here is from genome assembly GCF_028750875.1 of Macrosteles quadrilineatus. NCBI lineage: Eukaryota > Metazoa > Arthropoda > Insecta > Hemiptera > Cicadellidae > Macrosteles > Macrosteles quadrilineatus. The sequence goes on along the minus strand of NW_026542596.1, from coordinate 110,007,379 downwards.
AGCAGAGCAACGCAATGTATTCACTTAGCATTATATCACAAAATATATTTATTTTAAATAGGTACTTCACAGAGAATTACTTTTTACATTTTTTGATATACAAAGTAACCTACAAATTTCTTGGTACAGTAGTGAATCTAAAATTACTGCACTAATGGATTATCTTCTATAATCTATTCGAGAGAGTTCTTTGACACCTAGATAGTTCTCCTCAGATTGGGTAAGTAAAGAGCCGATTCCAAAAAAATATTCCAAGGTTCAAAATACAGAGAAAATCAAGGATGAATTGTTATCCAAAATCGCATCGTTATCCAGATATTCACCAATTTTTTCTTTGACTTTTTTCTATTTAATTCGTCCGATCGTTCTGAAACTTAAAATGTATTTTAAGGTAAAAGAGACCTGTGTTTAGAAAAAATAACTCGAGGGTGCCTTGGTACAATTTGAAATTTCAAAATGGTGGCCGTTTTAAGTTTTATAATTTATATTTTTTAAACACATTTTAGCGAATTTCCCTAGGGAAGTAGCTATTACCGTAGGTGGCACGGTAAGACCTAGACCCGGGACCGATTTACTTTTTCATTTTGATGTCCCCAGAGGCCAAAAACACTATTTGTTCAAATTTTTATATATGTATATATATATATATAGACATATATATATATATATATATATATATATATATATACGTCCGTGAACGCGATAACTTGAGTAATTTTTGTCCGATTTTCATGAAATTTGGTTTAAAGGTGTAAAGCGGGATAAACTTGAATGAGTTCGCGAACCAGCACGATCGGACCATGGGAACGGGGCTTTACGGGGGGTTTTATGGGGTAAAAATTGGTTTTTCTCACTTTTGACCCTCAAAACACAAAATTTCCCAATTTCTCTTTAGACCTTTTTAAAGAGCTTAAAAAAACAAATAATTTAGTATATAAAAGTATTTTTGTTTGATTATTATTAACGGAGAAAATTTAAAAAAATGTAAATTTAAAATTCCCATGTTATTCTTATGGAGAATATTGTCAAATGTTGTAGTTTGCTTGTTTATGAATATATTTTGATCAAACTTGGCAAATTTATTTATTTTCTACTAAGCTATCAATATTTTACTCAAAAACACTTTATTAGTTTCCTTGTAGCAGCAAACCTAGGTACTCGTTAAACCTAATGTTATTAAAATATATTTAACTGAAAATCAATTCAGACAAATGGAAATTCGCTTAGTCGGCAGGTTTGCTGCGGCGGGGGTATTTATAAGTAACTAGGTACTTTTAGTTATCAATAAAAACCAATAAAACATATCCCGTAGCAGCAAAAATAAGTTTACTACTCATTAAATTAATATTATTTAGTTAGGAAATAGATCTGACCTAAAATGAGGATACTTTAGTGGAAATCCAGCCAGGTCAATGGAAATTCGCTAAATCTGCAGGGTTGCTGCGGCGGGGACATTATGGTATCTACGGTTTTGATAAAACAGTGGAAACGGGGGACCAAGTCTCGCTCGGTTGATAATTAATTAGGTTCAATAGTTAAAACAATATCGTAAACAGAAATTTTATAATATATAAAGCAAATTTGTTTTACGAACCATAAACATTAGATCGCTTAAATAATAACAATTATGAAATAACTTTAAAGTTTGCAATTAAACAAAAATACTATTGAGTAATCTTCATTAATCTTTGCTTAATAGTTATAACTGATGTTTTACCCTTTGGACTGTATTTTGTTATTTGCTAGTATATTGTGGATTTCTTGTTATAAACACATGTTACAAGTCTTTTGTTTACTTTTGGCTTGTTATTTTGTTCAACCAACTTTAAGGCCAATCCACGGTGGAAGGAAAATACTGTATTTTCCTTCCACCATGAGGCCAATCGTTAAATTTGTAAGTTTTCAAATAAGTGTGGCGAAATACGAAATTTCTTCAAGTAGTGGCTGTTGCCAATCACGTTTTTAGGGCTATGTCGCTAATTCGAAAATGTAGTCAAAATGCTTCCGGTGGATTTCGAAATATATCACAGACAGACAGACATAGCGCGTATTAGAGTATAGCACGATTACTAGTAATCGTGGAGTATAGGACAAGTGTAAATATATGTTTCATGTGTTATTAGACTCATTTTTATTTACTTTATGTAAGACATAGCTCAAGATACCTGTGTCTATTATAATAAGAATATTATTTTTTTAGCTAGTACCTGAATGCTTACAGCCTTCTAAGATGAAGGTAGCTGGTTAAGACCTGAGAAGACTTGGTAGTTTTTTGATTGGTAAAACTGAGCTCTGCTTCTCTTCATAATTGGACTTTTCATTAATGGTTTTGGATAAAGAGTCTCGTGGTTTAGCCTCACATATAACTACTGTACATAAGACATCCAACTGCATTCTACTATAATACTCAGCTTAAATTGCAAAAAAATTGACGCTGTTACAAAATACCCCCACCGCAGCAAACCTGCAGACTAAGGGAATTTCATTTTGCCTGATTGGATTTCCAATTAAATATATTTGAATTAGATTAGGTTTAACGAGTACCCAGGTTTGCTGCTTCAGGGAGGGTAATAAAGTGTGGTTTTTGTAAAATATTAATAGCATAATAAAAAATAAATAAGTTTACCATGTTTGATCAAAACATATCAATAAACAAGTCAACTATAATTCCATAAAAATAACTTGGGAATTTAAAATTTACATTTTTTTAAATTTTATCCGTAACCAATAACTGTACAATAACACTTCAATATGATAAATTATTTGTCTTTTAAGCTCTTCAATATGGTTTGAAAGGAAATTGGTAACTTTTATGTTTTAGGGTCGAAAATGAGAAAAACTCATTTTACTCCATAAAACCCCGTTCCCATGGCCCGATAATGATAGTTTGCAAACTCATTCAATTTATCCAACAATACATTTTCAGGCCAAATTTAATCACAATCAGACAAAAATTACTCATGTTATTTTTGTGCGTTCACGGACGTATATACATTTATAAAAATTCGAACGAATAGTGTTATATATCTGGGGGTCACCAAAATGAAAAAGTAAACCGGTCCTGGACCCAGGTCTTACCGAGCCACCTACAGTAACAGCTACTTCCCTATAGGGAAATTCGCTAAAAACACAAATAAAATAATGAATTCACGGTGATTGACGAACAGTGAATTCAGAACACATTGCAGCCCACACCAATAACATGTAGATTGCTGATGTTTCTCAACACCCCACCAATTCTAGCTGTTTTACATAACATTATTGTGAACGCCTAATTTTAATACCGTGACTAATTGTTATTAACAAAAACTAACCTATAATCTAGTGAATATAAGAGAATATTAACTAATTACACGTACAATATTGCTGTAGTTGTTGTAAAAAGTGAAGATTACGTTCTGTTCAAGTATTGATGATTACAATTACAATCCGGAATGAAGTAAAAGGAAGAGAGATGTGATCACAAGCCAGATGGTTTACGATTCGGCTCACGACTCGCCAATCTGTCTCCATGGAGGAATGTGTAATGAAAAGAGGAAGATACTTGAATATCCAGCCGCATTTTAACAAATTACTAGACACCCTCGTTTTACGAAATAGCATTTACGAGAATGAACCCCATTTTCATAGTCGGCAAGCTTGTAGGCCAACGCTTTATTGTTAGTCTTATTATTCCCTTGTCTGTAGTATTAAATAAAGAGTTTCAGAGATTTGTATCATAGTCTATTGTTTAAGTCACTGCAGGTAGGGGTACTGGAGTATGATTCTATCTTCAGATCACAGAGTATGCCTAAAAACGGTACTAGAATTAATATATACAATTTATGAATTAGTGAAAACTAATAGTATATTTCATCACTAGGGAGTAATGTGACTTTTCGACCCGAACTCAAGTTTTACTATCGAGGCGAAGCCGAGGTCGGAAAATGAGCGAGAGTTTAAAAGACACTTTTACCCTTGTAATAATATAAATTTTTCGTCATATTGCACCATTAAGTAAACAGTAAACTAATTTACTAAACGAGAATAGTTTTCATGACAGAGAGATAATCTCTCAAAACTACTTCCAACTATCGATATATCGATGCTTCCAACTTGTTTTCAATGTTTCTAATGCAAACAAGCAACTAGGAACACAATCTAAGCATGATTGTGTAACTGTTTAATTAGGAATTCAATCATTACGTCTACTACGAGTGTACATAAGATTGTTTAACAGACTCTGATACCCAAAGTAAATTTGAATCCGTTAGAAAGAGTTCCCATTGTATATTTTTTAATAACTAATCGGAATTTAAATGTTAGATAACTCAATTTTCTGTAGTTTTACCTTTAGATTTTACAGTTTTCAGAGCCCAGGGCCAGTCCATAGCAAGGGTTGAATATTACCAGCTAATAGCTAATATTACCTCCCCTGAATTTTCACAACTGCATGTATGTGGCTGAAAGTATAAGTATTCTTGGAAGGGCTAAAACTACTTTTATAAAACACTAATAAACAAGGTCAGCTCCTATAATATAATAAAATATTTACAATAAATCGTACCTAATAAAAATATATTATCATCAGAGAGAGTATTTCCAGAAGTTTCCGACTTAATATTTAATTCGCTAATTCTAGCTAAATAATTAAAATTAAGTTATTGTGAGAATTATTTATTTTGTATTCACTCCTTTAATACTTGACAATCGCTCGACTTCGAGTAACGGGTAGACCTACGCCAGTGACAGTATTATTTGTATCTTACCTCCTTATTTTGCTGTGAACAAATTACCTAATACTATGTATACAATGCAGTTGTCTGCATGCAATATATTGAGCGGAGCTAGCATGATGATGCAATAGGCTTAATTGTCTACTTGCAGTACCTATCCTAAGTCAATGGTTTATTTGATTCACATAGAGTGCCTGCAGTATCCAAATGTCATGAAAAGTATAATTGCTGTATCCAAACTCAATGGTCGGCCTATATTTGGTTCACATAAATGAAATGGCTATTTGGAGAAATTTAAAGTCAATTGTGCATCTACACAGCTAGTCTAAATCTGGCGACACTAAATTATTGGTTAGGTATTCATTTGGTAGCAAATTATGTTCAATGGTATTAATTAATCCGAATGTTCTTCCTTTTTCACTTTGCGGTATTTTTGTAATGTGCTATTTTAGATGATTCGTTGGTTACCATATGTTGCAGCTCTTGTTTACCCTTTTATTGTTTTTTTTTTACAGCATTTAGTTCTGGTTCAATGTAGACATTATACACAGAAGTGTTAACAAAATTAAAAAGAAATTAACTATAATAACATCGTGGGTTCGCCCAAACCTGGTACACCCTGTAACATAATTAATTTAGAGAATAATTTAATCGTCTTTAGGCTTCATTCATCCAATAGATCTTGAGGGAGCCTTCGACGTAGCCTCCTGTTCTCAGTTGCTTCACCAAGATGAAAAGTTAATGCACCAGGAACATCGTTTAAAGATTTTAGAAATTTTGAGGTGGTTTTTTCAATAAAGGCCGAGATAGACTCCACTCCTAGTTCTTCATGTATATGCCTGTTTCTAACAAACCAGGGAGCATTCAGCGCTATTCTTAGAATTTTGTTTTGAATCACTTGAATTTTGAAGAGTTTGTTTTTTGATATAGCTAATCCCCAGATAGGAGATGCATATGTAATCAAGGGCCGAATTATTGATTTGTAGATTAGAACTGTACAAGCTGGCTTCAGAGTAGATTTCCTATTGATTAAAGGGAAAAGCTTTGCAAGGCGTGCATAACCTTGGGACAGTTTTTGATTAACGTGGTAGTTCCAATTAAGTTTTTTGTTTACCCTTTTATTGTTATCTCACAAATAGTGTCATGGTGACCAATTAACCCATAAGGCCCATGTTAAATTTCTAAAAGTTTTAATTCACATAGCGAAAACCCCTATTGTCCGATTTGTATCATTTCAGATTTATGTATACCTTCCCATGGTTTGTTACTATGATTGTGCTAAATTTCGTGCAGATCGCTTCAGCAGTTCAGGAGTAAAAGCAGGAGTGTAATACTGTATAAGAGCTTCGCTTCGCTCAATTATTATTTGTGTGAACAATTATGTAGCATTAGATCACATAATTGGTATATTAAACAGAATAGCATAGAATGGGGCTATTCGGTTACAGTAGTGAAAAAACGAGATTTCCTGGTCTAGGTCAAATATGTACCCGGCTCCCTTGAAGCGAAAACATTGCGAAATTGTTTAGAATCCATCCCACAAAAGAGAGCGAATTACGGTATTGCAGTTAGTTTACTACAAAAAGTAGAGAACAAACTGTAATGTTTTGGAGAACGATATAGCTTGGTTCTTACCATTGAACACAATATCGCAATGACGCAATGCATGTTGAACGTCAATAACTAACAGATAGGTACATAGTTACACATTGTGTCAATTTCATAGACATGTCTTAGACCACAACAATGAACTGCCTAAATTAAGGGGAATGTATAATAGAGAATAAATTGGCATTCTACATTCAACTTGTAAAAGAAAAAGGCATTCTTTAATAGTACTCTGGACACTTTTCCCAGTGAAAATTAAATTAGAAAACATAGTTCCATATTAAAATTCAAGTAATGAAGGTACAGTATCAGACAATCTTCTGAGCGTGAGTGTTTGTTGACGTGGTTATAAAAGAGCTCGATAGGTAGCATCACTACACAGTAGACCTATTCACGTACCCACCAAAATGAAGCACACAGACAGTCGAGTGACAAACATATTGAGTTCAACAACCGTTCACAAAATTTAGACGTTCTTTTCTGAGTCTAGTTAGGTTTTCTGAGCTTCGCCAAACTTTTAACGAATTTTCCATATAGGGAATAAGCTATTACTATAGGTCTCATAGTATGACCTGGACCCAGGATCAATTTACTTTTTCGTTCTTGAGAGTTCAAAAACACCATCTGTTCAAATTTATATATGTGTCCATTGGCACGATAATTCGGGCAAAAATCAAGCTTTCCACCACTTAGTTGCGAAAAAGGGTGTTTTATTGCATTCATTGACTGGGCTATGTGCTCTTGGGTCTCAGTTGCTGATGTCAAAGCGGTATGGCAAATAAATACTACCATAGAATAACTACTAACTTTGAAGAGTGAGATGAGTAGAACACTACACTTTTTTGTCAGTTTATTGCTGATCAATAATTTTGAAATACAACACTAAAAGCTTCCACCAATCACTACAATACAGGAAAAAATAACATGTTTATTACCAAATCTAGTTTAGATAAACTATAGTATATTTATACTATCATTCCCAATCATAGCCAACCTTATTGTAACTTGGCTTCTGTGACTCCTTAATTACTCGTAAGACCTTGTCACATTCAGGTTTGTGACAAACATAAGCACAATCTGAATCTGAACTACGTTCTGTCCCTCAGTCTGTGGTCAATAGATGATAAGGGAGGGAAGACTAATTGTTATTACATTTAATATTATAAAAAAGAGGTGGTTGCTGTATGTGTGTATGGGAAAAGTAAACTCGAAAAATACTGGTCGGATTGGGCTGAAATTTGGCATGATTATAGCTCACATTCCCGATTAACATATAGGCATATTCTTATTTCAAAAATCCTTTCGGGCTCCGCCCCAGTGGCTCTGGAGTTTCCCATGTTAACCTTATGAGAAATGGAATTATTGAATCTTAACAGCTGTTTCAATTAAACAAGTTGGTTCTGTTCTATGATGTTCAATAGCATTAAAGTTACAAGGATTACCAACAGGGTGCAGCACTATTATTTCTTTTATTTGCAACCAAAAGGTGAGTGAGCGTAGCGAACGAACTTCAACCTGGAGGCGAGTTAGCGTAGCGAACGAGCTAACCTGAAGGCAAGTGAGCGCAGCGAACGAGCTCCAACCTAAAGGTGAGTGAGCGTAGCGAACGAGCTCCAACCTAAAGGTGAGTGAGCGTAGCGAACAAACTTCAACCAGGACGTGATTGAGCCATGCGAACGAGATAATCTTGAAAATTAAGAAGTTAAACGGGGCAAAGCCCGCGGGTTACAGCTAGTTACATTTAACAGTTAAGTACACCACAAGAGTACTGATTTATCCACTTTTGAAATATATTCCGAAAACAAATTTCTGCTGTAGACAGGACAATCTGTAATTTATTTCCAAATATGGTTAAAGATAAAATTATTTTTTGGTTTAGTATCTAATTTAGATAGAGATAATAGCAAACATGTGGTTCAGATTCCACTATAAACTGTAAGTCCCTTCGTTGCCATTAGCTGTATAGGCTATTAATTAACAGCAAGCTGAGTCAAAGGAATAAGTCAGCCTTAGTTACTAACAAGACTTAAAGATCGCGCCACTCATCCTACACTCATCTCCATTCATACTTGGCTTAAAATACCTACTTTGTATGGTCGCCATTTCATTGAAAAAGTATTAAAGTATTTGCTATCATCATTATTTTCATGTGTTGCATTTTATATATGGGTAGTAATTTGCTCTCTTTCTGAGTAATTTCTATAATTATAGCATGCCTGGGTAGCTGAGTGGTTATAGTGCTTGCCTAGTAATCAAAAGGTCGCCGGTTCGATCCTGAGAAAAGTCAGTAGCTTTTTGAAGGTTCGAAACTGGACCCAGCTGTTCCTGATCATTGGGCTTTAAATAAATGATCCTGACTAATGAAACAGCTGATCTTAGTCGGTAACAAAGCTACACAGATCATCTCACACCATTCTACACTCATCCTTCACTCATATTTGAGTTAAAATACGCACCTAGGTGGCGTCCCCATCTCAATAATTGATAATTGATATATTGGACAGATGCTTCACAGCATTAATTTCATAATTAATTGTTTTTTTTCTAAATTTAATTAAAAACAACTGTAACAGTAAACAATAATTTATTTTAACTCAAGCACAAATTTGAGACAATATTCACATTATAGTAATCTACATTGGGTTTCCTTGGTTGTCTATTTGTCATCCTTGAAGTCGTCGGGGTTTTTCCTCATCAACTTCTTGTGGATTTTCTCATTTTCTGTGTAGACCAAGTAGCCGAGCATGAAAGCTGAAACAAAAAAAAACTTTTTGAAGAAGGTACAGGGCCGATTTACTGAATAGGCAAGGTAGGCACGTGCCTAGGGCGCGAGGCAAATGGCTTTTTATGGGGGGCGCCAAAAATATTGGAAAAATAAAAAAAATTGTGGCCGTTTTTGCATGCGATCGCGGTAAACTGATAATCCCTTGTGGCCGTGTAGAAGTCTCCCACAAATGTGGCAAGATGTTAATTATTTCCTGCGGTTGTATATATACGTCATCATCGTCCGTCTCCCGCGATCGCGGCAAAGTTCTGACTATTTCCAGCGGATGTGTGGACATAATTATCGTATGTTTTCTGTGTTATCGTCTTCCTTGACCGCGGCAATATATGAACACATCCCGCGGTCGTGATGAGATTATCACCGTCTACCGCGAATGAGGCAAAATTTTAATATTTTTCCGGGGTCGTGTGGACATTATCATCTTCTTGCCTAATCACGATAAAATTCTGATAATCCCTCACAGCCATGAAGACATCATCGCCTCCCGTGGTCGTGAGGCATTGTCATCCTCTCCCGCCATTGCGGCAAATGGTAATCATCTCCCGCGGTTGTTTGGAGAGCATCATCGTCTTTCGCAAATGAGGCAAAATTCTGATCTTTCCCGAAGTCGAGTGGACATTATCATCGTCTTGCGTGATTGCGGTCAAATTCTGATCATCCCTCGCAGCCGTGTAGAGTAGAAATCATTATTGTAACTACCGCGATCCTGTAGACACTGTAATCGTCTCCCGCGGTCGTGAAGACATCGTAATTGTCTCCCGCGATTACAACAAAATGTTAATAACATCCCACAGTTATGTGGAGATCATTATCGTCTTCCGTGATCGTGGCAAATTTCTGACTGTTTTCCGCGGTTGTGTGGACATTATCTTCGTCTTCTGTGATTGCGGCAATGTTCTGATTATATCGCGGCTCTGTAGATCTGATTGTCGTATTGCGCGATCGCGGTAAAATCATGATCATATCCCGCGGTCGTTTAGACATTATCATCATCTCAAGCGATCGCGGCAAAGTTCTGATCATCCCTCGCGGCCTTGTGGAGACATATTATCGTCTCCCGTGGTCACGGAAACGTCACTGTTGTCATGCGCCATCGCGGTAAATTGAAAATTCCAGGTAGAAATACAAAATGCACACATAATTCCCGGTTCAAAAAATCACGCTTAATTCCCGGATTTCCCGGTTGGTGGTCACCCTGTATATATTGCAAAGGGGCGCTACTATTTTAGTTGCGACAACATGTTAAGACAATCCAAATTAAGAAAAAAAAAACATAAAAATCAGAGAACTAGGTACCCATATTTCAGAAAAGAAAAAAAAGAATTTGATTGGTAGGTATAACATACATCTCAAAATTTGCAAGTAGCCTAATATTAAGAACATTTTTAAGAATAAAACATCACAAAATTTAACTTTCAGACCTATTAACCTACCGGTACTGAAATCAAAATTAGGCAATCCTAAAGAAAAACCATCAAAATTTGACATGTCTGGAATAATGAAATTAATTGTAAAATGATTGTGTAACATGAAATATATCGGCCAAACAAAAAGAAAAATCCAAACCAGATTCAAAGAACCAAGCTCATACAAAATACAGAAGACGTGAAAAATCAGAGCTCTTGCTAGCCACAGTATTAATACAGGACACATTTTCAATTTGGGAAACCTTAAACTTTTGAAACAAATTATAAAACCTCAACATCTTAATGCAGGGGAATCTTATTTTATAGAAAAAACAGATCAAAATTATTTGTTAAATAATGAAGACGGCCCAATTCTGAACTCGGAATTACTTAAAATAATTACATCAAGAAAAACACTGTAATATATCCAAATATCAAAAGATTATTTTTTTCATATATTTTTCCAATATCCTCTACATCATCTGTTTCAACTTTACTTTAAATTAATTTATAATTGTAAATATTTACTTTTGTAGGCCTATCAGTTTAAACACAGCCTGACGATGGAAACATAGTTTCTGAAAGCGCTTGTGGATTAAAATAATTTATTACATATTGGCCTTGTTGAACTTTTAAATTTAATTACACATTTCACTACCTGCATAACAAAACTTGACCAGATGCAAACTTACGGGGTGCGACAATAAAGAGCTTTGCCCTGATCCTACGGAAGATGTTGGGGAGACCTTGCGAGATGGCTCCAGCAAAAGCCCTCTGCTCGAACGGACTGAGCTTGTAGGTGATGATACCTCGCACGGTTGCTAACTCACCGAAGTGTTTACCCAATAATGTCAGTGTCTGTCTCATGATTGCTTTCTGAAAACAAATATGACTTCATTAGAAAATGTGGATGACAGGATTTATTAAATAATTTACGGAAGTGTCACTGGTTTCATATCACTAGTGAAATGTCATTGATCCATTGAAAATCTTACGGTCAAAGCTTGTAGACTTGATCCAAAGTCAGTGGCGGCGATAACAGTCTGTGCCCCCCACCCCCCGCAAGTTAGTTCACCAGGGTCACCCTCTCCCAATAATCTTTAAAAAAATTAACATTATCACAGGTATTTCCGCCTAAACTTGTACTAAGCTTGGCACGGCATCTCCCAAGGCACACAGACATCATCATCGTCTTCCATGATCGCGGCAAAATCGTGAATACTTTCCGTAGTGATGGAAACATTACCGTATCATAGTCTTACCGTGATTGCAACCAAACCTAGCACATCACCAAATAACAACATCATCATCTAAGTTAGTACAGTAGACTCCCTCTTATGCGGATTCCTCGGGGCCTAGGCCAGTCCGCCGGATGATGGGTTTTCCGGTTAAACCGATGTCCCCAAAATCGTTATAACGGACTTTTTAAATGCATACTGTATACAGTATTTGACTCAAATCTAGGAGACCATTGATTGATTAGACATGTGATCACTGGTCTTAATTCTTTCCCACGAGAACAGTCGTTTCAGTACCGCCCACTTCCTGCCAATCTAGTCTGGTTAAACCGAAGTGCTGATAAAAATTGTACGGTTAAAGAGATGTCAATTCTGCCAAGTGCAGTCCGGTTAATCCGATGTCCGGTTAAAAGGTGTCCGGATAAGAGAGAGTTTACTAAATGAATGTCTCCTGCGTCGTGTGTCACCATTATTGTCTTCCACAATCGCGGCAAAATATTAAACATCTCCCGCGGCCGCAGAGACATCGTCGTCACCTGCGGGGTAATTTTGTCGTCTACATCTGCGATTGCAGCAAAAGCGTATCTTTCAATCTCATGAGTGTGATCCTTGGCTAGCGGACATTAGGCTAAAGCTTTTACTTTTTTGATACTTTTTTAATTGGGTATTACTATAATATATACTTGTATTGAGTAGGACTAATTGAGAAAATCAGCTCAAGCTTGAATGATTTTCTGCCTTATCCTTGATCAAGGCCAGGTTCTGCTCAGCTAGAAAATCTACATTCTGTGTTCAAAGTCTACGGTTTCCCAAGTAAACTGATTTTTAACCGACCTATTTTGGCTCTAGGCCAAATACGTTTGTCATTTTTTACATCTGACTCAAAGTAAACAAATCTAATGTCCAGTCTCCTAATAGTAGGTAACTTATCAATGAAAGAATCAAATTAATCCTAGAGCTACTTACCCACCTACATCTATCAGGTAAAAAAGTCAACTGCCTTTATATAAAAAAAATTTAAAAATGTTAGGACTGAAGGCCTAAGCCTAAGTTACAACATAGATAGGTTTAACACGTTCGCTACTGCAATAGTACGAAATTTTCCATTCACATGGACCAGCGACGCACATATGCGACGGCCGGTTTCTACCCATAGACTGCCGTCGCATATATGCGACGGCTAGTCATATTAAAATAGACTGCCGACGCATATTTGCGTCGGGGTTCTAATGTTATTAAAATGCTTATATCTTTGTAGTGGTCTATTTGAAGGCACTGAATTCCCTGCAGTGGTCTACAGAGATGTCTGACGCACAACTGCGTCGCTTGGTCTGTGGATATGATGATTGGTGACGTCATATAATAGTAGGAAAAAGTGGTCTTTACTTTTCTGCATCACTGTATGTATGTATGCTGCATTATCCTGTGTACCTAGCTTTTATATTTGTTCAGTTATAAACTGTTCTTGAATAATCTGTTTATTTTTTTACTTACTTTCACCTTAAAACACAAAAAAATGAGCCGTCGCATATATGCGACGTTTAGTCTATTTTAAGAAAACTATGATAATTTTCACTATTGTTTTCGCTGTAGACCGGGCGTCGCAAATATGCGACATTACAAAAGGTTATAAAAAATACAAAAAAAACAAGAACAATTTATTTACAAACACTATTGTAGCGCATTACAATGTAAATGATCACTGTTTTACAGGTTTTCGCCCGTGGTCTGTGTGTACATGTTATCCAAGTGACAGCCGGTCTATGTGTAAGATTGAAATGTATACCTCGGTCTGTGGCAAAGACCGCGGCGTCGCATATATGCGACGCTCAGTAGCGAACGTGTTAACCATAGGATAAGGGACTATGTTTTATCTATGGTTTGTTTAACTAAAGAACCTTCCAATGCAGTTTTTATGGCAATTGACTTAAGATATCAGTGCAGAAGAATTGAGAGGATTCTTAAATAGAATCTAATGCATCAGTATATTACAAAAATATATGTTTTAATTAAGTAAATTATAGGTTTTTAAATTAGTGTAGGCCCAGGTGCATAGCCTACAGAATTAGGCCTAATTGGTCACGATCAATACCACAATGCCCTTCTTTCCATAACCTAAATCATTATTATACTAGTTATTATACTTGCGCACGTAAAAATATATACTTACAATAAAATAATATGAATTAAAAGTCTTATAACAGAAATAATTATTAATAAGAGATATTACCGTGAATGACTTTTAACGTCCTTCCTTCCAGAGATTTTTTGTCCGAAGACAAGGAAGAAGGAATGAATCTGCTTTAACGACATAGAGTTTTCCTCTGTCAATGTTACGCAAACTACTAATATATTTCTTGTGTATTATAATTATAATTTTATGTTTTCGGACTGCCACAGCATTATTTTGTATAATAAAGGTTCATGCATGTTTGAAAAAAAAATTAAACTTGATTTGGCCTCTAACAAGTTTTTTGAATGTGGGGAAAATGTGTTTAAACCCCAAAAAAATCGTAGCTTATGGCAATTTGCGTTCCCTTAAGTCATCATGAGTGTGTGTACAGAACGACAGAACTGGAAGAGAATAAATTGTGGCTACTCTGTCTACAGTTTTCAATTTCTACTATTTTTATTTATGTATTTTCTATAACAGTGGCATTTTTTCATGGCCACTTAATCTCCAGGTTCCGGCCATCGAAGTGGCGGGAAACGGAGCAAGTACCATTCTATTCTTTGCCGTGAGGGGTTATAAACCGTCAAAACCGTTAAACCGTAGGATAGGTCCGGCTCCCGAGTGCCGTTTTGACTCCCCAGGACCCCAGAGTGTTAGAGTGATTCAGGGGACGGGTATTAGTAGGCAGGATGTAACGGAGACCAGGTACGGTTTTTTTAACTGGGCTACCCTAATATTGATTGAAAATTAATATCGATTTGATCAGTAAACCTGTATTCATTGTTTTTCATAATCAGCAAGTGTGGTTAGGTCAGGTAATAACAGTTTCATGTTATCCCTAAAACAAATTTCGCTCATCCCCCCTAGTCGATCTTTCCACCCCCATACGCACTGCACCGTGGAACCGGTCACTGATACAGTTCGGCCAAAACTTATGTGTGCACGGACGGGTTGCTACTAGCCGAACTAAAACATACGGGTATTGGTTATTGGCAGTGCTGGGGTAGGGGTGAGTTTATAGCAACACACAAATGTTTTCACAAAAGTACCCCGCCAACCCCCTCGCATAGACCCGACCAGGCCTCAGGCTGTAAAATGACCCTCGTCAAAGTGTTTAGGCAAACGGCACTCGGCCATGTACTCGAAGTGGCAACGTGGCAAGTAGTGTTGTAACTCAGCTGAGCTGTTTTGTTCGGAGGCAGCTAATGGTATTTTTTGTGTATTTAAGAATACAAAAGCTTAGTTACTGAGCTATGAAAATATTGACTATATTTTAAATGTACAGAAATAGATTTTTAATTTACAGGGTTATTGATATAAGTCATAAGTTCTTTATTTCAAACTTACATTTTATTGGAATAGTCAAGTTTACAATGAAATGTACAAAAGATAAAATATGAAAAAAAAACTCTACCAACTAAAACAATTTTACCTTCTAGTAAATCTAACAGGACATAAATCACTGACTACATGCCAGCGGAAAAATCGCTGATCTGTAGCAATCATTTTTAACCAAAATGTTTTTCTAAGTTTTCTCCTAAACCTGAATAGATTAGTCTCCAGCTTTAGACATTGAGGAAGTTGGTTAAAAAGTTTAATTCCATTGTACAGAAGGTGATGTTGGGAAAATGAAGTTGAGTGGATGGGAATTTTTAAGTTGTATTAATTTGTACTGTAGATGTAGGGTATATGTAGTTGTGAGGTATGTACTTTTTTTTAAGGGAGAGGAGGGAAAATGCTTTTACGCACACAGGTAGCCAGCCTGTAGTGTGAGACTCCTGAATCTATCGCAGACTACTTACTAAAAAACCCCCTCTACTCTGTTGGACACAGACCTGGAATTGTTTGTCACATTACTTCAAGTCAGGCCAACATGTTACCTAAGCCCTCAGGGCTCACCGTTTATGGTATTTGGATACTTTATGACCTACACCGCATCCCGGTCAAGGTCAAGCTTGTTGGTGCGGAGAATACCCTGTTGTCCCGTCAGAAATTGGGTGAGGTAGAAGTCCACCTCTCCGTGCCACCGATCCACCCAAGGTTGGAATTGCTGTATCAGTCGCCTGGTCCAGAGTCCCCGTGTCTCCTGTTCCCAGCCCTCCTGCCACAGCTGGTAGGTGCGGGTGCGTTCCTCTGTTCGTGCCTCGTCCTCCCCACGGCGCTGATAAATTGCTTTTCTCTCCGCCGCCAAAAGTTTGACGGGGATGACTCCAGCAACCACCAGGACGGCGGGTTCGGACACTGTTCGGTAGGCGGATGCAACTCTTAGTGCTGCCTGACGCTGAACTCGGGTAAGCCGCATCCTATATACCTCCTTATTTAGAGCGTCTGCCCACACCTCAACACCGTACGGACTGGAGAGAAGACATTAACAGCCTTCTACGGCTGGACCGAGGCCCTCCGACATTGGCCATCAACCGGCTAAGAGAGGAGACCACCCTAGCGGCCTTGTCCGCCGTACGGAAAATCTGATCCCGCCAGCTAAGCTTGCTGTCCACCATAATCCCAAGGTACTTGGCAGAACGAACGGTCTGGACTTCAACGGCCCCTACCCTCAACGGCACGATGGTGTCAATCCGTTTTTTTGTTAATATCACGATCTCAGTTTTGCTCGAAGCAAGCGAGAGACCGTGGTCTGTCATCCATGCGCTTATAGTACGCATAACTCGGTTCAGCTTTAGCTGATCCAGCTCAACGCTACGTGCAGCTATCAAAACTGCAACGTCGTCCGCGTACCCAACCAAAACAGTTTCCTCAGGCATTTCAGACCTCAGGAGGCTGTCATACGCGACATTCCAGAGGTCCGGGCCGAGTATGGAACCTTGGGCAGCACCGGAAGTGACACTCATCGTCCGTGGACCCTCTGTAGTGTCATACAAGAGGAGGCGGAACTGGAGATAATCCTCTATGATACGCATGAGGTATGCCGGGACGTGGAAGGTGTTCTCCAGAGCATCCAGCATATCGTACCACCTCGCCGAATTAAATGCGTTTCGCACATCGAGAGTGACGAGCAGCACAACCCTTCGAGAGTAGTGGTTAAAATCCTCAGCTCTCATCACGGCTTGCTTCACCTCTTCAACAGCGTCAACCGTAGATCGCCCCATCCTGAATCCATACTGCCGAGGGGACAGGTCCCCCGCAGCGACCACGACTGAATTCAGTCGGGAACGTATCAACTTCTCGAGGACTTTTCCAGCCGTAGCCAACATACACAGAGGTCTGTAAGAGGATGGCAGGTCTGGGTCTCCCTTTTCCTTCCCAACAAGCACAAGCCTAGCTGTTTTCCAGCACGAGGGGAAAACTCCTTCGACTAGGCAGGCATTGTACATGCGCAAAAGGATCAAGGGGTTAATAGTCAAAACCTTTTTGAGAACTTCGCCGGGTACCCCATCGGGTCCAGGAGCCTTATTGTTCTTCAGGGATAGGACGGCCGCCTCCACCTCTCCAAGACTGAAAAGTGGTACGTCATCCACCCTTCCGAAATCCCGCAGTGGGCGCAACGTGTGAGCCGGGAAAAGGGACTCGACTATCCTCTCCATAGTGGCCCCATCCATGACGGAAGGTGGAGAGCGGGTGCCAAGTTTCTTGGTTACCAGTTTGTAACCCAAGCCCCACGGATTGGAATCGATATCGTCCCTTAATGTCTCCCAGCAACTACGTTTACTCCGGTGGATGGCTCGACGAAGAGACCTCCTAGCCACTCTGTAAGCATCCGACTTACGACGTCTGTCTACAGGTTCTCTGGCCCTGGTAGCAAGTCTTCTGGCTCTCAATGCTGACCGACGCAATTCCGCAATCTCGGCAGTCCACCAGTACACAGGTCGCTTATTGCACCGGGATCTTCCGCGAGGCATAGACTCATCGCAAGCGGAGACAATTAGTCCCATCATGGATGTAACTAACACCTCTGCATGAGCCACGCTAGTTGCGGGGGGAACCACCGGTGTTCCTCGTAAGATGGCTTCATTGAATTTTGCCACGTCCAATTTTTTAATATTCCATCGAACGGGCACTTGACGAAACGCGGCTACTTGTCTCTGATGACCATCCAGGACATCAAAAATAATGTACTGGTGGTCACTGCCCGTGTAATCCTCCAGGACTCTCCAGGCTCTGATCCTTGGCAAAAGGGACTCAGATGCAAGGGTTATGTCTGGGATCGTTCCCCGCATCCCAGGGCGCCGGAAAGTTGGCGTGTTTCCCTCGTTGACGACAACGAGTCCGGCTCTGGCAGCAAAGTCCAGAATGTACTTGCCCCGGGAATTGGTGAGGGTCATTCCCCACTCGACAGCCCTAGCATTAAAATCCCCACCCACGACGACGTGTCCTGTGGTATTGCGCACGCTCTCTTCCAGGCGGTCTATCTTCTCACGAAATTCACGGATGGCCTCGTTGAGAGTGAGGTAGACACTAAAGTAAGTGACATCCCGGCACCGAACCCAAACGAAACCTCGGCCCTTCGCGTGACCCCGTACTTGTACTTTCGCTGCATTACGCGCCCAGAATGCAGCAGTACCAAGACTATCAGGGAACCAAAAAGATGGGTCCCTATCACGGTACTGGTACTGTTCGCTGACTAAGAGCGCGTTGACATCGTGTTCTAGGGTAAGCTGACATAGAAGTGCGTCAGCCGACCTGGATCGCTCAAGATTGCACTGAAGGATTCTTATCTTCGTGAAAGGACTTTCGCTTGCTGTAGTGCAGATTTGAATACACTACGCTGTCCAGACCCAGCTATATGCTTCAAGTGTTTGTCAGCGAGCCCATTTTCTTTGCAAAGGAAACAGGACTCGACTTGGCAGTCCTTACGGACGTGACCGACCTCCCCGCACCGAAGGCAGTTCTTGCTTCGGTCGGGTCCCTTTGGAATTTCGGGAGGAATGGCCGAAACAGAGGCATTTAAAACACCTCTTCACTTCCACTCTCCGTCTGAGCCTGCAGTTGACCCAGCCGACTCTCAGATGCTGGAGTCCCAGCACCTTCGTGGCATGTGCGTATGCCATTTCGGCGACCGCCATCCGCTGCTGACTCCTGTTCGGTTTTGTTGAGCCACACCTTAAGGAAAGCCGTTTGCCCGCCAAGCTCGGGGACAGCTTTCTTCAGGGCCTCAACAACATCAACCTCCGTCGACACACAATCAATGTCTCGAACCTCGACTGATGTCTTTGGTTCAAGAGCACGGACGGTGCCCTGGCCTTCAACAGCTGCCTTCAGTTCGGCAGTAAAGGCTGCTTTGTCTTTCGACTTACCCAGTTCAAGGAGAACGTCCCCGTCCCGGGTTCGTCTAATCGACCGTACAACCGTATCGGTCTGCTCTGGCTTAGCCTTGGCCTTAATTGCACCCAAGACCTCGGTGAAAGATCTCCCCCCTGAGGGCTTGACCAGGATTGCCTCCGTCCTGGGCTTTTTTGGCCGGGACTTTTTCGGAGCAGAGACCGAGCCGGGCCCAGTAAAGGTATGTACTGGAGTTAATGTTGGTGTTAAATAATGACTGACGTTTTTCTACAAATGAGAGTGTGTGAAGGATGTATAGTGAGGGTACAGTCAAAATTGCAGCTGACCTGAATGATTCCTTACAAGATCGTCTTCTTAAAAGTGAAAATATAACACGAATAGCCTTTTTTGCATTTTAAAAATTAAGGAGGTACGCTTGTTTTCATGTTCCCAAACAGGAAAATCATAAAGTAAAATAAGGGAATATCAAGCCAGTTTTCAAAAGGTAAATTATCATCAAACCCCTGAAGCAAGGTATTCGCCTCTATGAACGCCATTTACTCGAGTGGCTCGAGTGGCTTGAGCCGCTCCTCGTCCCTGCACACACAATTTGTTGGCAAAACTAATCCTGAAATAAAAATACAGCGCCCCGCAACCAAGGCCACGCAACCCGCAACCCGCATCGGCTGTCGTATTGGATTCAGAGTTTGGAACAAAGATTTGGATTAGATTAGATTCGGAAATTAAGAATGTGGTGAAATGTTTGTGACGTGTAGGACGTCATTTGATTACTTGTTGTTTTGTTTTTGTTTACTTGTTATCCTTGGAAAGTCTGTGTTTGGGTGGGTTGATTTGCGATAAGTAATTATTATTATTACAAGTACAAGACCAAACCCAGATTTCAAGCTAATGTAGCTCTGTTGTGCAGGAATAATGGTTCTTTCTTCAAACATTGTCCGATTCTACAAGGGGTTATTAAGCTCCAATATTAGAGCGGTAGTGTTTTTTGATTGCCCATGTAACAAACGATATTTACAGGTAAAAATGTTAGGCTATTTAGTCTTTAGACTTTGACTAATTAATTTTTAACAACGCAGAGGATGTCCGGCAGTTACTGTCTTAACCTAACCTAACCAACCAAACTTGCTGATAACAAAAAAATGTAATGAAGGTTAAATTCTTATCATAAAATAAAATTATAAATGTAAAAAGTTCTAATATAAGATAGGCCCTATACAGTTAAGAAGAAATGGCATTCAAAGCAAAATCTTTGACAAAAAGTTAATGTTACCGATAGGATTCGAACCAGGGACCTCTTGCATATCAGCCGATCACTCTATCCACTACACCACAAACACCGATGGCTGTACATCGTATCATTGTGCTAATGGCGTTCCGGGCCCCCACAACCCGGTGACGTCACTGCCGGACGCCTAATCCGCATCCGGTTACCGTGTGTGTTATCCTCTGTGTTTTAACAATCTAACTTAGTCCACTAGAGCAATATGCTGTTAATGCTGTGAAAATTATTAATTTGCATGAAAAATAATGAAAATAACAAACATTAGGTTTCATTAGGTTAAAATGACAAGTACACAATATATTATTTGATTTTAACCATCTCTAAAGGTCTTTAAAGGTTTAGGCCCAAATGAAGTTTATATGAATTAACTATAGGCCTAATGGTGATTAAATAACTAACTTAGTCATAATAAGCATTAAACTTACAGTAAGTTACATAAACAGAAGCTATCATCAAGAGACAAGGAGACACGACTTTTACAAATGTAGCCTAGGCCCTACATGTACACAATGTAAGTTACCGCAAGCTATTGGATTGTGTTCTCAACATAACTGGAAACTCCCTCTCGGTTAAATGAATTAAGTTAATTAGTAATATGTACTTTGTCTCCTGATGATACAAAACTAACAAAACTTGTTGTGAAAGGTACCAACTGGTACCACCAAAAGAAGGTATAGGTACCAAAGGGATAAACCTCCAGAAAGGTTGTGTTTTAAACACAAGACTTGTTGGAAAAGTCCAATTAAATAGTGAAACATATATTAAAAACCAACGTCATTATGAATTTGGAAACTCTGTAGATACCAACAGTTGAGACAAGGTGTAGGCTAAATAACCTATTGATGAGTTTAAGTTATTAAATTTATAATAAATATAAAATGTGTTATTTGGTACAAAAGTGCCTAGTTTCAAACTAGGCCTAACCAAAAGCTGCTGACTTCTCAGGATCAAACCCGTGCCTTCCTGATAAAGTAAAGTTACTAGGTAACCTCTGAAACCAAGTTAGACTAACAACTCAAACTAACTTAGAGGTTCATTACAACATTTATTAGGCCTAGGTACTCTAAACTCCCTCAAAATTCTCTACCCAATCTTAAATTTTCAGAATGGTAAGACAAGTAAGTTGCCCAAATATGTCCGTGTTGTCGAAGTCGGACCAAGGGATGGACTACAGAATGAACCAGTTACAGTGCCAACAGATATTAAGATTGAGTTTATCAACAGATTATCTCAAACTGGACTACGAGTCATTGAAGCAACCAGGTATGATTGGCATTTTTATATTTGTATTTGAATAGGTACAACTCCTTTTAAATAAGATGTGACACAATTGTATTTCTTGTGGCAACATTGTATTTTCTTTTGTATAAATATACATACCTACTTCTAAGACTTAGTACCGTCAGTAATCAAAAGAGATTTTCAGATTGTTACGATGTAAAGTTAAGTCCTGCTAGTTTGAATTCAGCTACCATTATTTAAGTAGAATATATCTACCTTTTTCCAACTTAGTCCAGAAATCAGAAATTATTACAATTTTTCTACTGTACACTTAAGTACAAATTAATGTCACTGCGATTGTCGTCAAAGTTGGCGATTTGTCACAAATGTTGCAATTTTGCTGCGAACGTAGAAGGAGCTAGCATATCGCCAAATATTATATTTAAACGTTCATGAGCTACTCAACCAAAATATTATTTTAAAACTTTATATGTATATGCTCATTAATTAATTATGATTGATGACTTGTTATTTATTTTTATGTTTCAAAGCCCAACCAATTGTTTGCTAATCATTAGTAGATAGAAGGACTGTGATATTCAAACTAGGCCAACTCATAGGCATGTATTATATACATTTTCTGAACTACCAGAGCATATTTTTGCGTAATAGTTGAGGTTTAAAAATGCCTATTCTAAAAAAATCTGTGAATAAGTAAGTTTTCAACCCAAGAAATTGTAGCTTGTTGCAATTTTTGTTCGGGTTGAAGGATAGTAACGGAAAATTTATTTGCAGCTTTGTTTCTCCCAAATGGGTTCCACAGATGGCTGATCACAAGTTAGTTTTACAAGGCATCACCAAACGAAAGGGTATCAGTTATCCGGTGTTAGTACCTAACCTCAAGGGCTTGGAAGCAGCGGTGAGTATATTAAATGAGTTATATTCAAGCTTGGGTTAGTAATAGACTGTGAAAGAATTCAACTATAATTCTCCTTGGATCACTCTTATATACCTACCATTAAAAAAAATTAACCACTGTCCGCCTATACACATTTTTTAAATAACCCTTGAGCTATAACAGTTATTTTATAGTAAGACATTGTATTTTTAATACAGATTGTATTATTAATGTAATGTCTGACTTAGCTAATGCATTTATGTAAATCTGGCCAAATAAATTACTTATTATCAGCAAATAACACTAATTATTTCAGGTAGGGATTTAAAAATTATTTTGAAACTTACATTATTTCGATGACATCTATGAAAGTAGCCTAGTCGTTTCCCAAGCTCTAATTTAGGGCGAGGGAAAATCGACAGTGTTGGGGAAGCTACTTTTAAAATGTAGCTAGCTACAACTACTGCTACATTTCCAAAAAAGTAGCTTAGCTACAGCTACAGCTACAGTTCCGAAAAAGTAGCTAGCTACAATTGCAGCTACAATGAAATGTAGCTACAGCTACAATTTTAGCTACTTTTCCAAAGACGTTACTTTTTATTCCACGCACATTAGGTAAATGTAAAATTAATTGCAACTACATTTTTATTGAACAAACATTTAAAAAAAAATGTCAGTATTGTAGCATTGACTATACAGGGTGTCCCGTAACTCTCTGGACATATGTATATAGCGTTGTTCCCTAGGTCAAGACAAACACATTTCACCATAGGAACATGGGTCTGTGGGGTCTAGTTTACCGACTGTCGGTATTTATGTGTTTTTTACAAAAAAACTAATAACTCCTAAACGGTTTGAGATACAGCTTTGATATTTTGCAAAAATGTTTATCTTATTAAGACCTATTATCGTTAGAAATTATACTAAAAAATCATTAACCGTTTCAAAATGGCGGCCATTTAAAATATTTGATGCCAAATATCACGAAAACCGTTAACTTAACAAAAAAATTGCAAGAGACAAAAAAGTTTGTAAATTTTATGTAGTTTTCAATGATACCTTATTTGTTAAGATTGGATAAATTATAACAGAGAAACGAGTTGTTTTCGTAATGTATGACCACTTTTTCCCATTTAAACAATGCTAATACTCCTTTTACGTTGTTTAGCATTGTTTAAATGGAGAAAAGTGGCCATGCGTTTAGAAAAGAAGACATTTCTCTGTTATTATTTATCCAATCTTAACAAATCAGGTATCATTGAAAACTACATAAAATTTACAAACTTTTTTGTCTCTTGCAATTTTTTTGTAAAGTTAACGGTTTTCGTGAAATTTGGCATCAAATATTTTAAATGGCCGCCATTTTGAAACAGTTAGTTATTTTTTAGTATAATTTCTAGCGATAATAGGTCTTAATAAGATTAACATTTTTGCAAAATATCAAAGCTGTATCTCAAACCGTTTAGGAGTTATTAGTTTTTTTGTAAAAAACACATAAATACCGACAGTCGGTAAACTAGACACCACAGACCCATGTTCCTATGGTGAAATGTGTTTGTCTTGACCTGAGGAATAACGCTATATACAAGTGTCCAGAGAGTTACGGGACACCTTGTATACAGGGTGATCAACTCAAGGAGGCCACCATTGGGATATCGGAAACGGTAAGAATTAGAGAAAACTTTAAATGGGGGACATTCCTTTATTTTTTGTGACAGTTAAAAATATGATTTTAGTTTTTCAAAATTCAGCCGCCATTTTCCAAAATGGCGGCCAACTTTGAAATTTCTTATGGAACACCCTGTATTTTATCATGTTTTCGGATAGAACATGCAATTAAAAAACTTTTTTATTCTTGACATTTTTTCGATAAACCCACTCGTTTAGGAGTTACAGCCTATGGAAAAATGGCTTCCGGTGTACATTTTACATCATGTAGCTCCAAAAAAAGTAGGTTTATAGCGAAAATCCGAGGAGAAAATAAGTCAAATAAGTCTTAAAATTGCATCCACATTCCAAAAAGTCCATAAAATACACAGTTTTCCACTTTTCAAGTTTGCCGCCATTTTGGAAAATGGCCGCCATTTTTATATAATAGAATTAATATTTTTAACGAATTTTATGGACTTTTTGGAATGCGGATGCAATTTTAAGACTTATTTGACTTATTTTCTCCTCGGATTTTCGCTATAAACCTACTTTTTTTGGAGCTACATGATGTAAAATGTACACCGGAAGCCATTTTTCCATAGGCTGTAACTCCTAAACGAGTGGGTTTATCGAAAAAATGTCAAGAATAAAAAAGTTTTTTAATTGCATGTTCTATCCGAAAACATGATAAAATACAGGGTGTTCCATAAGAAATTTCAAAGTTGGCCGCCATTTTGGAAAATGGCGGCTGAATTTTGAAAAACTAAAATCATATTTTTAACTGTCACAAAAAATAAAGGAATGTCCCCCATTTAAAGTTTTCTCTAATTCTTATCGTTTCCGATATCCCAATGGTGGCCTCCTTGAGTTGATCACCCTGTATACCTACAGGTATAGTCAATGATTGTATCTAACATTACTTGGAAAACAAATTATTCCTAGATTGTGTTTAATTTGTTGGCATTATATACCTAACTTTACAACAACAAAACCAAATAGTTGGGTTTCCCATCATATTTAGTACTTGTTTTTAAATATTGCATTATTTTTAAGCATCTTATATGTAAATTTCATTAAGTTCAAAGGACATACAACCAAACTATATTTTAAAAGCTCATTTTATTTCTTTAATATAGATTCATTTATAGATGTCTTATATAAACAATTAAGACCAATAAAACTGTAAAACGATTATTTAAAAATAGGCCTACTTGTTTGTGTTACAGAGCCTAGCCTGCTGAAATTGGAGTTTATTGCCTTTCTTTACTTTTAATATTAAAAACGACATTGCTATAACTTTTAACCATAGTGATAAGTTACTTTTGTTCTATGAATAACACTTTTCAATGTCAAGAAATCGTCCTTTATTGTCATTATGCATAGGGAAAATTGTGCTTCAACCTAGTTGGTACAGAAAACAGTATTCAGCAACTTATCCTGAAATCGGCTTTTAATTTAAACTTGTTGAAATTTTTAAAGTAAAAATAACATGTAGGCCTACTTGGCTATGTAACAAGTTGGCTATGGTAGGCTTGTTCTTGAAAGGACTAAACAGATATATTCCTAATAATTGAACTTGGAACTTGGTATTTGTCTTAAACCATAGCATAGCCTAGGAATGTAACAAGTTAATCACAGCTATACAAGAGCTGTTAGCAGGAGCAAACTATGCTATTTGTTCAATGTAAGTTTCATGTTATATGGAGATTTTTTCGTTACAATTATCAATTAGTCTAGGCATATCTTAAATCACATCAGGAAACTTCCTCTTTGTTAATTTAGTAAACCTTTGAAAAATCTTTGTAATCTAACCAAGGAAGGGCTTGTGGTGATGAACCACAATCAACAGCTGAAGCAAAGGTTGATAGACCAGCTTTCTCATTATTTTAAGGTTTAGTGTTAGTGTTGGTTTCCATTAAAACCCAAGTTGAAATACTATCGATATAATAAAGAAACTAAATTGATTAATAATTTCCCTGACAATCACTTGCAAGCATTCAATAGCTTCTCTTGTCACCGGCAACGTTTAAAAGTCGTCTGCATCTAGCGATTTTATTTTATCTGACAGTAATCATAGAGTAGTAAATTAAGGAAATGAGAGGCAAAAAGGTGGATAACACTCATTTAATGGCCTCCATGTTCACACAACGTTGTTTGTATAGGGAATGAAACGGCTGCAACCAGCTGTATGAAGCCAGCCTAATTTTTTTGAAAATCTCAGTTTGAAAGGTTTCACGTAAGGTTGAGGTTATGATAAAAATCACTACCTCAAACAATGTTAATGTAGCGAGAAAAGTAGCTAAAATTCCGCTACAACTACTTTAAAAATGTAGCTAGCTACAGCTAAAGCTACAAAATCTTAAAAGTAGCTTAGCTACAGCTAACGCTACAAAAAAAGTAGCGCGCTACTGTAGCGTCGCTACTTGTAGCGCGCTACTTCCCAACACTGAAAATCGATCACCTGATTAATTTCCCTCGCTCTAAATTTACTTTCCCTCGCTATCAATTAGTTCTCCATTAATTCACTACGCGCACTAGTGTTTCGTTACGGTTTAATTTAATGATTTGAATCAGCTGTACGTATTGTTAAAAGTTGTTTTATTATTTGATTTTGATTTTTGAAGTATTGAGAAATATTACAAAGGTTTTCTTATGAATATTTAATTTTAATTTTATGTTTTAAAAACTAAACAAAAATATATGTAGGTTTCCTTTTAGATTTTATTTTATTTTGATTTTTAAACAAATTGTTTGATAAATGAAGTAGTTGTAATATTACTGAGGTCTGCTACTCTGTGTTTGTGTATTTTTATGTCTTGATGAAAAGTATCGTTCATAACTCGTACCGAAAGTTATTATCCGGCACTTGCTCAGTTAAATTCCCGTCCTCGGCTTCGCCTCGTACGTGAAAATAGCTCTCAAGTACTCGGCTTTGCCTCACACAAAAACTTGAGCACGCGCTGAAAAATGCCACTTTCGGTCCTAGTAATGAAATATACTATATAGAATATATGAGAGGGAAAATTAAACACACTTTTAAAGATTACAAGAAAACAACAACCTGTTTTATTTACTTTTAGAATGCAACATATGTTAACAATATAACAATAGGGAATATTTAATATCCGAGTACAAACTCATGTAACTTGCTGAGAAAAGAGATTTATGTAAAACAAAGAGAATAAACAAACAATTTTCAAGTCTTCTGAACAGCAATTGCACCAAAACATAAAAATATTCACAATTTGAATTTATTAAATCCATTTCCTTTTTACCAATAATTAAGTAGCTTTGAAAAGTGTCTTTGTTTAGTGATATTAAGTTTTGGTTCTGTTTTTAGGACAAAGGTCACATTAGGACTAAATTAGGAAGTCTCTTTATCAATTTAGCTTAAGATAGTAATAATCTCACACGTCATCAGAGTTCTATTCTTAAACCTTTTGGAATTTATAAATCAAACTGTTTCAATACATTTTTGTAGGACAATTTGTATGTACTCAATTTCTATACTCACTGAAAATGGACTGTACAGAGACAATTAACATAACCAAAGGTAGTATTTACCTATTTACAGTATCAAAACTACTCTTAAAAAATTGTTAATTCTGAAATACCCCTTTTACTATTCTTATACATATTATAAGGAGACGTGACAGTATTGTTTTTGTTAAAATTTTTGAGTTGGAGTTAGAGATGTGTCGTTTGGTCATGACCCGTTCAATTTGAACGGGTCAGTCAGGTGAACGAGTGATCCGGGTCACACTTATTCAAAAGACCCGTTCAATTCTGATTTTGTTCACTCCAATCAACTGACTGTTTAAATTTTATAACGAAACTCTATTATAAGAAAAATTGTGTATCTTAATATATTTACTCATAAAAAAAATAAAAACATTATTTATTGAGTTTAAAATATCAATATGGACTTAATGTAACCTAGAAAATAATACAGGATAGAAAATATGTTCTGTGTTGACTCACGTAGTTTACTTTGGTTTTGTTCGGTCTCACTACAAGTATGAACTCACTACTGTCTGAGTCATGTTGCAAAATTACTTTAAGGGTTCTTATCGCTAATAAATAATTTGTTTTACCTCTGAATAACGTTTATATTGTAGAATTTGTAGTATTTTAAGTGGGGCTTGTGTATAATTAAAGGTAGCATCAATCCATAGCATAGGTCCATGTGTACCTTGTGTATTCTAACAAACTTTACTATCTAAAAAGTTGGAAATGATTCATGCCAAACACTGCCTTCACGCCAAAACAATGATTCACGCCTGCAGGATCAACGTATTTGTGGAGATATATATTTAAATTTTTTTGAAGATGTCATTTTATAGACAAAACATGTTGTGTAATTTTATTAAATAAAAAAAGGGTACTTATGTTATTTTATAATTATTAATATATTTACCTATATTCAAATATTTGTAACAGTTAAGAATACCATTTCATTATTTAAACTATTAAAAGATTTTTTTTTACAAACTGAGGAAGCATTTAAGTTACCGGAATCTCTAGTATAATAACTATGACACTCATCATTTTCAAGCTGTATTTCCTAAAAATGTTTTACAAAATAGATGTAGAAAAACAGTTTAAAGATTTTTACTATAAAGAGTAACAAGATAAAAAGGTAACTACTTTCTTGGTCCCATTGCTGTCAATTGGTATTATATATTGACTTATAATAGGTATGGAAAAACTGTTGTTAAAATATTAGCCCATAGATGTACCATGGATATTTTATAGTACTTCTCGGCAAAGTATAGTTAAATTCTAAAAATACATAGAAAGAGCTTATTTTACAAACACATCCTCTTATCACAGCCACTATTATTTCAGCAAATATCCCTTGTTTGTCCAAGTCTGTAATATAACTCTTGTCTTATCTAAAAGGCTAATGACCTTGGCCCAGAGGAATTCCAAATTCAGTCTGGGTTTGAAAGTCATAATCAGGTATCTTTATTGTCATCATTCATCAATAATCATTTGACTGATTTGAAAATTCATTATAAGGTTTTTATTCAATATGTAAATTGGTACTTTTGTCATTTTATGTTAGATAGTAACCAGACCTGGGATTAACCGGTTTTGTACAAAAAGTATGATAACCACTAGAATGCAATGTGTACACAAATTTCATTTAATTAAACAAAAACTAAAATACTTTGCAAGTATTATTGATTTATCAACGCAAAACAAACACTCTATCAATAATTTTATAATGTAAAAAATAGGTCTACTTTATTTTAGATAGAAATTTTGACCAATTGCAATACAAAAGTCATTAATCGTTAATAAAAGTACAGAATACAAAATGTAAAAATCTTCTCAGGAATAAAACTTGTACCTTGTACCCAACCCTTATCTGTGATTAATTAGAGGGCTAAGGATAACAATTGGTAGTAGTACCACAGTACCGCAGTACCGCGGTAGTGGTACAGTTGATAAGGTATTTTGTAAACCTAAATTGTAAACTAACTTTGTTAAAAAAAATACCAGTTTTGTGTGTACGTGTTTACATCTTTATCAACCTTGACCTATTTAATTTTCCTTAGCAAAATTGTACGTATGTTTTGAGAATTCTATTAACTGAAAATTTTTGTTGTAGATATCAGCTGGAGCTGAAGAAATAGCAGTATTTGGTGCCGCATCTGAGACATTCAGCAAGCGGAACATTAACTGCAGTATTGCGGAGAGCTTGGAGCGTTTCCGAGAGATTGCGAGGATAGCTTTAGAGAAGGGATTGCGAGTGCGTGGATATGTATCCTGCGTCTGTGGATGTCCTTACGAGGGGGACATTCAACCTGAACAGGTTGTTAAGGTAAAGTAATAATGTATAGGTTTTTAAAATTTTCTATGGTTTATTTTGATGTGCTAAAAATCAGTTTGCACCCAACTGAAAGTGATCACTTTTTAAAATTGATATTTACTTATGTTTAGTTTAGCAAACTTAAGATTCAGGTTTGAAACAGTTTCTAAGTAAGTATCCCCGTTTTTTTAACAACCTAATAATTGGTTGTTTGGGTGGAATTGAGCTAAGCACAAAACCTTTTTGTTTAAGTTTGTTATAAATTAGGCTAAAACCTTTAAGTTTGAGCTGTAGTACAGGTTCAAGGTATAAGTATAAACCTCTTTGTTTGAGTTAGTAACGGATCAGACTCACAACTTTTTGTAAATCCATAAGTAGATATATATTCCTCAGACTTAAAATAGATTTTTTAGGCGGATGTTCACCCTTGGAGACGACGCAAACAAGAGTTAGATCGGTTGTTTTAAAGATGAAGCTTGTAATGGAAAGGAAAGCAAATCCAAGAGTTTGTCGGATTACGTACCAAATTGTACCTATATTGCTCCGGGTGAAAAGAAGTGAAGTTTACTGCTATGAAGCGAAAGCTAAACATCAGAAAGACGGCAAACATCACCTCATGTTCAGACTACAAAAACACATTGTTTGATGGTACGGAGCCCGAGAAAGTGGAATTCAACCAGATACAAAGCCCGCTATTTAGGATAACAACCAAAACAGTAGTGAAACCATCTCTGTCCGCTGCAGATGTCAAGAGATTAAATTCTTAGAAAAAAACCCATGACACCCCATAGCGGAAAGAACCCACCGCCGTGGAGGACAGTAATGAAAACGACATTGACAGTATATGAGTTAGCGCTTACGTCTACTTGTCTAGCCATAGATTGTAGAAATATCATTGACAGTGCCGATGAATTAGAAACACTATCGATACTACCAAATTCAATAAGACGCGACATTTTAAACCCATTCAGTCGCAGAAAATTTGGGTATTGATACTTGAATTTCAGTCAACTAGACAAGTACAACTTTCTTCTGCTGACCCATCATCACAGTAGAGTTCACCCTGATTTTTGGCTATCCTTTTCAAATAAAGCCCATGTATTCTTTTAATACTACGAGCTTGTTATAGGTAACAATAGTACGTACCATTTATGCGGAAGGTGTTTAACAAAAACGTGTGAACTCCCCGATCCACTTGACTACTATGAAGAGCACTGGCAGTCCTTGAATTGGCAATTTTTCAGTACAGTACATCAGTACATCACTTTGGTGTTGATACCAGTAGGTTCGTAAGCGACATTCTAAAGCGCAAAAGCAGATGGTGCTATTTTTGCTTACTATCACCGTTGTTCCAGTTGCATAGTTTAGATTAATGTACAGAACATACCCATGTACTTGTTACGTTTTTTTACCATATTCCATCTGTGATAATGTTAGAAATTTTGTCCCTCTATGTTCATTGTTACATCTGTGATAACCATTAGCCTTTTTAAGAAAGACCCACTATTATTCACTATTTTTCATAATTTAAGTTTGTTATGTTTGCCTATTTTTTTAAAAAAATATTTTAAACCTGTTAAATGTTAAACTAAGGGCAGCCTATATTTTGGAATTTTCATGTCAAATTTTTTAATTATAAGTATTGCATCTTATATCTTTACAATAATAATGACGATGTCAATTACAATAACCAACATTTATTTTCAGACGTGATAACAATCACAAAAAAAAAATTCCCATTCACTAAACAAATTACCCGCAACTCATGTCTACGCACAGGCCCTGCCTATGTAGACACATTTCCATTTAAGTTGATAAGGTATTTTTTTTTTTATCTCTTTGTGCCATTAGTTATAATATTATTTTGTAAGTATTTTTAAGACAAGGATTAGGCTAAGTAATTTATTCTGTAAAATACCATGAATTGTACTTTTTTAGTTGGGAAATAAACATCATTTCATTCTTTCATTCATTCATTCAATAATGTATTGTTTAAAGACTGAATAAATGACTATTCTTGACTATTCTTGATTGGGACAACGACAGTGATAGCAACGAATCAATTGTCAACTATTTCGAGCAAGTCAAAATTTACCTGCCTTATTAGATTCATGTATGTTTTTTCAGTGTTTTAACGGTTTAACTTTTTTACATCTTGTTTTCCAAGTATTTGTTAAAAATTACAACGGATTAACTTGAATATTACATTTTTTTATGCTCAGTAAATTTTTGGTCTGTCAACTTTGTTTTCCGTGTATATGTATGAATATAACGGATTAACTAGAATATTTGAATTGTTATTTCTTTTCAAACATGTAAAACAATGTTAGCGTTGTGTAAACTTTGTAAATGATCTTGTCATTTCGGGTCAAATATACTCTATACTTGTGGTTGTTTGTTCAGTGTTTTTCTTTTACTTTTTGTTGTAGTTAGGCTTATCTCGTTTTCCAAGTAGGCTATTTGTAAAAAAATAAAAGACATTAACTTTAAGATTGTGATTTTTTGTTAGGTTTCAAACGTTGAAATTTTGGTTCTGTAAACTTTGTTTTTTGTGTATTTGTATAAAATATAACGGATTAACTAGAATATTGTAGTTTTATTAAACTTGTATAACAATGTTAGCTTTGTGTTTTTTTCAAAAGCTATGAAAGTGTAACCTTTGTAAATATTCAAAAACGATATTGTCATGTTATCAATTATCAATTATCAATTATTTAAGATGGGGTATTTAAGATGTTGAGTAAAATACTAGTGTTACGACAGTGTACAACTTTGTTTTTTGATTCATTATTACACCTTTTCTTTTACTTCAGTCTTATTTTTTACTCCCAACCAAGTCTCTAAAGGTGTACCCAAGGCAAGGCGGTGTCGGCAGCGCTAACATCAACTCTCATCCAAGCTGAGCTCTGTACATTAGCTACCAACCCAGACAAGCATACCCAAGGCCATGTCAGCAGAGCTATGTATAAGTCTCCAATTTCAAAGCTGAGGAATATAATATATCTACTGCCATATTATTATGTCATATTATAAACTTTTTTGTATGAGTTTGGATTATTACCAGGTTAAGCTCTTAGCCTTTTTGTTCGAGTTTGTTGCGGGTCTTCCTCATTACCTCTATGTTTTATTTATTATTGGGTTAGGCAGACTAGTGGTGGTACGGTAGTCGAAAATTTTCAAGCACTCACCATCGTTTGGAAAAAAAACACCGTTTGCCTATTAATATATAGGATTTTTTGTGAAAAAATATTGGGAATGCCATTCCCGCCCCACTACAGCTGACCTACTGCAACACCTAATAATTATAATTTAAAAGACCTTAACAAATACATGTAAGTTAGTCTTGGTTTGTTTCCTACAAGACTATACTTGACACCATAAACTTTCACAGGTGGTGCAGGAGATGATAGATATGGGCTGTTACGAGGTGTCGCTAGGGGATACTATCGGTGTTGGCACCCTTGGCAGCATGAGGCGCATGCTAGAGGTCGTGTTGGCAACCGTGGACAGCAGGCAGATCGCAGTGCACTGCCACGATACTTATGGCCAGGCCTTGCCTAACATCTTGGTCGCATTGCAGGTAAGTTGTCAAGTGTTGTATTGTTAGATGATTCAAATACGATGGAAAATTTAAAGTTTTATCAATCAGTTATCAATCATTTGAGAAGGGGACACCACCTTGATGCATATTTTTAATTAATATATATATATGAGTGAAGGGTGAGTATAGCATAGTGTGAGATGATCTGTGTTTAGTTCTTCATGACTAATTAATTGTATATATTCAACCACAACAATCATTTAGTCTACATATATGCCTGTGTTGTGAAGTAGAAGTTTTATGTAGACCTATTTAATATAGTATGATTAGCCAAGAAATAGATATAGAAAAACATTTTTAATTGTTGATTACTTTATTAAATCAATTTATTGTAGGCAATTTACTGTTCAGGAATTGTAGAGGATAATCCCACCTTGAATAAATACCCCCGCCGCAGCAAACCTGCCGACTAAGCGAATTTCCATTTCTCTGAATTGATTTTCAATTAAATCTATTTAAATAACATTAGGTTTAACGAGTACCTAAAGTATTAATTGCTTAGTATAAAATAAATAAATTTGCCAAGTCTGATAAAAATCTAAATATATAAAAGGCAAAGCCCTCACTGACTGACTCACTCACTCACTCATCACTAATTCTCCCACTTCCGATTCTTTGGGCATTAAATAGGAAAACTAAGTAGTTTTTATTCTGATCGGGCTTTCGGGCTCCGCCCCAGTGGCTCTGGAGTTTCCCATGTTAACCTTATGATTTTTCATATTTAAAAGGAATTTCTTAACAGCTGTTTCAATTTAAAAAGTTGGTTCTGTTCTATGATATTCAATAGCATTAAAGTTACAAGGATTACCAACAGGGTGCAGCATTATTATTTTTTTAAATTTATGACTACAGAAACTTCAATTTATGACTAGAGAACGAACTTCAACCAGGACGTGATTGAGCCATGCGAACGAGCTCACTTGTGAAGTTAAACGGGGCAAAGCCCGCGGGTACAGCTAGTATATCCATAAACAAGCAAACTACAACATTTTACAATATTCTCTATAAGAAAAATATGAGAATTTTAAATTTACAATTTTTTTAATTTTCTCCAGTACCAATAACTGTACAAAAACACTTTGATATACTAAATTATTTGTTTTTTAAGCTCTTTAAAAAGGTCTAGAGAGAAATTTAGAAATTGTGTTTTGAGAGTCAAAAATGAAAAAAAACCAATTTTTTACCCATAAAACCCCCCATAATACTCTGATCCCACGGTCCGATAAAGCTGGTTCGCGAACTCATTCAAGTTTATCCCACCTTAACACATAAGTTACATACAAACAGGAGTTCCAAGTAGCACAAGAAACACAACTTTACACTATAAACTAGACATAAGAATGTTTCACTGTCACTGACAGTGTTTTCAACTAGAGAAGGGAGTTTTATTCAGCTTGTACATTCCTTAGTTGAAAATGCTGCCAGTGACAGTGAAATATTCTAATGTTTGGTGTATACTGTAAATGTTTGTGTTTTTTGTACCAGTTTATACCCTTTCCCATTCAGGTAAGCCTACTATCCTGAAAACCCAAGGCCCTTATGTTCTGTTACATTAAAACAAAAAACAAAACAGTGTCAACATTATCATGTGCTAACTGTAGAACTTAATTGGAAAATTTATAATTTGGTAAGCCAGGTTTTAGCGAATTTCCCATATAGGGAATAAGCTATTACCGTAGTACTCATGGTAAAACCTGGACCCGGGACCAATTTAATTTTTCATTTTGAGGTCCCTAGAGGCCAAAAACACCATCCATTCAAATTCATATATATATATATATATATATGCCTATGTGTCCGTTAGCGCGAAAACTCGAGCAAAAATGATCCGATTTTGATGAAATTTGGTACAAACGTGTAAACCTATGTTTATTCGAACGAGTTCGCGATCCAGCATAATCGGACCATGGGAACGGGGTTTTATGGGGTAAAAATGGGGATTTCCCATTTTTGAACCTGAAAACAAAAAATTTTGCAATTTCTTTCTAAACCGTTTTGTAGAGCTTAAAAAAATAATTAATTTTGTATATTGAAGCGCTGTTGTATGCCTAAAGGTCACGGAGAAAATTCAAAAATAGTGTAATTTAAAATTCCCATGTTATTCTTATGGAGAAAATGAAAATTGTTGTAGTTTACTTGTTTATGGATATATATTGATAAAATTTGGCAAATTTATTAATTTCATCCTATACTATTGACGTATGGTCAAAAAACACTTTTTACCTTCCCCGTAGCAGCAAACCTAAGCACTTGTTAAATCTAATGTTATTTAAATAGGGAATAAATATATCTTATTTATGGAAACATTTTAGTGAAAATGTAATGAGACAAGTTGAAATTTGCTTAGTCTGCAGGTTTGCTGCGGCAGGGGTATTTTATATCTTTATGATGATGGATACATTTTTCATTATTTTAGTGCAATAAATCGTGGTTTTATACTATTATAATAATCCCTGTTTCCGTCATTGTCAGATGGGAGTGAGCGTAGTGGATGCGTCAGTGTCGGGTCTGGGAGGTTGTCCGTATGCTCGAGGAGCGTCTGGCAACGTAGCCACTGAAGACCTCGTGTACATGCTGCACGGCCTAGGCATAAACACTGGTATTGATCTGCCTGCGCTTATCAGTGCTGGACAGGTTAGTTTTTAAATCACCTTTCTTTTCCAACAGGAACACATGCTAAAATCCACTTTTAGAAACTGAATGTAGTGTTTTGATTTTTGAATGTGCCTTTAGTAACTTGCTTACGTAGCAGAAAGACTAGGATGACCCAGTCAGCCTTTACCAAAACTGAATTCACGCCACACTTCACTATTTTGGCGAACTTCCCATGCAAGGATTTATTCCAGAAAACAGCTGTTTGTCGCCAGCTTAATCAAATGGGGTTTCATTGCGTACTACTGTACTGTAATGAGTTTTACCGGACACCAATCAGCTGATTATACTGTATTTGGGTGGCAATGAGTGGTTATAACAAAAACATAACCTCTCTTAGAGGTTATGACTAGTGGTTTTTAGTCCTTTAGTTGGTGGTGATATAAAAGGAGTTGAACGGATTTAGTAGTATGGCGTAAAACTATCGTACGTCACTCGTCCAAAATGTGTTTACTCGTCCGGTAAACACTTATTTTCAGGACTAGTAACGTAATATACTATTACAATATTAATAAATAATATTATTGAACAATAATATTTGAAAAATAATTTAAAATATACATAGTGATGTAAAATACCTGGGTATTTAAAACTCGGGGTAAATACCCAAAATCCATAAATACCCGGGTATTTTGGGTATTTATGAAATCAATTTAAATTTGTTTATATTTACCCCTAAATATGTTATTGTTATCACTACATGATAAATTAGGATAGCCTATAACACCTTTTACAGTAACTTGAAGCTTTGATAGTACCTTTTATTTAATGATTTAGCACTTTTTTTGTAAATAATACATAAAGTTTCTTAATAAGCATGGGGTTTCGTGTCTTAAATCGAGTAACATCAGTTAAATTTAACATACTAAAAAATAGGATATTAAAAAAGGCTGTGGCTATTTCAATTTTTATCATTTTATAAATTTATAACCATAACATAAACAGGCTGGGTGTGCAGGTGTGCAGTAATAAAACAAGCCTGTGATGCTACCTTTGATTGAGAATGCTAGAAACTAAACACTCCCTATGAAATGAAATCAAGACAACACCTCATCAGAGAAATAGTGAACCTAAACCTACTTTTACTGTTATTTAATTATGATAGTTAAAATTTCTATTGTATAAATGGCTTGGAAGGCTAGACAGACCTAAACCTGATTGACATAGGCAGAATGGCAGAATACTAAAAGTAATTAAACTTTTCTGTGTTACCGCTTAGTTGGAAACAATAATATATTTGGATAAACCTCCTGTTTTTTGGTCTAACTTAATATAATTTTGAAAGATTTATTGTGCTATAGATTCAAATGTTTTGTATCACAAGTTTATGAAATTAGGTTTTTTTATTTTGATACCATTGATAACAAAAGATCTAGAACAAAAATATTATTAAATCCTGCCATATCCCACAGATTGAATTTTAATTATTTTCATAAGTTGTTTACACATAGGCCACTACTAGGTTAAATCTTCCTGTCATTCTTTCTAAATAATAATTATTACTTTACAAATTATTTTTCTTCACTTCCAATAAAATAAATTCATTTATCTATCATAGAAATTACAAAATCATAAGGAGTCAGGACCAGTGCAACCATGTGACCAGGGTATTATGCCGATAATGCTTTATGCTCAGACCTGGGTATTTATGGCGATTATACCCATAAGTAAAATGCTAGTAGTGACCATATGAAATTTTGTTTAACACATTTTATCATCATTTTACTATCCTTACAGGGTAATAATTGCAAAAAAAACATCTAAATCTTCTTTAACTTTAATAAAAATTATAAATACCCAGTTTTTGGGTATTTACCCGGGCCTGGGGTAAAAACCCGGGTAAATACCCAATTTATATTTACCTACCCACTGGGTATTTAGCCGACCCACATCACTAAATATACATATTTTTATTGCTGGGCCAAAAAGTATACAGAAGTCAATGATTGCTTTGTGTTACATTGATTGAATATGTCTACATCTATTGTAATTTGTTTTTCAGTACATCTGCAGTTTCCTCAACAGACAGACACAGTCAAAGACAGCTCTCTCTTACTCCAACAAGATTGCTTGCCTCGAGAACAGCAGAGCACCTTAAATTCCAACCAGACTATATTTTAAGTGACAAATTTTTTACTCATACTGTGATGTGTATAAATTTTTATTAAAAGTATGTTTTTTATAAAGTGTTGTTTGTTTATTTTTAGTTTTTAAATGCAGCTTAGCTCCTCTGATAAGGGGAATTGGTGGCAAGTTTTTGAAAGAAAATAAATCCAAATTGTTAGTTGTGTGTTTGAAAGCGATTGAACTATATATAAAATATATATATTTACTTCCCTATACATAAGTACAGTAGACCCTCTCTAATCCAGCCCTGCACCACTCCGGCACTGCAGTAATCCGGCGGCGTCTCTTGACGGGAGGTCTTCCGCAGTTACAGGCAAAATTCTGATTATCTCCTGCGGCCATGTGGAAATCATCATTCCCTCCCGCGGTCATGAAAACGTCATCGTCGTCTTGCACGATCGCAGCAAAATCATGAACATCTCCCGCGGACGTATAGACGTTATCATCGCCTCCCGCGGTCACAAAACGTCATCGTCGTCTTGCGCGATCGCGGCAAAATCATCAACATCTTCCGCGGTCGCAGCAAAAATTTTATCATCTCCTGCGGCCGTGTCAACTTTATTGTCTACTCCCGCGGTCACGGAAACGTCATCGTCGTCATGCGCGATCGCGGAAAAATCACGGACGTGTAGACGTTATCATCGCCTCCCGCGATCACAGAAACGTCATCGTTGTCATGAACGATCATGGTAAAATCATGATTATCTCCCGCGGCTGTGTAGATGTTATCATCGTCTCCCACGATTACGGAAACGTCATCGTCGTCAAGCTCGATCGTGCAATAGCGGTTTCCGATAGCAGAAATGTTTTCTGAGACATGTTTTAATTGCATTTTAAGTGTTATTATTGATAACATTCCAGTAGTCCGCCATTTTCACTAATCCGGCAGTATCACGGTCCTATATCTGCCGGATTACTGAGAGTCTACTGTAAATGTATAATTGATTCTATATTTCAAAGTTAAGGGTTAAGGATGGAAATTCCCGTTTTGGTTCCATCCGAACCCAAAAAAGTGGTTTTTGAAGTGATGTCTGTGTGTGTGGCATGTGTTCAGAGCTTAAAGACTACACTGTGGTTTAATGGGTTGGGTACTAACATACTGATCTAAGTACCTCCAAACGTTTTTTTATTCTCTTTAAATTTGAAACTTTAATAGAGATTTTCCCATAAAAACTCATGAAATTAAAGAAAAACTAATTTTTACAAAAACCGCTCGAAGGATTTTAAATATGTAATTAATTATATGATTAATATTGTTTTAAACTAAATAATAAAAACTTTCATTTTCAATAAAAACAAATTTATACATTAAGAACTAGTAAACATACACAAAATTCAAATATGAAAATCTATATAATTAATACGCTACATGAAACTTTGTCGGTTGAACTCCTCCGCCATTTCTTAACCGATTTTATCCATTGACGTCTCATTGGAAAGAGCGCGTCACGTAGATTTGCAAACTGGCCTTACATTTTTTTTAAGTCCCTTGGGCTCTGCCCCAGTGGCTTTGAAAGTTCCCATGTTATCCTTATGAAGAACATAATTGTTTACATTTTGATCAGCTGTATAATTTAATTGCTGTTATTTATTTTTCAATTCAATGAATTGCATTTAGTACATTTATTTACCTAACCCGCCATGTTAAACTTCCCGGAATGGGCACATGGGAGGGACTAAGGCTTAGGTGTAGTGACCTCATATCTCTAGTGGCTAATGTCTTCTCTTGAGGCGACACGATTACCGTAACGAAACAATGTGATTTCAGCGGCGTTCGTGGCATAGTTGGTAGCGTTTCGCATTGGTGGTCAGGAGGTCCCGGGTTCAAATCCCGCTGGCAGCACTAACTTTTTGTCAACAAATTTTTCATATCAGCAAGTTTGGTTGGTTAGGTTAGGTTATGACAGTTTAATTTTATAAAACTAAATTTTAAAATTAATTTTATAATAATTAAAAATTATAAGTAATCATTAATTAGATTGTTATCTTAACTTATATAGTTTTTATATTATCAGCAAGTCTGGTTGGTTAGGTTATGTTATGACAGTTTAATTATAAGATAAAAATTAATTTTATAATTTTTAAAACAAAATTTTATAATTAAAAAGTTAATTTTATAACTAAAAATAATAAAAAAATAATTTAAATTTTTTCAACTTAGCAGTTCTAGCGGCGAACGCTGACACTACAAGATATGTTAGCCTTAGTCCCTCCCGTGTGCCCCACCGAAACTTCTCTATCCCAAGCGTGATGTATACAACTTCCTTACTTCTCGAGTGATGTAAAGTATCAAAAACTCACT
Organism: Macrosteles quadrilineatus; assembly: GCF_028750875.1. Taxonomy (NCBI): domain Eukaryota; kingdom Metazoa; phylum Arthropoda; class Insecta; order Hemiptera; family Cicadellidae; genus Macrosteles; species Macrosteles quadrilineatus. Next base: position 109,966,665 of record NW_026542596.1, on the reverse strand, counting down.
CGGAGATGTAATGAAACCCATTTAAATAACATTGAGTGATTAACTTAAAAAATATACCTCTATGGAGCCAACGACGTTCAACGCTAGAAATCAGCTGTGCTCTTGAATTTTATTGTTGTTTTGAAGAATTTTCCTAACCTAGCTTTTGTTTGTAAATGAACGTTACTGTTAGAAGATGAGTGAAATGGATAATGATTAATATTGTTCGTAACCTCCTGTATATTGTCGGGTCAGGTAAAATCTTGTACGTTACACGTTACGCAAGAGCTTGTTTACATCACTTAGGTAAATTATGCAACTCGCTTTCGCTCGTTGCACAACCTTCACCTGCGTGATGTAAAAACGCTCTTACTACACTTGTAAGGTAAATAGCTATTACTCTATTTATTTACATTCATTTACATTATTTACATTTATTTATTATGGTTGTATCTTAAATTTGTGTATTTATCGCTGTTTTGTGTCGCTATGACAGATCGTGTTAGTATGATTGTAACTTAAATTTGTGAATTTATCGTTGTTTTGTGTAGCTATAATTTGTTTATTTGTTGTTTTTTCTTTTAAATGCCTCCGTTGCTACGACAACAAAAAATAGACAGGAGGCGTAATCGTGGTAACGACTGACACGTAATAGGCTAAACTATTAGGTTAAAAATGCGCCCTAACACTACCCCAAAACAACTTTTCGTTCTCAATTGGCCCTCTATCAATGACCTGTGTTGCCTGTACAGCGAGGCATTTTGAGAGGGAGAAAACCGGCCGGAATGCTTCATGTTTATCAATAACGAAGGTAAACATGGTCTGAGTTACGCAACGGTAATCTTGAGTTGACTCTTTTATTTGAAATAACTCCTGTAATACTTTGCAATTGCTCAAATTCGAGCAACATGTACACTAGTAGATATTAGAGGGGATCTTGAATTTAATTTTGGTTTAAAATGGGCTTTTATTAGTTAAGTTACACTTCAGTTAGTTACCACAGTGAAGGTCTAGGAGTCTTGGATTTAAGAATCTAAGATCTGGTAGAATTTTGTATGGTCATGCGTTTCACTGGTTTCAAGTAGCCCCGCCTAGTAGATATTTTCAATGTCGAGATGTCCGTATAATTTAAGTACACACAATTTGCAATCAAATCAAAAGGGTTAAGGACGTGCATAAAAGAAAGAGTAGATAAAACAAAGACAAAATAAGAGAGAGAAATGAACGAGAACGATGCTACACAAATAATGATATATATGTGAGGAGGCAATGAACTGAATGAACTTGAAAAAGAATGTTTACATTTTTAATTTGTATTGTTGGCCATATGGATTGTGACTCTCTCCATTGAGTATGGACCTCATACTCTCTCTCACACACACACACACATCAGCTGGCCTATCTTTTAACGAATACTGATCAAAACTTACAACTATGGAAAAATGGCATAACTCATAATGCTATCAAAATTACGGTTTAAAAGTTGTCGCAATATTAGTTATTTTCCCCAGAAACTCCCATATTAAACCCCCTCTGTCTACCCAGTATTAATAGTTTTAATATTTTATTTTTCTTATAAAAGTAGTAGGATGCTCAATCATAATGCAAAGGTAAAGGAAGAAGGTTTGTGTCAGTTTGCTGATACTGATTATTATATACATATTTATTTATTAACACAGCCCAGCTTAGCATCAGTAGATAGGGAAGTTGGGGTCGACATCGGTAGACCAGGCATGCAGTCCACCCTTCAGATCCTTCAGTATTATTGACGAGGTATCCAAAACTGCCTTCAAATCTCTCACAGCCAGCTGGGAATCGTTGCCTCTTCTACAAACCATGCACACTGCAAACACATTGAACTAATGTAAAACAAGGCAATATTGTAGAAGATGAAAATTTTATAAGATAAATTTTGTGCTTTTTGCACTATTTCAAACTAATAATATCCTGTGGTAAACACCAGTTTTGCTCAAGCTTCTTGCTCCTTGATAGGACTAGAATATTGATACAGCTACGCTAATCTGTCATCCGATAATCTGACACATTAAAGAAACCGATAGATGCGTCCAATAATCTAGCATCTGTCTATAGGGTTGTTGTGTGCTATGTTGACACAAGATATGCTGAACATACACTAACTAATGCAGCCAGTTCTATATTAATACTGTGTACAAGAACAAAACAATGATGGGGGGCAATTATAAAGATCATGTAGTTAGTTAGTCTGGAGAGATCACAGTACTATAGGTCGGCCGCTTAGAAAACGACCTCCTCCAGCATTGGTTTAGCATTAGCGCGCAGGTCGTTTTCTAAGCGGCCGAACTATAGTACGCTGCAGCTATAGCTTTGCTCTTCAGAGTCAAAACGTTAAAAATTCATAACATTTATGTATAAATTATATAACTTTGAATAATTTTAATACCATGTATACATTAAACCACAGGAATAATGTTGATACCTTGTACACTAACATAGGCTTAATACAACAAAAGTAGCTGTCCTGGATGAAATAACTCTTGTCCTTTGCTGATTGAATCGCTGCTTACCTTTCTCTCAGGCCCAAGACTTATACAAGATCACGCATCTATAGTACAGTAGATCTCCTCATATCCGACCTCGGCTTAACCAACTCCACAAGATATCTGACCTAGTGATCAAACGTCTAGGCCTACTTGATTCCTGTCTGAGGCTAAAACGCCGGGAGCGTTTTGTTCACCGAAAGGCTAATCACGCAAGTGTGTGTCCGTAATTGTGGCAGACACCGCTGTCATCAAGACAGCAATATGTGCTCACTAGGGTTGTCAGGGAAGGCCCATGTCGCCAAAACTGCAAAATATGCTCACAAGTGTCGCCGTGGTTGCAGGCCCGTTTTTGACCCTGTTAGCGCCCTAGGCACAACTAATAGTAGCGCCCCTTTGCAAAGGGTGTCCACCGACCGGGAAATCCGGGAATCATGCGGGAATTTTATGAACCGGGAATTATGTGTGAATTTTGTATTTCTACCTGGAGTTTTCAAATAACCGTGATCGCGCATGACAACAGTTTCCGTGACCGCGGGAGACGATAATATGTCTACACTCGCGAGATATTCAGAATATTGCCACGATCACAGAAGACGATAATAATGTCCACACGACCGCGCGAAACAGCAAGAATTTTACCGCGATCGCGGAAGACGATGATGATCTCCACACAACTGCGGAACATGATTAACATTTTGCTGCAATCGCGGGAGACGATTACCATGTATACACGACCGCGGGAGACGGTTACGATGTCTACAGGACCGCGGGAGATACAATAATGATTTACACGGCCGCGAGGGACGATCGGAATTATGCCACGATCGCGCAAGACAATGATAATGTCCACATGACCGCGGGAAAAAATCAGAATTTTGCCTCATTCACGGAAGACGATGATCTCCATATGTCCACAGGGGATGATTAAAATTTTTCCACAATCGCAGGAGACGATTACGATTTCTACACGGCCGCGAGGGATGATCAGAATATTGCCGCGATCACGGAAAACGATAATAATGGCCACACGATCGCGGGAAAAGTTCAGTAATTTGCCTAATTTGCGGAAGAGGATGATGATCTCCACAAGACCGAGGGAGATGATTACCATTTTGGGTCGCCGGAAGACTGCCCCCCCCCAAACAGGTTCCTACGTCATATTGACGTCAGAGACCGGGGGGGCAGTTTTCCAGTCACGGACACTCAAATTTAGTTGTCAAACAGTTCTAATCTAACCTAACCTAACCAACCAAACTTGCTGTAACATTTCGAAATTCTGTTTTATATTCAACACATGACTTTTCTATTATCCAATGGAATTACTCGAATTAAAATTAGAATTAAATAGCATGATTTGTCTGGGGGGGGGTAGTATTCCAGTCGCGGACACGGCTTCCATATTGGTTAGTTAGCAGATTTTGTGACGTCACGTTTCACCTGGGGGGGTAGTTTTCTGGGGGATAGTATTCCGCATCCTCACCATTTTGTCACAATCGTGGGAGGCGATTAATATGTTCACACGACCGCGGGGAACGATATAATGATGTCTTCACGTCCGCGAGGGGTGGTCGCGCAAGACGAAGATAATGTCCCGGGACATTACGACCGCGGGAAAAGATCATAATTTTGCCTCATTCGCGGTAGACGATGATAATCTCCTCACGACCGCGGGACATGCTCATATATTGCTTCGATCATGGAAGACGATAAATATGTCTAAACGACCTGACTGCTGAAAATAGTAAGAATCTCGCCACAAACGCGGGAGACTATTACGATGTCTACACGGCCGCGAGGGATTATCAGAAGTTTACCGCAATCGCATGCAAACAACCACCAATTTTTTTATTTTCCAAATTTTTGGCGCCCCCCAAAAAAGACAATTGCCTCGCGCCCTAGGCACGTGCCTACCGTGCCTATTCGGTAAATCGGCCCTGCGTGGTTGAGTGAGAAAATTATCAGTGCCGCCGAGACCACATGATATGCTCACGGATATTGTTACAATCGTGGTAGGCGATTACTAGTGTAGCCGAGACCGCAAGATATGCTTCTCCCGATATTTGACATATAAGTCCCATCATTTTCAGATGTGAGGGGTTCCATCTATATAGCTAAAAATAAGTAATAATTAATCAAGTTTTCTACCTATTAATAGGAGAAAAGTAAAGGGGTCTTTCATCATTCTTCCGAAAGGTTAAAATTAGATGTTTGTCTGGCATAGAAACATACAGAAATCCTCACCTAAGACGGAATCTCCTGCAGGTTCAGTAAGAGCCTTAATAAGGGTCACATTCCGAGTGATGGTGGGAAGTGGAATGTTGACGGAGTTTGGAATATGACACATCTCGTACTCAAGCGGCTGACGGACATCCACAACAATGTAAGGCTTGGACTGCATTACATTGTGTAACTCTTGTGGCAAGATTCTCTCCTCATCCGACAATATTGACAAACTCCACTCCTAGACATTATTTTTATGTTTACTTGAACTGTGAACACATATAAGGATGTTTTCTCATTGATTTGAAGTTTGAACAAAATGAATTTAAACACACACTCATCTAGCAATAACAGTTGGCTTAAATTATTGAGAGCAGTTTTTAAACTTTACAAACCATATATCTTGGATAAAAGGTCAATTGGAATGAATGCCAAATTGAAAATGGAATACCGATTAACTCGAGATCTTTGAGCGAAGGAACTTGTTATCTAGCCTCCTTCTTCTACCAGTCATTAATGAATTTGGACTGTCAAGAGTATAATCAACAACTGTTTTAAAAGACAGTTAAGGTCATGAAGATCATCGATTATTTAATGTGTTATTTGGCTGTGAATCACACGTTTTCTGATATGTTGCATTCAATGGGACCAAATGATTCAATGGGATTCAATGGGATGTTCCATTGAATGCAACATATCAGAAAACGTGTGATTCACAGCCAAATAACACATTAAATAATCAATGATCTTCATGACCTTAACTGTCTTTTAAAACAGTTGTTGATTATACTCTTGACAGTCCAAATTCATTAATGACTGGTAGAAGAAGGAGGCTAGATAACAAGTTCCTTCACTCAAAGATCTCGAGTTAGTCGGTTCCGAAATTATTCGAAGCCAATAATTCTGTGGTTAGTCTATTCCGTTTTCTGACATGAGCTTTTTACCTTATCGTTTGCCTTAGCTCCACAAAACTGCTCGTAGTCCACCAGCTGATGGATAGAAGGGTTTTTTCCACACACTGCACAATCCTCACGTTTCTGCCTCAACTTGATGTTGCGAAACACACAATCTTCCCCGTCAAATAACAACAGCCTTGAACTCAACACTCCGGGCATCTTCAGGGCAATCTTCACTACCTCCAGGGCCTGTAGAGTGCCGATTACACCTGGAACTGGATTACATGTTTTTATGGTTATAGTTATCTACTATTTTCATACTGACAATGCTACAAATTACTCTTATTTATTTATTTTTTAGTATTCACAATTACACAAGAAAAATACCTGATTAGTCTTATGGACATGATACTCTTATGGGGGTGGTGGGGTTGAGGGTGAGGGCTAAATAAATCATGAAAACAAAATTTTTCTGACACATAATTTGCTTACATTTACTAGGCAAAGTTTGGCATAAAAAAACCTCAAAACTTGGTTGTTATTTCAAGAGTCGGAAAAAACCAAAAGTTAAAAAGCTAATGAGGCAATTTCTCTTTTAGATTTATTTACACACCTGTCCTGACTCCATTCATTTTCAAACAAACAAGTCGCCCTCGATAACTATCAAGTATCACTATCAAATCCCCTAGAATTTTTATTTTACCCTTACTTAATTAAGTTAATCAAATGTTACTGCAAGCCTCGATAAGAAGTCAACCTTGATAACAAAACAAGTCTTATTTAAAAATCTAGATGATAGTCTTATTATCGAAGTTCTACTGTAAAGAAATTCCACAACACAAAACACACAAGCGCTATCATAGCAAAAGAGTACTAGCGGCAGCAGTAGACTCAGTGTCTAATTTCTAGTGATAAAATGTTTTGGTTTCATTGTTATCATTAAACTTGTAAAAAAGATCCACCATTTTAATCTTTGTACCATAGTTCTAATTTTAACATAAGATGGGTAGACGAGTGGTTATAGTGCTCGCCTGGTAATCAAAAGATCACTGGTTCGATCCTGAGTGAGTAGCTTTTAGATGGTTGGAACTTGGACCCAGTTGTCCTTGACCACTGGGATTTTAATAAATGGTCCTGACTAATGAAACAGGTGGTCTTAGTCAGTAACAAAGCTACACGGAGCATCTCACTCCATTCTACACTCACCTAGCATTCATATTGAGCTAAACATATGCACCCAAGTGTGCATCTCTGTCTCATGAGAATCTAGTTTAAGAAATTGCAACATAAACAAATAAGTTCTATGGCATTTCCCACAACACTGATTACAGAGATTGTTCTATTTCTGACTGTTCCTGAATAACCTACCTGCACCCAGGACTCCAGCATCGCTGCAGTTGGTGACAGTGTGTGGAGGGGGTGGCTGGGGGTAGAGACACCGGTAACACGGACCTCCTGCGTGATTGTAGACGGTCAGCTGTCCTTCCATCTGCAGCGCACTGCCTGACACCAGCGGACGATCTGCAAGGACACACGCGTCGCTCACCAGGTACCTGTGACAAACAAACGCCAAACTGCAAACGAAGGACTAACACCTTTGTTCTTCTCAAATATTCTTTTGGGCCCATTTGCAAACTTACTTTACCTGATTAAAAAATGTATAGACATATACTTAATTTCGTTGACAACTTTTTTCATCTTGAAATTTGCTGTCTACATGAGCATCTAGCTGTTCGTGGAAAATATAAAGCAAAGCTGGGGGTGAGCTAGTACAGTACATAAATGAACAGACTGATCAATATTAGTGGCGACAACAGGATGTGAGCCCACGGAATGGCTGCCTTGGATTCATAGTATGTCAGGCTACCCACTGAGCCTAGTAATTTACGCAACGATCTCGTAGTCTTCACTACACAAGTAAAATCTTCTACGAGTGTAGTTCATACTAGTTGCTTACAATGCTGCTTTACCTACAGCCGTTTTTTAATACGTTTTGTAAAACTTCAAAACCTATACCGGTACTCTTTTTTTTCTTTTACTTTTTCCTGGGACAAGTCAAATACTTTTTATTAACATTACTTATGTAGTGAACCACTTGATTTATAATACTTAAATTAAAATAAACAAAATTGAACTAGTAAATCTCTATCTCTTAATTTATTATTGATTAATAGGCCTACTTCAGTACTTTTTAATTGAAATGACGACCATTAAGATATAGGTATTTTAAGCCAAGTATGAATGGAAATGACTGGCGCAATCTTGTAGTCTTGTTGCTGACTAAGGCCGACATGATTTAATGAATTGCTGGTAGATTTTATTGTAAAGTTTCTTTGATGTAGGTGGTAAAAGATTATTCCCTTTGAGCATTTATTTCTACGCAGGTAGTCTATTTAATTAGAACTATCTGAGATTTTCAACATCTTTCAAAACCTTCCTGCAACTGATGCTTAGCAAATCGTTAGTTCACCCCAGGTTAAGGAAAGAATGTGTGACTTTCCGGCGACAGATCAGCATATGAATTAGATGTTTCCAGCTGATAAGTTACAATTATTAAGCATTACAATTTTACTTATTTTTTCTAAAGCCTTGAACCCCGTTGGTCCACAACTTTACCCCACTAGTGCTGGTAAAGTAAGTAAACATGGCGGTAAAAGGAATCTTTTCTATTCTAAAAATTGAATTGAAAAGGCTAGTTTAAAAAAGGGCCATGGATAAAATATTTTACACAACGTAACAGTACAAAATACCCCCGCCGCAGCAAACCTGCAGACTAAGCGAATTTCCATTTGACTGATTGGATGTACACTGAAATGTCTACTTAAAAATATAACATTTATTCCCGATTTAAATAGAATTAGTTTAACAAGTACTTAGGTTTGCTGCATCAGGGAGGGTAAAACTATTTTTTTTTTTTTTGTAAAATGTTAATAGTTAGTAAGAAATAAAAACATTTTCCAAATTTGATCAAAATATGTTCATAAACAAGCAGACTACAACAGTTTACTTATTCTCCATAAGAACAACATGGGAATTTTAAATTTACAATTTTTTGGAATTTTCTCCGTAACCATTAGGCGCATAATAACGCTTCAATATACTAAATTATTTGTTTTTTTAAGCTCTACAAAATGGTTTGGAAAGAAATTGCAAAATTTTATGTTTTTTGGGTCAAAAATGGGAAAAACCTATTTTTACCCCATAAAACCCCCCATAAACCCCCGTTCCCATGATCCGATCATGCTGGATCGCGAACTCGTTCGAATAAACGTAGGTTTACACGTTTGTACCAAATTTCATCAAAATCGGATCATTTTTGCTTGAGTTATCGTGCTAACGGACACATATATATATATATATATAAATATATAAATATATAAATATATATATATATATATGAATTTGAAGGAATGGTGTTTTTGGCCTCTAGGGACCTCAAAACGAAAAAAAAAATCGGTCCCGCGTACAGGTCTTACCATGAGTACTACGGTAATAGCTTATTCCCTATATGGGAAATTCGCTAAAAACATTTTCCAAATTTGATCAAAATATGTTCATAAACAAGCAGACTACAACAGTTTACTTATTCTCCATAAGAACAACATGGGAATTTTAAATTTACAATTTTTTGGAATTTTCTCCGTAACCATTAGGCGCATAATAACGCTTCAATATACTAAATTATTTGTTTTTTTAAGCTCTACAAAATGGTTTGGAAAGAAATTGCAAAATTTTATGTTTTTTGGGTCAAAAATGGGAAAAACCTATTTTTACCCCATAAAACCCCCCATAAACCCCCGTTCCCATGATCCGATCATGCTGGATCGCGAACTCGTTCGAATAAACGTAGGTTTACACGTTTGTACCAAATTTCATCAAAATCGGATCATTTTTGCTTGAGTTATCGTGCTAACGGACATATATATATATATATATATAAATATATAAATATATAAATATATAAATATATATATATATATGAATTTGAAGGAATGGTGTTTTTGGCCTCTAGGGACCTCAAAACGAAAAAAAAAATCGGTCCCGCGTACAGGTCTTACCATGAGTACTACGGTAATAGCTTATTCCCTATATGGGAAATTCGCTAAAAGTGAGAATCGTGAAGTAATTATCTCAGAATTAGCTAAAAATGTATGATGCTATAAATAAAGATTGGGGCAAGTTGCTAGCCTAGTGGTTAGCGTTTTGGACTTAACTGAGGGAGCGACGGGTTCGATTCCCGGCACAAGCGTTATTTCAGTATACACTGTACATTTCTTTTGTCTAAAAATGCCACTGGCACCAAAACTAAGGAAAAAACTCACCTGGTCGCCACATTATCACTAGCGTCAACCACCACATCATATTCTTTAATCATGTCAAGGGCGTTGCTGCTGCTTAACTGTGCTTGATGTTGATCCACTTGTATTTCACTGTTTAACCTAAACAAATAGGTATTGAAGATAAATTTTTTTGTCCACTCATATTTTTAAACCAATGTGTTATTCATATTCTTATTGAATCTTATTATTGAATCTTAAATTCACTTAAAATAAACAAAACTATTATGAATAAGGACCGTAAATATGATTTAAATGTAGGCCCACTTAAGCTTTATGAAAGCTGTAAATAAACAAAGTACTCTAAGACTGCGTACTTTTTCAAAGCAATTGCAGCTGATTCTACTTTTGGCTTTCCTACCAAGTGTTCATTATGCAGAAGTTGGCGATGAAGGTTGTTTTCCTCGACCACGTCATAATCAACTAGTCCGATGCGGCCTAAAACATGAAATTCAATTAAGTTGGTAATCATAAAAAATGTCCAATCCACATGATCTGTTAATTACAGCATGCAAAGCTAACATAGACACAATTATAGACACAATCAGTCATAATTATAAAATAATATAATAAAGATTAATTATTTACGGAACCGGTGCTTTTAACGATTTTTAGAATTTCCAAATTGAACATGTACAACAACAGTTCTCCATTCTTTATTCATTTCTTATGGTTGAAACTAATAATTAAAAATTACAAATACAATTTAAATAGATTAACAGAACTTACTAAACATGAAATATACAAATGGTTAGGACTGTTATCCTCAAAGAAAAAATGTCAGTAGCAATAACAAAAGGTGCATTACAGGTTTTTTTTGTATGTTTTTGATTTTTTGTTGGCTTATTTAAAAAAGGAGGTACAGTAGCTTGGCTACAGTTATTCTCTAGATGGTATCATTATCAATTAATTGAGATGGGGACTCAAATGATTCAAATGATTTATTTGGCCATTCAGTACAAACAGACAATAGGCTACGTCAAAACAATACAATAGAGCTGAAATAAACACATGCAGGATCTCATTTACACATGCAGGACGCCACCTAGATGCGTATTTTAACCCAAATATGAATGAAGGATGAGTGTAGAATGCTGTGTAGCTTTGTTACTGACTAATATCAACTAGGATAATTGATTTAAAGCCCAATGATCAGAGAGAGCCAGTTTCGAACCATCAGGAAGATAGTGACTTTTCTCAGGATCAAACTGGCGACCTTTTGATTGTTAGGCGATCACTACTACCAATCAGCTACCTAGCCAGTGTTACTGTTGTTTTATTCATGTGGTTTCCGATCCACTAACTTACAGTGAAACTATATGTACACCTATCTTCCAACAAAAATAAATTTTTGGATATAAAAATGTTGAAAGGCTTTGTTGTTCAAACAATCTACTTGTAGCTATTGTGTATTCCACATTTAGTTAAGCACAGTCAAAATAACTAGTTTACGAGAATGACTCACCAACCCCCGCTCCAGCCAGGTAGGTAGCAGCTGGACATCCTAGGCCCCCCACCCCCACTACCAGCACTGACAGGTCCTTCAGCCTTTTCTGACCTGGCAAAAATTGGGAAGTTATAAAACGTAATCTTCAGTAGTCACTTAAGAGTAAGTTAAAACTAGGCCTACTAAACGATTAAGAATTTGTTACTGAAAGAATTTTCAAATAAAGTAGGCAAAGCCTATTTTGTATCACTTTTTAAAGGATGATGAGATATTGAAGTGAGCTAGCTCCATGGTAGAAAGTAGCTAATAAGTTTAATGAGAAATAACTAAGCTTAACAAATGAAAATTAAATAACATGAAAAATAATCCAGATTGTAACTAAACAGTAGTCAAACTTGCTTAACGGTCAGAAAATAAAGTTGACTAGCTTGCCTTGAACTCCAATTTGAGGAATGATCATCTGTCTTGAGTACCGAACTATATCTTTGTTTGAAAGTATGTGATCTGAGGGCTTCATCTTCTCTGCTTTCTAAAACAAACAAAAAATCTCGTAAACTTGATTGCCAATGCCAATATACTGTCTCATATTGAAAGTTAATTTTAAATATACAATGTTTCAGTTTATACGTTTTTCGTGGAATCTCAGTCTTTCCAAAAGTTTACTATTGAAACAAACCAATAACAACCTGACGATGAAATACATTACCTAAGGCCTACATCATAGCTTAATAAATATTCAAATCCAAAAATATATCTTATAATGCATTACATGGAACATTCCATAACTTCCACTAATACAAGGTCGTGCCAAACAATGAGGCAACACCGCACTTGCCAGCCTATTGCATGGTAACAACAGTAACAATGAACGTGAATACATAGACTCAAAAGCTAACAGGAAGATCTATTGTCAAGTTTGGCGAAGGTTGCTCTGACCCTTCCCTGTACATCAGTAGTCCCTCAAGGCTCCCTTTTAGGATCCTACCTTTTCAATCTATTTATTAGTGACATTGGCGAGGCTATTGAGAGTAATTTCCTGCTGTTTGCAGACGACGTAATGTTGTTTAGAGAAATCAGTAACAATGATGATGGCACAATTTTACAACGTTCCCTGCATGGCCTCTCTAAATGGTATGAAGACAACATGATGCAGCTAAATAGCAGTCTTTCTATCGGACTTAAACTGTTTTTCATGCTGATTATAAAATCCCAAGTGTGCTTACAAGGTTGCTTACAATGTGTGCAGGTTGTCAAGGATCTAGGCGTGCACCTCAGTCTATCTCTGTCTCCTGAGCTGCATATTGATGTCATTTCTAGGAGAGCTAGGAGGCTGCTTGGACTGTTATCACGTGCAGCAAGAAGTGGATTATCCACTCAATGATAACTCTCTACAAAACACTTCTACACCCTATTCTTGAATATGCCTCAGTTGTATGGAATCCTTAAGTACTACCTTCATCACATTGTCAGACTGTAGAGGATCCAGAGAAGATTTTGTAAGACTTGAGGGATCGACGATGGGCATGACCTTTGCTGAAGTTCCAGAAGAAGACCTGATGAAAAATCTCTAACTCTGTTCCCTTGAGGTTTGTCGTGAGCTCTCTGATCTGACTTTCCTATGCAAACTAATAAATGGAGCTCTTGACTGTTTGGACTTACTTGCCTCCATTAATCTCAGAATTCCTAGGACTACCAGGAAATAGTGCTGTTGGCCGGGTTATATGTTGTAGGCCTACATGTTTAAATGTTTTTCATTCGTTAATTTATTTTACGTGTCATTATGTAAATATTTTTGTATTTGAAGTAGGCTAACATGTTGACGATTCCAATTTGGATAAAATGTTTCTGTTAACCACTTGAGGATGCCATATGTGGCGAAACATATGTATTTAGTGGACTTCAATCACTATATTTGAACTGCAAGACGAGGTACGTAATAGTTTAGTCTATACTACGCAGTTCAGGGGCTACAAAATGGAATGTAAAATTGCATGTTATTTTGTGTAATCTCATGTAATGTATTGGCTAAGTTATTGGCTGCACTTTACTTGACGTCCTACACTCATTCGATTGTTTTTTTCGATTCGATATTTTCATTCGATTGTTTCATTCGATATATCGTTTGGTTAGTTAGGTTAGGTTAACCTTACCTAACTAATCAAACGATAGCCTATATCGAATGAAGCAATCGATGTATCGATCGATATTTTCATTCGAATGAGTGTAGGACTTCAAGTAAAGTGCAGCCAAGTTATTTGCTGTTGGGAATAAATAAATAAAGAAATAGAACTGCGCGACACTCCATATGATTAAGTGCTAAAGTATCTCAGGAACTTAAGACAGGACTGCAGCATTGCGTTTTTGTCTAGCCATAGCCTTGTTTTAGAGGAGGCGATTACCATTCTAATTACCACTGAGACTGTAAAAATTATTTTTTTCTTCCAAGAATCTATTCTGTTGCAAGTTAATCTAGGCTATTCTGTCTTTATCAACCATGAAAATTAACAGACAAGTAAGAACTTGAGTTAATTAAAATAAATTGTCATCATAGCCAACTAATAATTTAACCTGGGCCTACTTCAGGGTTATGAAATTATGGTTGACAACAATAATTATTATTGACTTACCACTTCATTTTGTAACCTAAATATTTCTTCTTCCTTTTCTATTAGTGTTTGTTTCAACTCTTTTACCTCATTTATTAGTTTATCAATTTTTTCTCTAATTAATGTCATTATAATAAATAAATCTATCTAACTTGTAATATAATATTGTGTATTTTGTAGACGGCAGACGGTTTCGGTTAAGAAAGGGAAGGTTAAGTTTACATAAAACAACAACAATAACAATATTTTTCTTTCAATAGGAGATGGTGGAAATGACAGAGTGTAACATCGGGGAGTTAAAGGCGGCCTTGGTTCTGCCATAGATTAAACATACTCCTCTGCGCATCGCGACGTGACGTCACCTTGGGGGCAAACCGCCTCGCGAGCATATATAGCATAGCAAGGCCACAGCATAGCTCAGTGTAACGCTGCTCGGCTGTTCAAAAATTTCAAAAGAATCAAATTCAACATTTTGAACTGTTTGATTTGGGAAAAAATTATTAGATTTGATCTCCATTCATACTTGGCTCAAAATACCTACTTTGTATGGTCAAACCTACAAGTAATTGTACAAACTTAACCATGAAAGCACTCTTTATACTTGGCCTTTCTTTTAAATTAAACATGAAAAAATTGAGTCGAGTAAGTTGTGATTTTTGTATTAATCACGCATTGCCATCCAACAATAAAGTAGTTTTATGAATATAGTAGTGGTGATATTTTTATTCCTGTATTTATATTTGTATGTGTGAAAATTGTTGTTTTGTTGACTTCAGCATGTTTTTCCTGTGTTTGAATACGGATTATTTCGTAATAGTTCACAGAGATGATATAATTTTGTCTTCTCTGTGAATAGGGTTAACGTTGCCAAATATCATGAAAGTGTTGAAAATCGTTATTGATTAGCTAAAATCAAAGTTTGCATATAATGGTTTAAATAATGCAGTAAATTATCTTTAACGCAAAGAAATGTATAACATAGTATATAAAATATGTACTCTGTTTAAAATAAGTTGATGATTAAACAAAGTATTTATAATCAGCAAGCATTCAGTTATTAAAATATAAAATAGTTTCACTCTTGTAACCTATCATATTAAAAAAAAAAAAAACTGTGATATTTCAGTTTAACTCGACTGCTAGGATCCTATTACACCGCAGTTGTTCTATGTCGCAACTTTGGCTTGGATCAAGGCCCCACTAGAAAAAACAGGCCATCCGTTAAATAATTAGAATCCCGACCCGAACCCCACTTCAACTAAAAGAAAAATACATGCAAACCTACGTTATGTCATTGACTATGGAAATATAAGTAATACTCCTTGGTTTATCGGCTATGTATTCAGCAAATGAATCCAATCAAACAGAAAAGAAATGGCAATGTTATAGTTTCTTTCTTCTGAAAAGGAACTTGATTATAATAATATTAAAAGATAATTGAGGACATAGTAGTCTCATGAGTAAAAAATATCAAGGACATAGTTTAAGGCTATGAGGAGAAAAAAAGTTACAAGAATTCATTGTTTGTTGAGAAAGTGGTTAAGAAGAAGATAGTTCGCGTTCGCGTTTTGTTTTTGTTTGTTTCAGTTTATGGTGCCTTTTACTTATTGTTAGTTAGTTAGGTTATAGGGTTTATTATTGGTTTCGGTTCGGTATCGGATCGGTAGTGAGGGTTGGTAATGTCTCCTTAGTGTGTTTTGGTTTTTGGTAACCATTAGCAACCAGTGATGGATGGCATTTCTTTTTATGTGAACTAAACTAACCGGTGTAGATTTATTAGGCCTCTACCGTAGATATTTTAACAAGAAGGGTCTTCCGTTTTGCATTTTTTGTAATACGTTAATTTTACTAAGTGAATGTTTGCTGAATGTTCAAAGTTATATAAACAAACCTAGCCTATTCAATTATAAAACATGTTTAAAAACACTTTCCAAAGTGGTTTTTTGTCCATTCTCTACAGTATTGGAAGCAAGCCATTGCAAATATGGGACAAAAAAGTACGCAATGGACATATCAA
Organism: Macrosteles quadrilineatus; assembly: GCF_028750875.1. Taxonomy (NCBI): domain Eukaryota; kingdom Metazoa; phylum Arthropoda; class Insecta; order Hemiptera; family Cicadellidae; genus Macrosteles; species Macrosteles quadrilineatus. The sequence goes on along the minus strand of NW_026542596.1, from coordinate 109,950,641 downwards.
GCGAATCACTGACAATGATATTCAATCACTTGTTCTGGAAATTGTTGGCACCAATGTGAGCACAACATTTATCACATGCCCGGCTGATCCCAAGAAAACGTTGGGCATCAAGTTACCATTTTTGGTCATGATCATCAAAAACCTGAAGAAGTATTTCACGTTTGAAGTCCAGGTAAAAGGCCTAACTTCACCTTGAGCAATCCTATCAGTTCAACTTAACATCCTACATTACCTACTTATCAGGATTTTGGCCACTTCACGCTTAAGTAGGCCTATCTCAGTCTTCCACTAACCTAATCAATAACGCCTGCTATAATGCAAATGTATAAAAGGAACATGATAACAATGTTTGTAGGCTAGCACTTTCCTCGTTTCGTTATGAATCAAATGATGACAGAATTATGATAACCCCATCTAACCTAACCGCTTTAGCACGCTGTATTTTGGTGGTCTCTGTAGGTTTATAATACAAAAGTACCAAAATAACATTTATGGTGTACCGGTATTCACAATGATCACCAATCGGTCTTTAGGCCTAGGCTAGTTAACTTAAGATTTGGGCACACAGCCACCTTTACAATAACAAGCTTTATAGGCCTAGTGATATACAACCTAAATATCACTAGGCCTAAATATACTCTTCTAAATAGCATAGTCTAGATTATGTCACTCATCAATAAAACTTTTTACCATAAATTCAAATTAGCCTAGGCCCTAAGTCACTTTGTCCCTTCACGCAAGTATGTTACACACCTAACTATGAAGCTAATTTCCTCATGACTCGCTAGTAGCTTGTACCAACTGCCTTAGTCCTAGGAACACCTCAAGACAATAAAATCCAAAAGCACAGACAAGTTGATAAACCATAGACAAATAGAATAAATATAGACTGTCAGCTGTGCTGCGGTTAGCATAAGTTCTGTTTTTGATTCTACTTTCAAGGGTACTACCTAACACAGTTTTGTCTAAAATTGAAGCATTTTATTGCAAACGTATCGGTAGGGGATGACCTTGAGTGGGCCTGGCTGGAGATGAGTTATTTATGGTTGGTTTAAATAGGTCTAGGCTATGTATCCTACTGCGCTTCCATCCGAGAAAAAGACACTCTAGTTTAAAATACATACAGTTTGATGCCAAAGCATTGACCCATGTTGGGAATTAGGACCCTCCTCCATCTGCATTTAACTTAATTTAACCTATTTTCCCTGGAACGTGTCCAGGGACGGTTGGTTGGGTGAGATTTTAGTGTATTCACTCATTTTAGCGAATTTCCCAAATAAGCTATTACCATAGTAAGACCTAGACCTGGATTTACTTTTTCGTTTTGAGGTCCCTAGAGACCAAAAACACCAACCATTCTAATTCATAGAGCCTATAGGTAGAGTATAAGTAGTTGTAGGGGAGAAAGTGTACCTATACATATAGATTACCGGTATAGCTCTTAATTAATTAGTACTGTAAATTTGCCAAATGAAAAGTTATGTTATTCTTGACTTGACACAATTCATGTATAGAAATGTGCTTTTTGAATAAAGGATTTTTTGATTTGATTATAATTACATGTGTCCGTTAGCCTGCAAAAATGATTCGATTTTGATGAAATTTGGTATGAACAAGTAAACCTACATTTATTTAAACGAGTTTGCGAACCAGCACGATCAGACTATAGGAACGGGGGTTTATGGTGGGTTTCATGGGTAAAAATTAGGTTTTCCCATTTTTTTACCTATAAAACATAAAGTTTACCAATTTCTTTCCAAACCATTTTGTAGAGCTTAAAAAACAAATAATTTAGTAGGCCTATATTGATGCATTGTTATGTGCCTAATGGTTAAACGAAGAAAATTCCAAAAAATTGTAAATTTAAAATTCCCATGTTATTCTTATGGAGAATAAGTCAACAGTTGTATTTTGCTTGTTTATGAACATATTTTAATCAAATTTGGAAAATGCATTTATTTAATACTTTTCGATGAAATGGTGACCATACAAAGTAGGTATTTTAAGCCTAGTACCTATGGATGGAGATGAGTTTAGGATGAGTGGCGCGATCTTGTGCTTACGTACTTGATACTTACTTAAAAGTCCTCGATGTAGTCTTGTTAGTGACTAAGTTAAGGCCGAAATATTCCTTAGACGCAGCTGTTAATTAATATCCCTTACAGCTAATGGCAACTAAGGGACCTACAGTTTATAGTGGAATCCGAAACACATTTTTGCCTTGGTATATACGAATTGGTCTAATTATCAGGATAGTACTGCGGATAGTCGTAGTACTCACTAGTGCAGTCTTTAATCCACACCAGAGAGTATCGCATCTACAGTAAATACCTATAAATATCCACAATTCGTGACCTCCTACGGTAGTAGCTGGATTACAGGACAATGCCACCCGTCCCAGTCAAGTCTCACTAAACTATTAACATTTTACAAAAAATACTTTTTTATCCTCCCTGTTGCAGCCAACCTGGAGTACTCGTCAAATTAATGCTATTTAAATAGGGTATAAGTATGGTATTTTTAAGGAGACATTTTAGTGTAAATCCAATTAGGCAAATGGAAATTTGCTTAGTCTGCAGGATTGCTGCGGCGGGGGTGTTATTTACTTAGAGTATGCTGTCAAAGTGTTTTATGTGTGTGTTAAAAGTTTTATTAGCAGTAGTCCCTCGAATCCATCTTTAACGAGCAGCAAGTAGGCTGGTACCTATTAATAACTAGACCATCGATAAGTAGTGCCATTTAAATTAGGTCTAGGGAATCTGAGGAGACAGTTAAGGTTCCTGCTTTATTTATCACGACTGTAGTATCATTGCAGTTTGGCATTGTACATGATTAATAAATTACTGTAGGCTTACCTTACTACTATACATTAATTAATTTTATAGAAAGTGCATTAATTATTGTGCAATTTAAAAAGTGCAGTAGAAAATAGATATTGTTCTATACAGTAAGTTACTGCTATTAATTATGTGAAGTTACAAATAGACCTACGGTACTTTTAGGCTATGATTTTTTAGGGTGGGGTTTTAGTCGAATTACTGAAAAGTTTGGATTATCAAGGGTCGAATAATTAAGGGACCAACGATTATTAACTTACTAATATTGTTTTCTTATCAGCTACTCAATGACAGGTTATTTTTCTTTCAGGTGTTGGATGACAAAAATGTCAGAAGAAGATTCAGAGCCAGCAACTACCAATCCACAACTCGAGTAAAGCCGTTCATTTGTACAATGCCTATGAGACTCGATGACGGATGGAATCAGATCCAGTTCAATCTGGCAGACTTTACTAGGAGAGCGTACGGAACTAACTACATTGAAACACTCCGAGTGCAGATTCATGCCAACTGTAGGATAAGAAGAGTGTATTTCTCTGACCGGCTCTATTCTGAGGACGAACTGCCTGCTGAATTCAAACTGTTTTTACCAATCCAAAATAAAGTTAAGCAGTAGAACTCGTACTTCAAGTCTTTTATTCGCCTCAAACATAGTGAAAAAATAGAAGTTAAAATTTGTTTTCAGTTATAACGGAATGTGTTTTAATGTGTAAAATATTGGTTGATTTTGACAAAGAAGCCCCTTGGAAGTAGAGTATTAGGTAAGACTATTTATCAATCAAGCCAGGAGGGGTCTTTATCTCAGGCTTTTTGGTGATGTTAGCAAGTCACCCACAGTTTGTTTCAGCTTTATAAGTTAAATTGTTAGTATCTGTAACCGACTCAGACTTAACAACCTGGTCACAATTTTCCAAAGTCATGAGTTCTAAGGCACACAGGAAGACAGTTTTGCAACTGAAATGGGCAACTCGTTTGACAAACCTTCTACGTCCTCTACGCTTTCATAATTGTCTATACAACTATATCTATGATCAAACCAACGATCACATAAGAAGACCAATAGATGGAGCATGTTGGCTGCGACGTGAAGCCAGTATTTTTCACCATTCTTCACTAAGATGGTGGCTGCCGGCTGTGATGAGCCCTAATAGCGGGCGCAACTAATTAAATGTTAGTTTTTATCAAAAATATCCGTGACAATACACCTTTATACTATAAATTTTTTTATTACTAACACAATGACCTTCAAAATACGCTTTTAATTTGTTTTCTACGCGTTAACCGTTTCTTATAAAAAGTTGGTTTACATAATTAACAACAACAGCTTTTTAGGTGAAAGAAAAATTCTGAAAAGCTACATATTAATTTACAATATATGTATCTATATCGTATTAAAGTTTGATAATGTTCTAGCGTTTGGTTTACAATGTACGAATTTTCAAAGTCACAAGTTTCTGAAACTCTTTATACAACTACTGTTCTCTATATTCTGACTGGCATATTAATGATTGTGAAAGAGCTAAAAAATATATTATTTTTAAATGAATACAAAAAATAAAACAAAGAACATTTATACGTACTCCGTGTTTTTCTAATTATTTTAGTAACTTTTCTGTATAGCTCCAAACTTGAGTATCTAAACTGAATTACAAGTTAGGTTGTAGGCAGAATCTGCTCGCATGGCGCAACGCGGCACGGCGGGTAGTCCCTATATTACAATTTAAATTACAACCAAACTACACCAGCTAAAAATTTGATAAAAAAAATTCAACTCTAGCTACACAAACCACTGTTTTTTAACTTACCTGACCAAAAAATAAAAAAAGTAGCAGCCGACAAACTTTTTTATGTGATATTTTAAAACTCATTTAAAAGGACCGACTTTATTTTAAGATTTAAAATAGAAAATATTAACTTTAAAGCTTTTAATTAGAACCAATAATGTCCTAGACTTATTGATATCATGCATACTTAGTTTCAACGATTTACCTTTAGTCTAAGTAACTTAGGCTAAATGTCGAGTTATTTTGAAGCGGAACATTGAGTTTTGGTGCCGTTTTCATTGACATCTAGCGCTTCTAACCTACAATAAGCTTTACCTGCGTTAATGTTAGTTAGGTAGGCGTGCTCCATCTATTGGTCTTATGTGATTGTAGGATCAAACAAGGTTTGTGTTCTTTTATTGTGTATATTCCTTTCTTTGCGATTGACAAAGTGTTCAGTGACAATGAAATATTTCAATTTGATCTGTATACGAGTGGTGCTGCCTATTAAAAACACTCACCCGGTGTGCAGCTAAGCCTGCTCTTCCAATAAGTCCTTTGTCAAAAATACCTGAATGTAAATTCTTCTGCCTGCTTTAACAGTTTATAATAATTCAGTAAATAGTTGCTTATAAAAAAAATTGGCATTGTCCGGAAAAATGTAATATGTACAAATAACAATCGGTAATAATTGTTGTCAGTTGTTTAGTTTAGTATCAAACATTACTACAACAACATAGCGTGCAAACTGTCACTGAAGAATGCTCACAGGCAAAGGCAACTTAGATATCGTGCCCGCCCACAGTTATAGAGGACAAGAGAATGAATTCTCATAGGCAATACCTGAGCAGAGGTTTCTCATACTTGTGATTTAGCAATTTGATTTAGGGTTTTTTTTTCATTTTTTAACACATTTTAACCAATGTTTTGGAAGACCAAGCTTTGGATAATCGACCAGGCTCTAATGAAATTAAGACACTTTTCAAGCAGTTTTTTCATTCAACCTTCAAGACCATTAAAAAATCTCCATTTACAATATCTGTGAGAAGGAAGTAATAAAAACTAGATACAGCACATATAATGAATTTATTCATAATATTACATGAATATAGTTTAGAAAAAGGCTTCTGTAAAGTAGCTTGCACCGAAACCATTCAACACTCTTTGACATTGAACAACAACGATGAATATTAACTGAATAATGCAGAATATGCTGACTTACTACAAGCTGGCAATAAAATCTAGAATAATATTACACGATATTCTAAGATTTTATTAAACATGCAACCCACTTTAGTGACCTTTTACTAAGAGGATAACAAGGGTAAAGAACTATACCTGCCACAACAATATAAATATCTACAGAGTGGAATTTCACAAATAAAATATATATGTTTTTTATAAAAAATATAAAATACGTCTCAAATAAAACTCGATTCAACTTAACTAATACAGAAATGTACAACAGAAAATAAATAATGATCTATGGGGAGCTTGCGCAGTATAATATATTATGTATACGTTAAAACTTTAAAAGCCATAAATAAAATGTATACACCTGACAGTGGACAGGTAAATTCTTATTGCTTACAGAAGTAGACGGTCGTATAAATAGACAATAACTTCAACTAGGGCAAATAACACTTGATACACATTAGTGCAACATGATCAACATTATGATCCTACTGATCCGAACATTATACAAAGTAGACTAACTTATCATAATAATTACACGTGTTTCTACAAAGATCATTCTTTACTTATTAGGGTGACCCCCGTTAACATAGTTGGTTTTGATCACTGGGTTGCCTTTGCTGGAATACATCCTGTAACATAGAGAAATAGCTTGAAATTATGTAGCATATGCATAGGTTTGGTTGATTGTTGTAGGGACAGTAGGCTTTTCTGAATAGGCATCCATGCTATAACAAGAAACACAAGACACTCTGATATACATGTTTATACTTACAATTACAGAATATTCAAAACAGAAAAGTTTGAGCAGGGGAAAAACCATTTTCATCACTCCTTACCGAAAGTAACTATTTTTGATAACAGTTGACATTAAAGAAAGTATGTAGTTGTTTCCCAAGCTCTAATTTAGAATGAGGGAAAACGATCAGCTGATTTTCCCTTGCCAATTTACTTTCCCTCGCTCTCGATTAGTTCTCCACCCACTACGTGCGCTAGTTTTGTTAGGTTTATTTTAATGATTTAAATAAGTTGTTTTCATTGTTGCACAATTAAAATGAATACAGAAACAGGCATTAGTTGGTTTGCTGTATTTTTGGCATAGTGCGTTTTTTGAAATTGCTCAATGTATGTCTAACATTACTGATGATTTGATAAAAACAGCTTTAGAGGTAACTAACATGCCACCAGAGAAATTACAGGAAAAATATGAAGAGGAATACAGATGGTTTTGTAACTGGTACAAATTTCAAAATGTTAATTCAATTAAAGTAAGCGACCAAGTTTGTATTTTTATATTTATCTAAAAAATCGATCATCATGAAACTTATACGAGTGTTCTAAAACTATTTGAAAACTACTGAGGTATGTTATTTCATATGTGTGTATTTTTGCGTCTTGATAAAAAGTATCGTTCATAACTCGTACCGAAGCTATTTCCTGACACTTGCTCCATTATTCCCGTCCTCGGCTTCGCCTCGTACATGAAAAAAACTCTCCTGTGTTCGGCTTTGCTTGACACATTGTTGTTTTCTGTGTTCGGCTTTGCTTGACACATTGTTGTTTTCTTCATTATATAGGCTAATAACAATAATAAATTCTTTAAAAATTTTTATCCCTAATTCTTCTACTTGGTGGCGTTCTATGACGTTTTACGTTACCAGATTTTGCAAATCGGTTCTTTCGATGATTGTCAAGAAAACAGTACCGTACTGTGTCAATTCAATATACTCATTTGGATAATATATCAAATTGTCCAGGCATTCTCACTTTTTTCCATTTGTAACATTTACGCAAAACCAAATTCAAAGAGTATAAATATTTAATTTCAACCAGGTCGGTAAAATTTTATTTTTGTAGGACGCATTTCCTTGAATTTAAACTTTGATATTAACAGCAATTAAATCCAGCTGATCTTAATGTAAACAATTATGTTCTTCATAAGGATAACACAAGAACTTTAAAAGCCACTGCGGCAGAACCCAAGGGACTTTTTCAAAAATTTAAAGTCAGTTTGCAAATCTATACGACACCATTCCAATAACATTGAATTGTAACACCATTCCAATGAGACGTCAATGGTCAAAATCAGTTAAGAAATTGCAGGGGAGTTCAAAGGACAAATTTTGTGTTGGCGATTAATTATATAGATCGTCTAAAAGCTGCACTAATGAAACAGCTTTGTAATGCTAATTAAATAGGCTAACTTAAACGTTTAGACTCAGAGAGAAATTAAAGCGTACAAACCCATCGCTGGGATTGGTAGGAGGTTCCTTCTTCATGGGAGTGACTGAGTCGAGGCCCATCTCTGAGAGAGCTCGTAACGCTGTTAGTGCAGCCTGAAACAAGGAATAAGCAATGTACCATTAAACATGCCTTCATGAAGGTACTGAGCTATCAGTTAACAAGTTTTAATAACTCACGTGATACAAACTAAGAGACTGTTAATAGGTCCTTTTTTGTCCATTTTAGTTTTCATTCATTAGTATTTTTTTAGAAATAATTAGGCCTAATCTAATATGCATAATAATGACTAACTCATGGGGTTCAAAATGATAGAAAATGTAACATATCCTTCCAAACTATAAGACATATTATTATCATGGTGAGAGCCAAGAGGTATCATCCTATTGAACAATTTAATAGGCTACCAAGATAAGAGAAGGATCCTCGAGTTTATGCAAGCCTTGTTTGGGACTATTTCTACTCCTAAATGGCCTCAAGTTTTATTATTTTGTTACTACTCAGACAACAGTCTAGGAGGAGGTATGTATCGATAACAGCTTTAAAGAGGAATCCATCTAAATTCAAAGTGATAAAGGCAACTAGAGGACCACGCCTTTAGCACTATAGAATGTCAAACCATTCATACGTAGCTCTTGGCAATGTAACTACCACTGTTGACCAACATTTGCCCATAAACCCACCTGGTCATGAGACAGCTCCGTCGTAAGGCCAGACCCGTGGCAAACTTGAGGTGGATCAGTCGATAATGAAACTAAACTAAGGAACTCGCTGTGGTTTCCCTGCAAAAAAAAAAATCATTATAAATTATAATATATCACGATATAAATGAATAGTCAATGAATAGTCATTTATTCCATCTTTAACTCTTTCAATGCGGCCGTCATGTTTACTCTTGAAAATTGCACTTATCTCAATGATAAGGAACCGGTCGCCGGCGACCGACCCGCACGCAATGTGTTAAACAATACAATATTGTAATTGATTTCGTAAAAAAAAATCCTTAAACTAATACACATAATTATCACAGTAGCTATAAATTATATCACAGATTGAGATTGGCTGCATTTAATTAATTGTAAACATGAAAATTACCAATATTCGACGACATCAATTACGTACAATTATCAATTACGTATCACCACGTACAAATCATATTATGTACGTAGCACAACTTGAACCCTTTTGTCATTAATCCAATTTATTTATATAATAATTTAATTTTTAACATCTACTTCATTTTTAATATAACAGTAAAACTTCTTTAAGCATCACTCCGATAAACCAAAACCAGGGTTAGCCAAAACCATTATAAATATTCAAATGAATTGGACAATTAGCTAAGCAATAGAAATGGTAGACTTGGCCAATGGAGTGTATTGGAACAGAAGACGACACCCATTTCACCATAATAAAGATAGTAAAGTTCAGATAACAATTGTCAATTAAAAAAAAGTTTTTTTTATACAGATGAAGATTGTATATTTTAGCAGACAATAATTATAGGCTAATGTAAACAAACACAGACAACAAAAACGACACAGACCTCACCCTAAACACCCTTCCTAAAGTGTGAAATTGTGTAAAAAGTATGTATAAGAAGTTTAGGAGGTCTCAGCGCCAAAAAAAAGTCATTTGAGTAACTTTTTGCATTGATGTTACGTTATAGATGTTAAGATCTGGTTCCTAAGTCGACCTTTATCATGAGTTTTCATTAACTCAAGGGAAAAATGTCAATAGAGTAAAGTAATGACTGTTCCGATGATTACCTTGGGAAAATCAGAGAATTGAACCCGGAAACCAAGCAGTTGTGCTAGATAGAGTAGTTGGTCCTTTGGCCGAACAGCTGGGGCAGAGGTGGGGGAGGTGACTGCGGGACCGTCTACACAGCCTCCGTCAGCCATGGGACCAGTCCCGTTGAGGTACTCCTTCGCCATCGCCGCCGTCGCCTGCAGGTTCACTGCATGACCTACATCAACATTATGTGGTTAGACATAGAGTACAAAGGTTAGGGATATTATTGATTGTTGGGATGACAAGGTTCTGAGCATAAGACACATACAACATAAATACCCCCGCCGCAGCAAACCTGCAGACTAAGCGAATTTCCATTTGACTGATTGGATTTACACTGAAATGTCTACTTAAAAATATAACATTTATTCCCGATTTAAATAGAATTAGTTTAAAAAGTACTTAGGTTTGCTGCATCAGGGAGGGTAAAACAGTTTTTTTTTGTAAAATGTTAATAGTTAGTAAGAAATAACAAATTTTCCAAATTTGATCAAAATATGTTCATAAACAAGCAAACTACAACAGTTTACTTATTCTCCATAAGAATAACATGGGAATTTTAAATTTACAATTTTTTGAAATTTTCTCCGTAACCATTAGGCGCACAATAACGCTTCAATATACTAAATTATTTGTTTTTTTAAGCTCTACAAAATGGTTTAGAAAGAAATTGCAAAATTTTATGTTTTTTAAGTCAAAAATGAGAAAAACCTATTTTTACCCCATAAAACCCCCCATAAACCCCCGTTCCCATGGTCCGATCATGCTGGATCGCGAACTCGTTTGAATAAACGTAGGTTTACACGTTTGTACCAAATTTCATCAAAATCGGATCATTTTTGCTCGAGTTATCGTGCTAACGGACACATATATATATATATATAAATATATAAATATATATATATATGAATTTGAACGAATGGTGTTTTTGGCCTCTAGGGACCTCAAAACGAAAAAAAAAAATCGGTCCCGCGTCCAGGTCTTACCATGAGTACTACGGTAATAGCTTATTCCCTATATGGGAAATTCGCTAAAAGAAAAGACTTGGTAGCATTTCATTTTCACATACACCATTGACAAGCTTTTCTTTCAATACTAGCTGTTATTGGTACAAACTGGAAACGTGATATTCAGGTAAGTAGACTGGTGATTTCCCATCAATGTAGATTCGAGGGGCACAACAGATTAGTCATGTTCATACTGGATACTTCTATTACTTTATCCACGACTATTTACAGTAGACTCCCTCTTATCCGGACCGAGGGACCGAGGCCAGTCCGGATAATAGTTTTTCTGGTTAAACTGACGTCCCCAAAAATTCGTTAAAATGGACCGTTTACTGTGATATTCGACTTAAATTTAGGAGACCATTGTATTTAGACACGTGATCACTGGTCTTAAATCTTTTCCACGAGAATAGTCGTTTCAGTACCGCCCACTTCCTGCCGATCTAGTCCGGTTAAACCAATGTGCTGATAAAAATTGTCCGGTTAAAGAGATGTCGTTTCCGCCGAGTGTAGTCTGGTTAAACCGATGTCCGGTTAAAAGTTGTCTGGATAAGAGGAAGTCTACTGTATTATTGTTCGAATGTGAAAAACAATCCCAGGCTCGTGCCTAGCGTCCTTGGACTAAAAAAAAATACTTTACCGAGTTTTAGTAGCATTGCAGTTAACATTTTGTAGCAAAACAATGACAATGCATAAGCCTCCTTGTTAAAACTTTTCTTGTGCTGAAGAAAAAATACACCCATCTGGCTCTCATCAATTCTCCAAGACTGCATCTAATTTGGTTTTCTTTAACTACAATGTAGAATTTAGCCATTGCAGGAATTGAACAAGTTTTTTTTAAGAGATTGACAGCCTCTTTTAACCTTACTTTGTTGCCCATATACACCTAGGGCCTGTGCGTGAAACGTATCTGGCTAAGCCAAGAGCCAGTATAGTAAAAGAGTGAACTGTATTGATAAAATTCGCAAGCACCATGATGTGAACCTTTGACATCATTGCCATGGATTCATAGTTTGTACTACATACAAAAGCCACAAAAAAAAAACATATTAATTTACAAACTAGAAACAGTAGAACCTCGCTAATTTAAATTTCAGAGGAAAGGCAATATATTTCGAATCATAGGAAGTTTGAAATATAGAGAGTTTGATTTATAGAGGTCAGAATAAATACAATTTGAATTATGGAGGTCCCAGTTTTAAGTGTAGTGTTTGAGAGAACGGAGACTAATGAACTCATTGTGGGAACATAAATAAGAGCGTCAGTTCATGTTTTAACAGGAGTATTTTTTCCTGAGTTCGAATTGCAGAGCCTTACGGTAACGCAGTTCGAATTGTAGAGGCTGACTTTGAATCTTGGAGGTAACAGTTCAAATTACGGCAACAAAATTCAAATTGTAGAGGTTCAAGTATGTGCATATTCGAATTGTAGAGGCTGCATGAAGTGTAAAAATCACTTTGAATTATCGGTATATTATTTTTCAAATTTTATTGGTTTTCTGAGGCGAACAGATTAACATTCTATCTCTAGAAATGTTAGAGGTTTTCGAATTAGCGAGGTTCTACTGTACTTGTCTTCATTAACATTACAGTAAAGTATTAATAAAAACTACAGTATGCTACCTTTTGGCGGCACCCTGTGCTGGGGTGGGTAGCCAGAGTTGTTGTTGCTGGTTGTCACATGGTTGTCAGACATAAGCAGTAGTCCGGGCACCAGCTGACGACCACTCGACCCGCCCACAGACACCTTCATTTGGTTGTCTGTGTCAACAAACGCCTGCCAACAAATAACCGTTACAATAACCTTCAACAAACAAAAATATTTTTTGATAACTTATATTGAAAGCAATGTATCCACACAAAAAAAAAAAACAAGAATCCTGCTTTTGGGGCCGAGAAAATCCTGCAATGAAAAAAATCCTGTTCATCCCAAAAGATCTTTTTGACGTATCATGCTACAATAGCTCTTTAAACCTTAAGTGTCACACTACTATATACTGCAATAATTCAACTATTTTTGGTTAGTTTCTACCTTAAAAAAGTAAAAAAAATATAATAGGTGAAAGCCAGAAAACTTGTTTTATCCCACATCCATTTAAATCCTGCACATGGTCTAAAAATCCCGTTTTTAGGATAAAAATCCTACATATGGAAACTATGCTCTAGAGAACTGGAAAGTTAGTGGTAGAGGTAGAGTGGGATTTAAACAACACTGACATGATGCAATGTATTTGTTATTCTAATGACAACTACAACTTGGGCAAAAATAAAAATAAGTTAAACTTAAAAGGTAGAGAGGCCTGTGCATGGAACAATCAAGCAAATCAATGGGTAAGCCAAGAATTAACTTTAATAAAAAATTTAAAGTGGTAGTACTGGGAAAGAAACCCTTTGACATCGCTGCTTTAGTTGCTTTTAGTTTCATAGTCTGTTATGCTACCGACTCATCACATTATTATCAAGTAGGGTAATTATCTCATAATATGCTTGCTTATGAAATGAAACCACTATAATTATAATACTTATCAGTTGCCTAGTTATATTTAATGCATTTAGTGTTCAACATTACACTTACCTTTCTACTCAGGTCTGCTGACGTTAGTCTTTGCTTGCCCGGAGCATAACTGGAGTAGCCTAATTTTTGTAATAACCCTTCGGCCGCATTCCTCTTGGCTATTTTTTTGTTTGGCCCCGACCCAACGAAAGAATGTTCTCCTACAGTGACCTGAAGCAAAGAAAGTGTATTAAGATGTTGTTCTGATCTGAAAGAAAAATCTTTTGATCTAAGAAAGTTGTGCATCAATACCATCTCAGGCACATGATGCGGAATATATGTACCGCTGCTAAATTGCAAACCTTTGAAAGCAATATAGGCTACAAGCTGTGACATGGGAATATATCCTTAAGAGAAAATATGGAGATGTTTTATGAATTAAAGGAGGTTTATCTGGTGTTATATAGGAAATACATTTTGGATTACTTAACTTCTTCTAAATTCTCCAATTTGTCACACGTCACAATATATATATGCTTTATAGTCTAAGAGCCAGTGAAAAGCTACCTGTAAGTATTTGGCCAGACCTGGGTTTTGTACAATGAGGCCCTTATACCTACCATACATGAGGTGGGGAGTCATTAATCCCAAAGTGGTGGACGGAGGGTCTTCATGAGGTGCGCACAGGCAAGACAGGTTTCGATTTTTGGCGAATTTGAAACGCATTTGACCACGTCTAGCGTTTTGATTTTTGAAAATATATTATTACCTAAAAACAACAATGGCAGACCATTATCACACGTTTGCCATAGTGGAAGTCAGTTTTTAAAGTGCTGAAAAAATTTAAATAGCAGCATAGGTCGACTTTGGTATCAAATTAAAGTGGTAAAAAATGACAGCTGTCCAAAGATTGCTTGAATTGGCAATGCTTAGGCCTATTATACAGTGGGGCGCCCTCTAGATGTCGGAAGAAAATCATAAACGTAACCATAGGTCGATATATGCACATCAGATTAATGGTCTTTATTAGTGGAATACAATGCCGCAAATTTAAGCTCAAAATAACAGCTGGGTAAAAATTGGCAGGCGTTCAAATATTACTTGAATCAGCCATTGTTAATCTTTGAACGATTGCTGTTTTTTACCAAGCATTTTTTTCAGCTCAAATTAGTGGGAATTTGCTTATAAACATCTTTAATCTGATGTGCATATTGACCTAAGCTTACGTTTATGATTTTCTTCCGACTTCTAGCGGGCGCCCCACTGTATAGTAAGCATTGCAAATTAAATCTTTAGACAGCTATCATTTTTTACTCAATTGTCCATTTGGGTTTGTGGCATTGTGTTTTACTAACGGAGACCTTTAATTTGATACCAAACTCAACATATGCTGCTATTTAATAATCTTTTAAATTTTTTCAGCATTTTCAAAACTGACTGCCACTATGATAAATGTGTGTAAATGGTCTGCCATTGTTGTTCTTAGATAATAATAATATATTTTCAAATATCAAAACGGCAGACGTGCTCAAATGCATTTAAAATTCGCCAAAAATCAATACCTGTCTTGCCTGTGCGCACCTCGTGTTTTGGTAGGTATAGGGGCCTCACTGTACAAAACCCCAGGTCTGGTCTAATACTTACAGGTAGTTTTTCACTGGCTCTTAGACTATTAAAACTGACATCATAAAAATTTTAAGCATCATAACTTTTTATCATACAGTAAGAATTCAAACTCTAATCATCTGAGTCACCAATTACCTAGATCACCTCAAGAACAACACAAACTGGCCAGAAAATTTAAATAAGTTCTCGTAGTTTTTTGCAGTTTGGGGTAGGCCTAATCTAATTACAAATTATGAAGCAACATTTTAATTAATTTGATTTTTAATATGTTTTTTATTCATTTTCAGTTATAAGACGGATGCAAAAACATCTGTTATTAAAATTGGTTTATAACTGGGTACAGTATATCTCTGTTAATGGGACCGGAACCAAGGGCGGAACAGTGAAAAAGTTAAATTTTCCGAAGAGCAGCATGTTTAGGATTCTGCATAGATTGCGGAAGGCGATGATGTTTTTTTCTATAACCGTGGGACTTGTCTGTCTAGGATTTTTCCGCAGTCAAGAGAAGAAGATAATGTTTCCACTACCAAAGAAAATATTTAAGATGTTGCCGCAATTGTAAAAAGCTTTGATAATTTGTTTTCATGATCTATGTCGCATTAGTACGGTTCTACTGTACTTTTAACTCATTTGAAAACACTTTTTTTAAATTCAACTATCCGTATATTTGGAAATCTGATGTAGCTTACTTTAACTAAAAGGATTTCAATACAAACAAATCTAAACTTCTTACTTCCATGAAGAATTCCCTTCGCCTTGTTTGCCCTCTTTCTTCCATGAGCGTATAGACAGGTTCCTTTTCTTTTTTCGCTTGTTGAATTTGCATTAGCCTAGAGATTGGGTTAATTTCATCAACCGTATCTGCATTTTCTGAGTTATTTTCCTGAAACAACAAACAAAGATTGTTAAACAACTACTTTGCAATGTTTTAGTTTTGAAAACCCCTAAACCTTTTTCTGGATCTGTTTATATGGAAGAAGATTTTAAAATAAGATTTCTCATGATAGTTTCCATTTTTCCTCAGAGAGCTATAACAAAAAATCCTTTATTGGTTAAATTATAGGGTAAAGGGATACATCTAAATTACCCTTGCCTTGATCAAAATACACTTCAAACTGTGATAGAACAAGTATTTTTCCCCCTTTATATATTGCAGAAAAGTCTTTCTTTTAATTCTGTTCATTTAAGTTCCATAAGAACTAAAATATAGAAAACCCGAGTGTTTGTTCTCTTTTTAAGGCCAACTTCGTTTTCAAGATATTCTTTAGCCATTAACGATTAAAGATGAATGACAATCTAAGAAGTTTAGTCTGAGGCTAAGTGTGCACAACATCTAATATGCGTCAACAACCAGTTCCACGACAGACAGGTATACTTACAATGTCTGTACTGGACTACTGGTTGTGGATTAGTTGCAATTTTTGTGATTCAGTGGAATGTATATTATAGCCTATATCTTTATTTTGCAAAACCCTACTACTTAAAATACAATTCTATATTACCTTATTAGAATTAGAATTGGTGACTTTGATGAGATTCCGAGATTTCTTCTTGGCAGGGTTGGGTTTCCGCTTGATACGTATGGATCCTGTACAGTTGGCTGCAGTGACAGTGGTGGTGGGGGGAAGCAGCTTCAACTGCTCCAGCATCTTCTCTGCCGCTCGCTTTTTAGATATCTGAATAAGCATCAAAGTCAAAGGTTGACATGAAAAACTATAAGCAATCAATACAGCAATGATTAAGGTGTTGTTTAATTTTTCAGTAGTATACTAACTGGTCCATGGTAGTAAGTATATTAAGTATAATGACTTTTATATTAATTATTTTAAGTTAGAAAGTAGTCCACATGTGGTTACATTTTTTCAGGGCTGTGCGAATAGTACGAAAAACGAATCGAATCCGAATCTTTTTAGAGATTCGATTCGGATTCGAGAATGAATCTACTGTTTCTAACTGGATTCGGATTCGGAATCGATATTCGAATTTACTGGTAAGAGATCCGGGTTCGGATTCGAATTTCTTGGAAATAGATCCGAGTTGGGATTTGATATTCAAATTTACTAGATTCCGATTGAATATAATTTTCAATATAATTTTTTAGACACTAAAAAACTACTTGTGCACTCCGATTTGCTGTTGACTGGTTCATGTTAGGAACCTGACCAACTTGGTGTTAGGCTTTAGGCACATTAGTGTAGGTCGCATTTGAACCCTATCTTGGCTATCAGTAAACTTAACCTCACAGTGTGAGTTGTTACTTGTAATAGTAATGCAGACATAGGCTTGTTTGGAGGATTAACACCGAGGTGTATAATAGGCTGGGCCTATGTTTTAGACTACACAAATTGGTAGTCCATCACTTTTAGCGAGTAACTTAGGCCTAGGTGGTATGCCTAACTAATGCCCAATTTTTTAGTTTCAAAACTTCAAATAGGTAGGCCTAAATTTTATAACTTTTTTATTTGGCCCATTTCAAGAATTTTTTTAAGCAATTCCCTAAGTTATTTCAGCCCCCAGAAAATGTGGTCTAAAAATGTGAAAATTGGTACTGCTGACTTTCCTCGGATTCGGATTTGACTCTGAACAGGTTTAAATATTCGGATTCGATAACAGCTTTAAATTTCAGATTCGGATTCGATCCGGGTTCGATAATGGCTGTAAATTTGAGATTCGTATTCGACCCAGATTCGACTCGGGATTAATTAAAATATTCGGATTCGATAAAATCTGTACAGCTATGATTCGGATTCGGATCTGAACCAAAATTTCTGGATTCGCACAGCCCTGCATTTTTTTAACCTCATATACTGCTTAATATACTACGAGGGTCGTCTCAAAAGCAAGTTACACATTTGTTTTAAATCACAGCGTCGAGCGCTAGAAAGCTGGGAGTCTAAAATCTTTTCTGTAGGCGAAGCACCAATTTAATTGTGTTGTGAATTTTTGTGTGCTCTCAATTGCCTGAAACGGTTTTCTTTGGTAAGTTAGTTATGTATTTATTAGAGATGTGCGAGTACTCGAGATTACGAGTTCGAGTCGAGTACGGCCTTGAAACTCGAGCTTATCTTTGAACTCGGCAGTTTCGAGTCGAGTTTGGTTTAAAATTGTAAAAAATCAATATTTGTTAAAATGTAACTTGTGTTTACATAAAATGCTTTATAATTTGTATTACTATAGATTCTACAGTAATACAAATATTTCTACAGTGTAGAAATAAGCAAGAGGTAGTTGTCCTAACCTATTTTTATAGCTGTCACAACAGAATAGGTCAACTCAAAGCAGTCGCCGGCGACTGACTGGCAATGGCAATGGCATAATCTGGCTGGACTTGACACTGAATGACATGATCGGTAGTGATTTTGTTTTAAAGTACTGTTTCACAATAGAAAATTCCACTACTGAACTGTTACAACCAATAAATCTATGTTTAAAAAAGTCAGTTAAGTTTTAAAAAGAATAGAAACACTACAAAAGGCAAAACAATAGAAGGGAGGGAGGGGTTGTGCAATGACCTCGAACTGCAACTGAGCCGGCGAGTGGTGTAGGGGGTTGGGGGGAAGGGGAGGGTAAGACCTTGGAGCTATATTTAGACCAGACTAGACTTTCACCACTTCCGAAATGGCTGGGTAGGGGCAGAGGGATTACAATAGCA
Organism: Macrosteles quadrilineatus; assembly: GCF_028750875.1. NCBI lineage: Eukaryota > Metazoa > Arthropoda > Insecta > Hemiptera > Cicadellidae > Macrosteles > Macrosteles quadrilineatus. The sequence continues at coordinate 109,932,034 of NW_026542596.1, read as the reverse complement.
GGTTTTTTCCTTGCCTGGTTTGATTTGAATTGACCACAATTAATTATTTAGCATTGAAAATACAATCTGCAAGGGACCAGGAGAAATATTCAAATTAGAGTTAATACCATGATTTACATTTTTATGTCAAAATACAACATTGCACAATCATGATGTTTTGGGTCATTGACCTTCTTAACGCATCTGTTATAAGTTGATAATTATAAATTGATGCTACCGTGGTTGAAAATAATTATTCTGTAAACTTGTAAAACATTAGATAACTCATAAATAAGTATGAATTCATTCATAAAGACAATAGTAGCACTCCTAAAAAAAGCTTACAAATATCTCAAAATAATTAAGTGCTAGCACTTGGCCTTCTAGATTACATAGTTTGTTTTCCTTCATGACAACTTGCATTAATGTGGTTAATGTGCATGGAATACAATTGATTATAGTGAGTTAGGCCTAAGTCTAGGTTTCATTTGATTTCTATAACTACTATTGTATGAGCCTATTACATTATTCAGTACAGTTTTCAATCTACAATTGTTTTGTTTATCAGTAAGGTAGACTACTTGTAGGCCTATTTGTACTTTATTTTTAACATATATTTTGAGTATTTTGACAGAATGTTTGTTTACAATTAACATACAAGATTAAAAAATTTATTTTTCTTTATTTCAAAATTTATTTTTACTTTACCCACTGTCAAACCATTGGAAATTTTGTAGGCCTACTGTTACAAAAACCACACCAACTAAAAGAATAATGGTAATAAACTTACAAAACTAAAGGTGAAAAGGTAGGAAATAAAATTTCAAGTTTTAGAATAAATCTCTTTATTAAACTTATTATTGTAATTGCAACCTTAATAACTAATAGATGCAAGTATTAAGTAATTTTAGCCAAGTATTATGCAATATTACTTATCAATAGGGATTATTGTATTTAATTTGTGGATAAATATATGCTCACTTACCTATTTTTCACAGAAGTAGAAGTTCATTTATGAGCTCTATTGTTGTTGTTTTAAAATTATTTTCTATGCATTATATTGATATGTTACTGCACAAATATTAATAATTAATTTATTTATAATCATATTTCAGCTTGTAACAAGGTTGTTTTAAAAGTTACATGCTCTAGGCCTAAGGAGTTACTTAAACTTACACATTCTTCGATCTTTTGGGTTTAAACTCGACTCGAACTCGAGACTCGAATCTTTTGCCAATTACTCGACTCGAACTCGACTCGACCTGAAAAACCTGTGCTCGCACATCTCTAGTATTTATTCCTTGTTCCTTAATGTATTCCTAAGCCAAGTGCTTTCTCTTCCAACATTAAGTAGCTAAACACGAATACAATTTACAATACAAAAACAATTGTACAATTGTATTTAATTTTGTTTAAACTGGCTACTTTTAAAATACAAAAATTACTACTACATTGAGAAAACTACTTACTTTTTTCCCATTGCCTTCACCCAAGGTTTCAAAGTTTTCGCCAACACAACACCTCGTCACAAACGTTCTCATGTGAGGAGGGCCTTTTTCACTGATCACGTCAAAGATAACAGTCAAGTTACGCTTGAGTGCCAGCTCATGGACGAGCGAGATCGGTGATTTGAGTTCTGACGAAGAATCTGCTTCCATGTTAACCGCGTTCAGATCTCCATCTGTAATAACTAACAATGTTAGATTCTAGTTGAAACACATTTCATTTTCTTTCAATTTAACTGTTTTCAATGTGCCAACAATATTAACACGAACATGATTAACATTAATTCATAAAAATTGAAACCATCCATGGAGAAGTATTTAACTAGCTACAGTTGAAATTGGAGATGTCAATGTCTATGCAGTGATTTTATGTAGGCAATATGTAACGTAAACAGAAAATAATATAAAAACCAAGCTTACAATAAAAGGACAATAGACGTTTCTTTGAAGAATATATTTACTACACTAAACTAAAGAACCAAGAGTTTTATGTTTTAAATATAATCACAATATTGTATATCAGGTTAAGCATTAACAGTGCAAGTGCTACTTTACTCGCTAGCATAGGGGCGGTCAGTTATAACAAAAACTTTAATACTTTTATCTGAAAGGACAACCATATGAAAGTAGGTATTTTATGGAAGTTGTGAGCCAGGCAAAGAGATTGATGATATTCAAGCAATCAATAGTGGTTATTTGCAGCTACTCATGCTAAAAAGTGCTAAGTAGTAGTATTTGATTGATGTTACTTATGGCAAGCAGTAGTGGTTAATTTCAGTTACTCATGCCAAGCAGTAAAGGTTGACTGCAACTACTCATGCCAAGCAGTAATAATTGATTAATGCTACTCATGCCAAGCAGTAAAGGTTGACTGCAACTACTCATGCCAAGCAGTAATAATTGATTAATGCTACTCATGCCAAGCAGTAAAGGTTGACTGCAACTTCTCATGCCAAGCAGTAATAATTGATTAAAGGCTACTCATGCCTAGCAGTAATTGTTGACTGCAGCTACTCATGCCAAGCAGTAATGGTTGACTGCAACTACTCATGCCGAGCAGTAAAGGTTGACTGCAGCTACTTATGCCAAGCAGTAATGATTGACTGTGACTACTCATGACAAGCAGTAATGGTTGACTGCAGCTACTTATGCCAAGCAGTAAAGGTTGACTGTGACTACTAATGCCAAGCAGTAATGGTTGACTGTGACTACTCATGACAAGCAGTAATGGTTGACTGCAGCTACTTATGCCAAGCAGTAAAGGTTGACTGTGACTACTAATGCCAAGCAGTAATGATTGACTGTGACTACTCATGACAAGCAGTAATGGTTGACTGCAGCTACTTATGCCAAGCAGTAAAGGTTGACTGTGACTACTAATGCCAAGCAGTAATGGTTGGTTGCAAATACTTATGCCAAGTAGTTGTGGTTGGTTGCAGATACTCATGCCAAGTAGTAATGGTTGACTTCAGCTACTCATGCCAAGCAGTAGTGGTTGACTTCAGCTACTCATGCCAAGCAGTAATGGTTGGTTGCAAATACTTATGCCAAGTAGTTGTGGTTGGTTGCAGATACCCATGCCAAGCAGTAATGGTTGGTTGCAGCTACTCATGCTAAGCATTAATTCTCTACTGACTTGCACAGTTGTCGACCATTGAAGGTTCAAGTGGCAGGTTACGCAATACTTCAAGCGCCTTGGCCGCAGCGTCGTGTCGTGCCGCTTGCGCTGTCAAGCCTTCACCACTGAACTCTCTGTCCCCCACCTTCACTGTCACTTTGTACAGCGATGGAGGCTTGTATCTCTACAATAACAAAGTACAAGTCACTTTGGTTTATTGTATATTTAATTTAACATGGCACATATATATATATATATATATTTTTTTTTTCAATGGAAAAAGTGGTTTTACTTATTTAAGAATAATGTATTTGGTAATGTTTGATAAACTTTGTAAAATGAAGAAAAATAATTTTAAATAGGATATTTTTTTTTTATATTAAAAAAGTTTAAGCAACAAAAATTTTTAATCTTAATTCACTAATATAGTCATTAGAGAGCAGAGATGATATTTGATCTGTTAAAAATGTTGCAAACATTCATGTAAAAATAGCAGGGTTGAATTGAATAAAAGGAACTGTTTGGCAATTTGGTGCGAATAGGCTGAAACTTAAAACAGGCCTAAGTTATAATCCCTGCCACCTCATGCTCATTGGAAGTTTTAGTTTTCTGTTGAACTAGATGAAAAGTTTAATTGTATAATCCATCCAATTGCTGGTTGAAGCTACAACACATTTTTTTAGTATTAAATTGACTAAACATATTAGCTTGTCAAAATTAAGTGTTTTTTATTTTTTATTTTAATGAGTACCTATTTGACTTTTTTTAACTGCACAAACTGAAATATGAAATACTAAAAAATTACAAACAACGTAAACAAAGCCGAGTAAAATCAAGGAAGCAACAACTTAAGTAGGCTATGGATCATACAAATTGTAACATTAGTTATCTTGTAGTTAAAGGAAGAATTATGGAGGATAAATAGTATCATCGCATATATCAAAAGTTAGTCCATCTAACAAACAATTCCTTTCGCGTCTTGTAACAGTTATACCACACCGCACTAAGTTCTACCAAGCTTACCAAACCCGTACCACCTAATTTATACCACGTTAGTAGGTTAGTCAAGCAAAAAAATTTTACCAAAATTACCTGAGATTCACGATACGGATGCAGCGGTGGCCTAGTGGCAAGTGGCGGTCGCCTAGAGTAATCTATTGCAACAGTGTGGGTAAATGGAGGCCGAACCTTTTAAAAACAAATGAATAATCAAACTCAAGATAATAAAATAAACAAGAAAAATAAAAACAAAACTATGAAATTAATTTGGGAACTAACCTGAGTGTATACCCCTCTATGGTAGGCGTAGTTGTTGTGTGTGGGATAACAGAAGGTAGGCAGCTCTACAAACGTGTAGATTGTCGGCTCTCCTCGCTTCATGGCGAGTGCGTTCAACTCCACCGTCGGAGTAATGTTGTCTGTGAGAAAACAAGTTATCTCAATGAAAATGCTAAGTAAATATGCCCAGCAACTACTTACATCATTCATCTGAAAAGGGGTGCAAGGTTTAATTTACAAACTGAATGAGATGTTTTAGGTTTTAGTTTGGAATTAATTTTTAATTAATGCTTTTAGTTTGTTTAAAGTCAGTTAAAGATGAATAGTCGTTAAGTCTGAAAATAAAAGCTGTATCATGTACTACTTAATTCGATGAGAATTCAACAAATAGCTCTTTAACTGTTGCAAAAGGCTAAGTCAGCCCCTTAAAAACTTAATTAAGTCAAAACAATTCCAAAAACAAAGACCATGATCATAATAATCCTCATCCAATCCAATCTATGATTTTCTTATGTTAATATCAATACAGTTTACTTTTTCTCCATGAATATCATGGGAATTTTAAATGTAGAGTTTTTGGGATTTTCTCCCTAACCTTTAGTTGTACAGTGCTTTGATGTACAAAATCATTTGTTTTTATAGCTCCACATGAGGCTGTAGTAAGAATTGAGCATTTATGTTTTAAGGGTGAAAAAATTTTAAATGTCAAAACTTGTCAATAATTAGCCTATGGCCTAATGTAACTATGATCCAAACTTGCTGATAACTGATTAGTAAACTCATTTAGGTTCATCCACCCCTACAAATTCATGTTGAATTTCATCTAATTATTTCCCATAAACTATCAATGTAACAAAAATAATTTAGAGCATTTATGAGAGCTCACTCCATAGTCGAAAACTCAACCAAAAGTATGTATTGTGCAAACTTCTCTATCACCCCACACTATAAATAAAACATGTGATTAGAATTTCTTCCATTTGTTTTGATTTTCTGTTTATATTTTGTTGTTATTTCGTCACCAACATCATAAGGTCCATGTAAATTTTTAAAAATTTTAAATTAATTTTTTTGTGCTTATTTTTAGCCTATTTTAATTTATAAAGGGCATCTACAGGAAAATATCTTTCATTTGGTACCAACAGCGTGTAATTTGGTCCAGTAGTATGGTCAGGCTAGCTGTCATAAGTTTTGTTAAAGTTTTTTAGTAGGCTATATAAGATTTTTTTTACAAAGTAGCGCACTATGTGAGTGGTTTACTCAACAAACAATTTTCTTCTTTAATAAGAAATCGGGTAAAGCTGGTTTATACGGTGTCCAAAGACAACGCTAGTAGCTAATCCAATTAATGACGTAATGTCACATGATTTCTCTCGTAACCTCGACTGTTTGATACTGACTTTTACCGAGCCTGTTGTTGCGAGACGCCTTGGGTGGAGGGTGCTTGTAGCCGGTGGCCTTGAGGGCGTCGCTTGCTGCCAGGTGTTGTGCCTTCTTGATACTCGCCCCCTCTGCCGAGTACTCCTCCTCCCCCAGCTTGAGGGTGACTGTGAAGAGCTTCTTGTGCGCTGGACCTTGCTCACTGGTCAGTCTGTACTGGTGCTGGATCTGTCCCAGACAAACAAAAGGTTTAACACTATTTAACTAAAGGGGTGAAATCATCCACTTTTGTAACATGATCTTACCTTATGATCCCATTACATAGTACAAGTTCTAATTTTGGGTTCAAACCTTCTAAACACTTTGTTTCTGACATGAAAAATATCAATACCGTACTGTGAAATAATACAGGTACATTTACAACAGTCTAAACGGTATAATTATCTGAAATACCAACAAAAAGTAGCCATTAAATAACTGTGGCCTCAAAGAGTTAATAATTAAAGTTCTGTTCTGTTAAGTTGTGTAAAATAAGTCTCTAGTTAATTTTTAAAACAATGTAAGTAGGCTTAGTGATTTACCCCAAAGGCAATTTTTATTTTCACAGAAATGTGAGTAACAGACACACTCAATAACCTGGTATGTTTGGGACTTTGGCGAGATTTAACTCCTCTAATAAATGGTCCTGGCAAATAAATCAGCTGGTCTTAGTCATTAACAAAGGTTATAGAAGGAGTCTCACTTCATTCTACACTCTTAATCCTTAACTTAACTGTAATAGTAATTATAATAATTTACATTAGCATTATTGATGGCACGTAAATATAATGTAAGGATATAACGTAAGGATAGTTAGTAGTGTCCTTCAACTTGAGGTTTACACTTGCACACATTTGAATGGAAACCTAGCTTGTCACTGTAATAAATTCAGTTTCAAAGTGGTATTAAAAGTGTCTGATAAGCCTATGAAAAATGCTCGGACTGTGGCCTATATAACAAGTATTTCTGTAGTAGCTAAGGAGATAGTTGTTGGGTCAAACAAAATATTGTTCTGGTAAAAGCCTAGAAAACTAATGTATGGTTTTTTCATAACTTGGTCCCTGCACTGTCTTATTTTACATAATATATCATCATTTGGAGACAATACACTGTTCAAATTTCTTGAGCTATAAAAATCAAGCGGTTGGACTGGCACACCAGTGTGACTGGTGGCAGTCCGTGCAGGTGGTGTGCCGTGTTCAGTGACACCACTAATACATGTTGGAACAAAATATAAGTAGCAATGGCCAATGGCTCAAATAACGGGGTATTTCACATCTCCACAAAAAGTGGATCATTAAGATGTATAACGTTTACATGTTTTTGCACCACTTAGCCAGTAAAAAGTGACGCCACTTCTATATGCGCATGTAAACCATTGACTATTCATTGAATAGACTTCCCATCCTATGTAAGAATTGGAAGCCAAGAAAATAGAGATAGGATAGAAATAGGAAGCCAAGTTCAGTCCATCTCACCAGAGGGTACTAGTGAATTGGGTTAAATATTAATTAAAATCTATGCAAACAGCTGATTGAATTACCGTATCACATGATACAGAATATCGTCATTAGTTGGTAAACTACCTCAACAGATTGCACCTTTTTAGCTTCAAATTTTGACATTGGATGGGAAGTCTAATCTGTGTAGTCAGTGTGTAAGCCTAGCTTTACTATTGGCACCTAAGGGTAGCCATTATTGCAAAATTTGCTACATTTAAACGGGAACACAGAACTGCTAACCTTAAACTGTTGATAAATTTTTGGGCCATATTACCTCAGTTTGTATAACTTATTTCTCTTTCCCAATGATTAAGATATTAATCTAATACTTTACAATAGTAAGTAAACAATTTTGTATCACAAACTCACCTTGTTGTAGCGAGCCAACTCATTTACCAGACACATCGGGGTTTTCTCCTTCATCAAGTTGGCGAGTTCAGAGTTCTCGTTCTCCTCTGATTTTTGTGTCATGGTTTGTGTTGTGGAGGAAGGGAGCTCAGCTTCTAACGGGGAAATACATGAATCAACTTTTAAAACTGGTTTAATGAACTAGGCCTCTATGTATAAGTTAGTTAAAATATCGACACATTATAAGGCATGTTTGTTTGATGTAAGAAGCATTACCCAGTTAACAGATAAAGTAGCAAAGTAGCCTAACAAAAGAATTTACAGAGAACAGCACTAACCTGATACAGGCATGTTTGCTCCCTCCATCGAGGCTTGGCCAGAAGTCATTATGAAGCTATTTAAAGTTCAAAACTCCTAAGAAATCTGAAAATATAAAACACAATTTTTAATAATTGTTGTAAAATATGAGCCAGTGATGATACAAAATCCATTTTAAATGTTGTGTTACTAACAAGTAGGCCTAGGGCTTTCTAGAATATGAAACCTATCCTAATACAACTGAAACTTAAAATCTTTAGTTTACGTTCATTCTAACATTATAGGCCTAGGCCTAACTTACTTGATATCAATAAAAAAGTATTTTTTCCATAAGACAGAATATAAAAATGTTATTTTACCACCAAAAGCCAGAAGCAACATTCAACGCAAAAGAATTACTTAAAAAACCTCATTCAAGCTGAGTTTCAAAACAACATAAATCTACATTTTCTAGCTCAAGAGCCTATCAGGTTAGAGAAGCTTTTCAGTGTTTTCCAGGCAAATTAAATCTTTCAAATGCATAAATTAGGCCTACTGACTTAAAATACTCACTTGACCACAAATTAAATTCATGATTGAACACTTTTTTAAATGAAAATACACTATTTAACACCAAACATTTTGATAGACACCTTTATTTTTTTAACAATAGATTTAAATTTGACAATTTGAAATTTGAATATTTACCTACTCTATGTATTTATTTCCCAACGGTTTACAATAATGGATACAATGTTAACAAGATCGCTAAATACAACAGTACAAATGTGGTAACAGCAAGAATATAATAATAATATGAATAACTGGACCAAATTTGTAAAAAATGTATAAAAATGAATAATCTAAGTTTAAAGGGGCAAAAAAATCTGGGTCTTCGGGTGTAAAAAGGGGTGTTGGGCATATGGGAAATATATGGGCATATGGGAGGATGAAGGAGAGCAGAAATGGACGGGAAGTTAATTGGCCATATTAAAAATTCTAAAGGTGGGATATTAATTTTTTGCGATTTCAGTTTATCCAACTACATTTTTCGGGAGAAGAAATTCTTTTTTATTCTAAAGATATAATACAATAGGAATCTGTTTAAGTTCTGCAAATTAAAAAGACTGAAATAGGCTAATTTGGTGAGTTGGTGGCTCAGTCGGTAGCGTCGCGGACTTTGGGCCTAAGGCAGCGATGTTGTGGGTTCGGATCCTGGTCACTACAAAAACATTTTATCAGTACAGTTCACCTTTGTACTGTACCGGCTCACTCCTTGCTTTGCTGTATACGTTCCACGCAGGGGCGGTTAGTCTATGTGGACGGGCAAATGCAAGGTTAAAAGAGGCCGCCAACCTCTAAAAAAAAAAAATTGTCACTAATAGCTTCTTCCAACAACCTAGAAAGTTCACTTCTCCAATAATGTTCAAAACCTCCTTGATGTTTAAGTTAAATCCCAACAGTAGCCTAGGAGTATAAATGTTACTTTAACTCACCTAGCCTAGAGGTGATCTTGTTGCCTAAATGTTATTAAACTAACCTAAACCTATGATGTGTGACCTAACAATCACTGTCAAGATTTCAATCAACTTGCCAACTTAATGCCTTCAACACAGGAAAAAAATGTTGGTTGAAACCTGGAATTTAACCATCTACACAGGATTCAAGCATATAACCGTAGACAAATAAAATAAATATAGACCGACAGCAGTGCTACGGTTAGCATATTCTGGTGTCTACCATGTAGCATATTCTGGAGTGCCATGTAGTTAAGGGGCATGCCACTGCAGCGTAGCGAGGAGCCGATGACGGCAGCGAATTGAACACCGAGCAAGCTCTAGCGGCACATCATGGAATATTCCTTTGACAGTCTACAATTATTCTATTTGTCTACGATAAAACCCACCAAACAGTGTTTTGGGTTAAGCACTGAACAAAAAATAGTCAGATTTCTGATTAAGATAAAAGACGAGATTTGAAATACTGATACCAGGTGAGGTACAGATCCAGAAGTGTAACTAACAACTTACCGGAATAGCTTCTCATCGCCTGCTAGCTTGCATGTGTTATATTGTGTTTGATCTTATACTTAACCCTTTGAGTGCTATGCAACAATACATTATTTTTTACAAAGGGATATTGTTGTTTACTATATTAGCGAATTTCCCTATAGGGAAGTAGCTATTACCGTAGGTCTCATGGTAAGACTTAGGCCCGGGACCGATTTACTTTTTCATTTTAATGTCCCCAGAGGCCAAAAACACCATTCGTTCAAATTTTTATATATGTATATATATATAGGTATATATCTATATATATAGATTTATATATATATATATGTGTCCGTGAACACGATAACTTGAGTAATTTTTATCCGTTTTTGATGAAATTTGGTTTGTAGGTGTAAGGCGGGATAAACTTGAATGAGTTCGCGATCCAGCATGATCGGACCATAGGAACAGGGTTTTATGGGGTAAAAATTGGTTTTTCTCACTTTTGACCCTCAAAACACAAAATTTTCAAATTTTTCTCTAAACCTTCTTAAGGGGAGACTGAACCTTTTATGTCTTAAAAAATTAAATTTTTGATTTTCGCCTAAAATGGATCTTCGTTTCTTCCTGATTAACAAAATATGTAATACTTAGAATATTAGAAAGCTTCTTATGATAACAATAAATAAACAAAGCAACTATACCGAGGTTTCGGCCACACTATTCTTATGGCTTTGAGTGTGTGCTGCAAAGCTTTAAGTGTGTTTTTCCGAAAGTTTGTTTTTCTATCTTTAGGTACACATAGTTCAAAATCTGTAATTCATAGAAACTTAAAATTTTGCATGCATTAGTCTGGGTACTTGGTGAGTACATTAAACCAATCATATATTGATTAGTTATAAAATTTCATTTAAAAAATAATTTATTTTTATTTTTAGAATATTGCATAAAAATTTGTTTTTTTTATGATTGAAAATAATTTTGATATTGATATATTTCTTTAAAAAGAGGTTTAACATAAAGATATAGATGTGATAATTAAGTGTGCAAAAAATTCAGTATGATAGGTTTAGTAGATTTCGTGCTATATGTACTTAAACTTGTAGAGAATATCCATTTAAAAAGCATTGAACCAGAAAAGGTACAGTCTCCCCTTAAAGAGCTTAAAAAAACAAATAATTTAGTATATAAAAGTATTTTTGTTCGATTATTAGTAACGTAGAAAATTTAAAAAATTGTAAATTTAAAATTCCCATGTTATTCTTATGGAGAATATAGTCAAATGTTGTAGTTTGCTTGTTTATGGATATATTTTGATCAAACTTGGCAAATTTATTTATTTTGTAGGCTACTAAGCTATCAATATTTTACTCAAAAACATACTTTATTAGTTTCCTTGTAGCAGCAAACCTAGGTACTCGTTAAACGACTGTTATTACTGCAGTATGACAAAAACAATATAAACCCTTGATCACTCAGCTCAATTTTGTGGATGCCTCTGCGAACGCCACCTAGTTATCAAACTAAATCAAGGTTTAGGCTAATTCAATATTACGTTGTAAGCCAGATGTCTTTTGATTTTATGAGATTTTGGTTTCAAACAACCAGAACATTAGGCTACCTACAATTTATAAGAAAACTTGGAAATTTACAAAGAAAACATAGTTTAATGTTTACTGCAAAATACCAAGACTTGTTTATATTATTAACTTCCTATTACAGTAGAACCTTGATAACAAGTCACTCTTGATAACAAGGGTCATTTTCAAATACCCTTGAAATCGTTTTACCCCTACCCTAATCACATGTTATTGCAAACCTCAATAAGAAGTCAAACTTGATAAAAATTCTTATTTTATAATCCCTATGAGGGTCTTACTATCAAGGTTCTACCAAGGCCGGGTAGAAAAACATGCCATGCTGCAGCGCAACACTACAGTGGTGGATAGTTGTACTAAAATCTTACTTAAATCTGACTAACAGCCAGCTTATTTGCCTAAAACATATGGGATATGGCAATGAATTTGTCAATCAATCTATCCACTAGTGTGACGTCATGGATCCTGCAGGATGGCCTGTTATTCTAGTGGGGCCTTGGTTCTGTTTTCCAAATTAGCCTGATTGAGAACAATAAAAGCTACATTTCAACAACAGGGTTTAATAGAATTAAAGAAAAAAAGTCTTACAAAATATGAATTATTGGCCTAGCACTCAAAAGGGAATTCAGGCCTATCTTGCATGATTACCTTTTATCGCTACAGCTTTCTTTTATCTTATGTAGGCTATTTTTTTTTTATGGCACATTAAGGCTATGTTAACCCTATTCATTTTAACATTGTTGCCCAAGTTCTCTGAGTAACTCTGTCCAATCTGACTTCAAGTTAACATAGGCCTAGCCTTTAAACTAACTTAGTAACCTAAATAGCATGTTTTCATTGCAACAAATGTCTATGAATCTGCTAGGAAGCTTATGAATACATCGCCTACCTATGTTAAACTCAGAAATGACACTTACTTAATGTAATACAGTAACATTAACAGTATTATGTAGGCTAACTTGTATACCAGGGTGGCTCAAACCTTGTCAAATAATTCATTCGCATGTTATGTAAAGGTTGATTTACCGCTCCTTGAAATCATGAAATAAAATAAAAAACTGTTCATTTAACTGAAGTTAAAATGACAAAGTTAAGTAAGAACCTGTAAAATCTTGTGATGCTAAGTTACATTAAAGATAATAGGCTTTGGAATCACAATTAGGCTATATTGAATTGACTTCAACTCCTAACTTAGCCTACTACTCATTGTTCCACTAACCCACAAAAATATCAAGTTACACAAAGCCTGTGTTTCAAGGTGTCCCTGCCCCCTAACCACTGCTAGGTAAGGCCACATACCTTTAGACTTGGGGCAGGTTTCATAATAAACTACAAGTTACAAGCTTTAACTTGTAATTTCCATTAATTTGCATTGGGAGATCTGATTTACTAATAATATTAGTTTGTATTTTATTATGAAACAAGCCCCTGGCATATGAAACAGTTAGGCCTACACATCTTAGTTCATTTTAGAAACAAAACTTAATTTTACTGAACTTAGTGTAGTCACAGGGAGAGGTAAGAAACAGAGGATATATTCAACGGTACACTTGAGTCAAGTGGTGTCTAGCCCCTGTCGCTTGTGTCTAGAGCAAATTCCAACTTATTTGTTGTCCCCTTCTGCTCTCATTTCTCCCCTCGCCATCACATACTAACTTATAGCGCTCATGCTATAGGAAGACCCTGTACGCTAGAATTGCTGTTTGGGCTCTTCCTCACTTGTTACAAGTAGCCTAATATTTACATCTCCACCCCACCATACTAGAGCTAAGAGTGTACGGTTGTCCCATAAGCTTCTATCGTCTGTATCTTACTTCTCTGTGGTAAGGCTTAAGTTAAGTTACCTAGATCAAGTTAGAGTTTAGGCTACGAGTAGGCTAATGCTATCGCCAAGTATGCTTAAGGCATATTAGGACTAGGCCTGTATGTACGTAAGTTACTTATAACCCCACCTCTTCTTTAATCATGCCAGGTTTTAAAAATTACAGGTTAAGTTAAGTTAGGCCTACTCTTGCAGTTAATCAAGTTAGGCTAGGTAGGCCAAAATTGTTTTGATTTCTTTTGATAAAATAATGCTGGGTTGAAAAAAATTGGTTGCACTTACTTAAAGTAGTATCTGTCCTACACTCATTCAAATTAATATATCGATCGATCGATATATTGATTATTTCATTTGATATAATATCAAGTTTTCAGTTAGGTTAACATAGGCTAACCTAAGTAGCCTACATTAGGCTAACTAACCGAATGAAATAATCAGTAACTTATAAGTTATCAAATAATCTGTATACCTATTGGTATTTTTCATTTGAATGAGTGTAGGACAGACACTTAAGTTAAGTGCAGCTAACAATCACAAATAGGGGAACTTAACATTGCATGAAAAAAATTGCAAACACAGTTTGCATCATAGCCTAACTTAAATTAGGCCTATAAAACCCAGCATGTGTTTTCAAACATTAAACAAAAGAGGTAGCAGTAGTCGAAATAAAGCCAGATTTAACTTAAGTAGGCCTAGCCTACTAAGTTTAGGTTAATTCATTGAAGAGAGCATGGTGGAGGAAAGCTAACTTCTAGGCCTAGGCCTATTTAAAAGTCAATTAAGTTAGGTAACTTTCATATTTTACACATTATAAACAGTGGGCCAAGATTTGAAGGACGGCTATAAACACATATTTTAAAGTTCTACAGAATCCTTCAGTTGAGACACAAACTGTCAAACAAACAGCAAACTAGGCTTATCAAATTTGCTACCCTACTCACCTTTGCAAGATTGAATCTCTCATCTTAGTTGAACATTCCACTTCAATAAATCCGGCTCGTATGGTCACAGGGCACTGGAAAATTCAGAACAGTGAGAGTTACAGAATAATAAAATGATTCATAAGGTAAATATACATTTCTACTCGAGCACAAGAGTCCTACTTAAATCGGTAGGGAGGGTGTACGGGACCGGTTCCTTGATGATCATTAATCATTTAATGCATGCAAACCTCCCGATTTTACTGCCGCTCCAATCTATAATGCAGATATTCCGGTTACTAGGCTATAAAAAGAAGGTATTAAGGAAGAGGGAGAATCCCTTACACATCAATAAAAAATTGCCCACATATAATCACAAGTCTCACAGTTTCGCAAAACATCACTCACCTTCTCCACCACATGAATTTCTGTTTAACGCCACTGCAGCGCTAGGCTAGGTACATCATCACCTCACCTTGCAGAACGCTGCGCACCAAGAGTACAGTATTTTTATTTTTGTTTTAACACTTCAAAAACAAAGGCTAAAGAGTACGATTGTGTTTTGGCGGCAAACTTTTTTTATGTTAAGATCATTGTTTACTGTTACTGATCCTAAAATGTTGTTCTAAAAGCATTTATTACTTTAGTGTTTGGTTTAGTCTAGATAATTACTGTATTTCCATTAACTTTACTGACAATTACGAGTTAATGATTACCAAAATTAATAATAATTAATTTACACTCATACAAACTCGTACAGCAAAATGTTTCTTGGACATTTGCATTTAGCTAAATTTGTGTGTACACTCTTGTAAATAATTGACATCAACCGCAGAATAGTGAAAAGTCAAAGTCATAAGTGTATAAGAACATTTATATTTCAGCATAGAATAGCTATTATAAAACCCATCCAAGGTGTGAATTCCTAAATAAATTTAAATAGACACCTTCGTCCGTCTCTCTCTTCCACATACTCGTTTCTCCTCCCTTGGACTTACATACATCTCCCCCTCTCACACCCTCTTCGACCCTCGCTGATCTTCCCTTTCAGTTTTTCTCTTTTCTGTCAATTCAATTCAAAACTGCAGGGGTGATCTCGTGGTCCATGTCCGACTTGCAACGGGACTGTCCCGTTTTTGGACCTTGCTACAGTTGCGTCTCACAAGTCAATTTATTCGTAACTAACTTATTATGTAACACGTACTCATGGTTGTGTTTTGTGTCGAGTATAAATAATATTATGAATATAAATATGAATATATATGAATATGAATGTTATGAATCGAGGCCAAGCCAATTTAATATTATGAATAAATAGATTTGAGTTGTTAATAATAATAAGTTTTCCGTGAAAATTAAAATTTATATAAGCTTTAACAGATTTTTATGTAAATATAGCACGACTCAATAATAATGGTAATTCATTCTTTAAATTGTGTGAACTGTCTAGTTTGAACTGTTCACAGCATTCAAGCTATCAGTCCCCATTTTTCCTGCTATGGTCGTTGTATTTTCCTGTAAGTAAATAATAAATAAACGGTTTTATTTAAACATGCATGTTATTTTAGTGTATGATGCCGTTTGTAAATCTCTGCTCAAATTTATTGTGCCCTTAGTTTTGGATCCGTCCTTTGCTTTGATAAGGAAGTCAGTTAATCCCTTTTTTTACATTTTATTCTTATTAAAAATGTTATTTTACAGCCTCAAAAATCGATCGCCTAGCAAAATAAATGTATTTCGAAGTAAAATATTTTCAACCATTGTTTTACTCTGACTTTTATCAGCAAAGCATGTTGAACGCCCATCCACCAGAGAAAGATCAAGAAATAAATGTTACTGTATGAGTTTAAATCCCAATAGAATTGATTCTCTCATGTTTAATTTTGGATAGAAAAGCCCCCATACGCGATAACCTTTTAGAAGTGAGTATACAGGTGTGTATTAAAAAAAACTCCCTGGAAAGATGTTGTGTGTTTGTTTCTTAGGTTAAAACATAGACGATAAAACCATAAAACTTACTCCCTAGTGTTTGGCGGATTGGCACACGGGAGGGACTAAGGCTAAAGGTGTAGTGACGTCATATCTCTAGTGGCTAATGTCTTATCTTGAGGCATCACGATTACCATAACGAGACGATGTGATTTCAGCGGCGTTCGTGGCATAGGTTTCGGATTGGTGTCCAGGAAGTCCCGGGTTCGAAACCTGCCGGGGACATTAACTTTTTATCAACGATTTTTGCTTAGAATGCGAATACTTCTTAACTGTACATCTTTTGTTAGAATTTGATGCATTTATAATTTTATTTATGAACAGAACTTTTTTGAAATATTGAACCTTTATTCGATTATTATCTTATATCTTTTAGCGAATTTCCCATATAGGGAATAAGCTATTACCGTAGGTCTCATGGTAAGACCTAGACCCGGGACCGATTTACTTTTTCGTTTTGAGGTCCCCAGAGGCCAAAAACACCATCCGTTCAAATTCATATATATATATATATATATTTATATATATATATATTTATATATATATATATTTATATATATATATATATTTATATATATATATTTATATATATATATATTTATATATATATATTTATATATATATATATTTATATATATATATATATTTATATATATATATATTTATATATATATATATTTATATATGTGTCCGTTAGCGCGATAACTCGAGCAAAATTGATTTTGATTAAATTTGGTATAAACGTGTAAACCTACATTTATTTGAACGAGTTCGCGAACCAGCATAATCGGACCATGGGATCAGGGGTTTATGGGGGGTTTTATGGGGTAAAAATGGGTTTTTCTCATTTTTGACCCTAAAAACTTTAAATTTCTAAATTTCTCTCTAGACCATTTTGAAGAGCTTAAAAAAACAAATAATTTAGTATATTGAAGTGTTTTTGAATGTTAATTGACTACGGAGAAAATTAAAAAAATTGTAATTTTAAAATTCCCATGTTATTCTTATGGAGAATAAATAAACTGTTCTAGTTTGCTTGTTTATGGATATATTTTAATCGAATTTGGCAATTTGGTTTATTTCATACTAAGCTATCAATATTTCAATTTGAAAAAAACACACCTCAACATCTTCCCCGTAGCAGCAAACCTAACTACTCACTAAAATTAATGTTATTTAAATAGGAAATAAATCTGAAAATTTATAGGGAATATTTTAGTATAAATCAAGCCGGGTAAATGGAAATTCGCTAAGTATGCAGGTTTGCTGCGACGGGGGTATTTTATAGTATCAGCAAGTTTGGTTGGTTAGGTTAGGTTATGACAGTTTAATTTTATAATACTAAATTTTAAAACTAATTTTATAATTAAAAATTATAAGTTATCATTAATTAGATTTTTATTTTGTATAGTTTTTATATTATCAGAAAGTCTGGTTGGTTCGGTTATGATATGACAGTTTAATTAAATTAAAAATTTATTTTATAATTTATTAAAAACTAGTGTACCTGCTCGAATTCGAGCAATTGTGAAGTATTACAGGCGACTCAAAGATTATGGAAATACTCACGATCTACACAACAGTTAGATATAATCAAAATCTTTTGTAAATATCTTATCTTTTTTCAAAAAGCTGATCTTGTATTTTAGTGTTTTTAGTGTAAAAAAAAATTATTTCTATTTCTTCACAAATTACCCTCTAGTTATCCAAACCAACTTTTACAACCTATGATACTATTAAGGTGCTATTAAGGTATTGTTAGGTTAGTTAGTCAAGTCCTAAAAGTAAATAATGACTAACAATTTTTTGTATAATTAATTACTAATTTTAAAGATATTTAATATAGAAAACGTTAAACACCCGCCATTTTCAATTGATAACATTTCTAAATCTGATGCATTGTGCAATTATAGGACTACTAGCAGAGTACCCGTCCTTCGTACGGGGTTGGAATATAAGTGTAAAATGATTATTGCAGTTATACTCAAGCTTTGCGTTTGCAATAAGGGAGGACACAGTTTGATAAAATTAGCTTTTTTTAAATTTACAGTATTCTATAGTATTACACATCTACATAAAAACAAAAATTTAAAAAAATTAATTAAAATTTAATTTAAAAATTAATTTGCCATAATGTTCTACCACTTCACCTAAACAATAGAGAAAAATAAATTATCAACAATTCGCAAAATATCACAAATTATTCATGAAATGAAAAAATATAAACATAACTGTAAACAATCCTACTTTGACAGTTCTCATTGCGAATCACAGTTTTTTGTTGCTGCTTAGTTCAAATTAGCTGTTTTCATAAATTCAAAAAAATATAGTGCTGCACCCTGTTGGTAAATCTTATAAATTTTTAATGTTTTTCCATATCATAGAACCAACTTTTTTAGTTGAAACAGCTGACTAAATTCTTTAATTCCCTTTAAATATGAATACTCATAAGGTTAAAATGGGGAATTACAGAGCCACTGGGGCGGAGCCCGAAAGGATTTTTGAGATAAGAATATGCCTGTATGTTAATCGGGAATGTAAGCTATCATCATGCCAAATTTCAGTCCAATCCGTCCAGTGGTTTATGCGTGATTGAACTTCAAACACACAAACTTTCACATTTATAATATTAGTAAGATTTTCCACTACTTTATGTACTTAGTTTAAAGTAAATCACTTACAAGGTTCAAAGGTTATGAATTAATACTTTTCTTTGAAATGGCGACCATACAAAGTAGGTATTTTAAGCCAAGTATGAATGGAGATGAGTGTATGATGAGTGGCGCGATCTTTTAGTCTTGTTAGTGACTAAGGCCGACATATTCCTTAGACACAGCTGTTAATTAATAGCCCATACACCTAATGGCAACTAAGGGACCTACCGGTGGGGCACACGGAAGATTTATCAGGTGCCGTTTGACGTCACTAGCTGCTGACGTCACTAACTGCTGCGTCTGAAGAAACAGACAATTTTATAATTTTTTTATTAATAAACTGTCATAACCTAACCAAACTAACCAAACGTGCTGATAAAGGAAAAATCGAATGAAGGTTTACTAATCTAAAAAATAGTTTTGTTCATAAAATAAAATTATAAATGCCTAAAATTCAATTTTATATTTTTTTTAATTATAAAATTAAACTGTGATAACCTAACCAAACCAACCAAACTTGCTGATATGAAAAAAATTGTTGACAAAAAGTTAGTGCTACCGGCGAGATTCGAACCCGGCTCGTCCGGATTATCAGCCCGCCACGCTATCCACTACACCACCGAGGCCGATGGCTCAAATCCGTATCGTTGCGGTATTTGTGTTCCCTCAAAGTGACGTCAGCAGTTAGTGACGTCAAACTGCACCTGAGAAATCTTCCGTGTGCCGTTTCGAGGGACGGTCAGTTAGTTTATAGTGGAATCCGAACCACTTTTTTCCTTGGTATATACGAATTGGTCTAATTATCAGGATAGTACTGCGGATAGTCGTAGTACTCACCCGTGCGGACGTTAATCCACACCAGGGAGTATAGCATCCACAGTGCATGCCTATAAATATCCACAATTCGTGACCTCCTAGTAGCTGGATTACAGGACGACGCCACCCATCCCAGTCTTTAAGGGGGAATAATATAGCCCAGGCAACTAAAAGGTATAGAGGGAAATGTTTGGATGACAATTTCTGACTTCGTAACTTTGTTTAGTATATAGTTAGTAGGTAAACATACCAAAAGTCCCCGTCTTAAATCCTTGTGCTGGGTGAGGGGGGGGCTTGTACGTACCATTTTTTTCGGGTTTTTGCTGAAATCTTGGAAATCATGGGACCAAGCGAAATTATGACCATATACAAAATTAAAACTAATGAAATTGACAGCATGTTTGTAATTTGATATTTTCGAAATTTTGTACGCTTTTCACGTTTTTCACTATCAAAAGTTTGTAAATTTTAAAAACTACATATTTTTCTCATTACTTTGCTCTTTTTGACAAGTTAACTCTTAAACTATGCACCCTAAAAATAAATGCTGGTCATTGACAATCAAATTCATTAAATATATATATACTAGTGAACCCGTGTTGAATGAACTCAATGAGCCGCCTAGTATGAAGCATAACGCTGAGGAAAACCTTATGCTTGAATTCTAGTAACTTTAATTACATCTTAGAGTTATTTGAAAACTTGTTAGAAACTAATTTTAAATATCTCTAATGGCGTCACCACCGTTCACCTACATCATTTCTGTTCTCTGATTTTAACTGATAACTTCTGATGATTGCTAAACGATCTGCCTCAATTCGAGTTAATATGTTGCAACAAAGTTTTCCAGCATTGAGAATTGAAGAACACTGTTACCTTACTGATAACCTTTCGTTGGGCCATTTTATTTCTTTGATTTGAGGCATCCCCCGATCAAACAAATTTTCTCCGTAGAGTAACCTGAAAAGTGGGGTGATGTCAACCATTTCATGTGCTCCATTTTTTACCCACAAACTCGGGGTTACCAACAGGACAGCCATAACCTGCTTTGAATAGGCTAAAGCAGCAACACCATTAAAAGTTGGTTAACGTAATTTTAACAAAATGTTTTGAAATATCTCGATCTGTCAGTGTCTGAAGTAAACATTTCTTGCATGCATTCATTTGATCTGACATTTAGGCAAGTTTACTTTCCCACCGTGACAACACTATGAGCTTCGTATATTTGTTCACTTCCAAAGTAAGTTGCATAGCAGAACTGACAAATATTATTCATCTCACAAAGTGAATGTGTATCTGGATGGGTATCTGTTACTGATAACCTTTCTTAAGTAATTAAAGTTGGGCCATTTTATTTCTTTGATTTGAGACATCCCCCGATCAAACGAATTTTCTCCGTAGAGTAACCTGAAAAGTGGGGTGATGTCAACCATTTCATGTGCTCCATTTTTTACCCACAAACTCGGGGTTATCAACAGGACAGCCATAACCTGCTTTGAATAGGCTAAAGCAGCAATACCATTAAAAGTTGGTTAACGTAATTTTAACAAAATGTTTTGAAATATCTCGATCTGTCAGTGTCTGAAGTAAACATTTCTTGCATGCATTCATTTGATCTGACATTTAGGCAAGTTTACTTTCCCACCGTGACAACACTATGAGCTTCGTATATTTGTTTCACTTCCAAAGTAAGTTGCATAGCAGAACTGACAAATATTATTCATCTCACAAAGTGAATGTGTATCTGGATGGGTATCTGTTAGACCAGGTCTCTCTTTTTCTACTCTCCTCATACGCACAAAATATCTTATTATTAATTGTGTCCTACTACCGCGTGTTCGTTCAATATTTCTTCTTTGAACTTGAGGCATTTTCTGTTCTTCCAACAAAACTGATTTGAACTGTTTAACTTGGTCTTAACCTACTAAATATTACAAACATCAATATTTACTCCCAAAAAGCTACAGCTTCTTATAAACAGCTGTTTTTTTGTTTTAAATTTGTTCTATGTATTTCTTATGGGGAAAACCCGACCTTTGAGTGGGCCTCACGCTCTTAAGAGCAAGAATTTTAGAATTCTAGAACCTATTGCAAAACTACATATTGAGACGAATCTTTTGACACCTCAAACGTTGAAATTGGTCCACAAATAAGGGAGGAGTTGCGTTAACAAAAAACGGCTTCACGTATTATATATTATTATTATTATTATTATTATTATTATTATTATTATTATTATTATATTATTATATTATTGTATTATTATATTATATATATACTAAATATTATAAATGTGAAAGTTTGTGTGTTTGTTTGTTTGTTTGTTTGTGTGTTTGAAGTTCAATCACGCATTAATTACTGGATGGATTGGGCTCAAATTTGGCATGATGATAGCTCACATTTCCGATTAACATATAGGCATATTTTTATCTCAAAAATCCTTTCGGGCTCCGCCCCAGTGGCTCTAGAGTTTCCCATGTTAACCTTATGTGTACACATATTTAAATGGAATTAAAGAATTTAGTCAGCTGTTTCAACTAAAAAGGTTGGTTCTATGATATCATAGACAAAAAGAATTAAATATAGACCACGGAGCACCACGGTAGTTACGGCGTACGCGCTACGTAAACTACAGCGGTGTGCGCCGGAACCTATGGTAACCATGGCAACCGCAGTACGGCTGACAGTCTATATTTCATTCTTTGATGATATGCAAAGGCATTAAAATTTATAAGAATTACCAACAGGATGCAGCACTATTTTTTTTTCATTTATTAAAACAGCTAATTTGAACTAAGCAGCAACAAAAAAACTGTGATACACAATGAGAACTGTCTGTTTACAGTTATGTTTTTGTTTTTAATTTCACGAATAATTTGTGATATTTTGTGAATCTTTAATAATTTATTTTTTTCTATTGTTTGGGTGAAGTGGTAGAACATTATGGCTATGGTAGATGTGTAAAACTATAGTATACCGTGAATTTAAAGAAGCAAATTTTATCATTCTTTGTCCTCCCTCATTGCAAACGTTAAGCTTAAGTATAACTGTACTAAGCATTTTATATACTTATATGCCACTCCCGTACGAAGGACGGGTACTTTGCTAGTAATATAAAAGGCAAAGCCCTCACTGACTGACTGACTGACTCACTCACTCATCACTAATTCTCCCACTTCCCATTTACCTAGGAGGCTGAAATTCGGTACACCGATTCTTTGGGCATTAAATAGGAAAACTAGGTAGTTTTTATTCTGATCGGGCTTTCGGGCTTTGCCCCAGTGGCTCCGGATTTTCCCATGTTAAATCTTATGATTTTTCATATTTAAAAGGAATTAATGAATCTTAACAGCTGTTTCAATTAAACAAGTTGGTTGTTCTGTTCAATGATGTTCAATAGCATTAAAGTTACAAGGATTACCAAAAGGGTGCAGCACTATTTTTTTTTTATTCATGACAACAGCTAATTTGCAATTAAAGGGTGAGTGAGCGTAGCGAACGAACTTCAACCTGGAGGCGAGTTACCGTAGCGAACGAGCTAACCTGAAGGCAAGTGAGCGCAGCGAACGAGCTCCAACCTAAAGGTGAGTGAGCGAAGCGAACGAACTTCAACCAGGAAGTGATTAAGCCATACGAATACTTATGAAGTTAAACGAGGCAAAGCCCGCGGGTACAGCTAGTAGATATATATATGACTAACTATTTTACCTTCTTCTGTTCAGATTTTAAAGCAAATTAACCTTCAGTATAAAAAGTTTTAGAAAATTAAAATCTAAAATTTTTTTATAGTGTTGAGCAAGGAATTTTAAGTCTTGGGACAGCTAGTTGACTACTAAATATTTCAATTTACCACCTTATCCAGTCAGCTAATTGGTTGAAAGATCTATATATTTAATACGCTAGGCACATCATAAATTCTTTCCAGCAATGAAAGCTGAGTGTTTAACCGACTGCAAACTGCAAGAGTTGAAATGAAGACAAATGTTTATGTTGCAGAGTTGAATTTGTATGTCAAATTTCCCCTCCTGTTTTTATACTTACTCCCTTTTAGCGAATTTCCCTATGGGGAAGTAGCTATTTTGTATTTCTTTAGAGAATTTAATTTGCGACGAAAGAGAATTTATGTGTTTATGTAGTTCTTCTGCTTCAATTTGAGTGCCTTCAAACAAAATTTCTAATGAAGCATATAACAACCAAGTTAAACATATAAACAAATCAGGCATTTATCAAATTAAATGTTCAGACTGTAATAAATCCTACATTGGCCAAACAAGTCGTAGCTTTAAAAAAAGGTTCCAAGAACATATACAAGTGTTAAAATCAGGTAACAAAACGACAATGAAATCAAATTTTGCAGAGCACCTTATCGAAACCCGACATGAATACAAAAATATAAATGAAAATTTAGAAATTCTAGAATATGAAAGAAATAAAACAAAATTAAATGTCAAAGAAGATTTTCATATATACACAAATTACAAAAGATTTCCTCAAAATTTACTGAATACCATGATCATCAACAAAACAAATCCGATACTCGAAAAAATCCTACAATTGCAATAAAACAGAAATATTATATAATATACGCAAAATTAAACAAAGAATAGATCAAGATCCTCTAAATTTTAAGTAAGCTTAACATGTGACTATATTTTTTATTCCTTTCATTAATTTGTTATTGTATTTGTATGAAAACATGACTAAGTGTCGAAACATTTCGTTTCTTAATTAAAATGAATTTAAAAGGGTACTTACTTAATGTTGTTATAATGTTTCCAATTATTATTATTATATATATATATGTGTGTCCGATAACACGATAACTTGAGTAATTTTTATCTGATTTTGATGAAATTTGGTTTGAAGGTGTAAGGCGGGATAAACTTGAATGAGTTCGAGATCCAGCATGACCGGACCATGGGAACAGGGTTTTATGGGAGGTTTTATGGGGTAAAAATTGGGTTTTC
Source organism: Macrosteles quadrilineatus (assembly GCF_028750875.1). Classification (NCBI taxonomy): domain Eukaryota; kingdom Metazoa; phylum Arthropoda; class Insecta; order Hemiptera; family Cicadellidae; genus Macrosteles; species Macrosteles quadrilineatus. The sequence continues at coordinate 109,907,331 of NW_026542596.1, read as the reverse complement.
TCACTTTTGACCCCCAAAACACAAAATTTCGCAATTTCTCTCTAAACCTTCTTAAAGGGCTTAAAATCCAAACAATTCAGTAGATCAAAGTGTTTTTGTAAGGTTATTGGTTACGGAGAAAACTACAAAAATTGTAAATTTAAAATTCCTATGTAAAGAAGGAGATCTTTAAGGAGAATATTGTAAAATGTTGTAGCATAGAATAAATATTACTTCATCTATGGTTGTAGTTTGCTTGTTTATGGATATCTTTTTATCAAACTTGGCAAATATTCATTTTATACTAAGCAATAATTATTTTACTTAAAACACACATTTTATTAGTTTCCTTGTAGCAGCAAACCTAGGTACTCGTTAAACCTAATGTTATAGATCAATTGAAAATCAATTCAGTCAAATGGAAATTCGCTTAGACGGCAGGTTTGCTGCGGCGGGGGTATTTTTGATAGTTACTGTTTTTTATACTTAAATACTTTTAACCAATTTTTATAAGGGTGAAAAATGAAGTCCAATGTTTTTGTTGTAGGCTACAGGTCTACAGTTGAATTTGAATGTAAAATTTCCTTCCTCTCTTTTTATACTCTAATGCCCCTTGCATGTTAATTAAAATATCTACCGATCGTTGGGTCTTCCAAACTGCAATTAAACGTTGGATCTTCCGATCGGGTATTTAACTATTGGTTCTTCCGATAGGCAATATAAACTTTGGATTTTCTGAATTTGGATCTTGTGAAGATGATCCATCTACTCCGTGGAATTTTACGCGGTTAAAAGATTTTTATAAAAGAATGTCCTACTTTTCGGAAAAAAGAAGCGGGAGCGGCACCAAACTTTCAGTGTTACCATTACCACTGTGGGAAAATTGATTACTCTCTAGGATAAAATTCGGTAAATATTTGGGAGCTTTTTAGGACAACAAAACTGCATCATGCTCAAGTGTAAATCCAACCTTACCAATATAAAATATAAATCTGCTTTAAATTAAACATGTTATATCTATGTATGTTATTGAAAGCTTAACGAAAACACGTTTACAGTACATATCGAATAAATTATTTGCTAGACAGAGTACTCAGACCAACCAGAGACTGAGATTGTAGTGGGTATTTAATTTTCTGGGAATATATATAATTTATCATGACCTGTTATTTTCAATTAAATTGAAAGTTAATTAAAAAAATTACTACTTTGATCAAAAATTACATATGCTACGCAAAACTTAGCGTAGCATAATGTGATCTTTGCTTTGATATTTCTGGCAGACAAAAGATGAATTATTATGTTAAGGGAAATTTCTGTCTGACCCCAAAAACAGTTGCATCACTGAACTGAATTGAAAGTGACGCAGCCGCAGCCTCAAGAAAGCGGAAAGCGGTTGGTTATATTTGGAATTTAGGTTTGTTTTTATCATAACGTTTAATATTAAATACATTTTATAAGTGTTTCGCAAATTATTTATTGAACTGTGGATTCAACGGTCTTTAAATGCTGTATAACTTATTGCTGATGGGCGTTCAACAGTTTCTAACATAATATTGTTAGATTTTCAAAGGTATAGTCTTCCCAAACAAACACCATCTAGGCCTAGGTCTTATATTATCCAGTTTTGTAATGCTCATTAGGCCTAATATTAATATTTTATGTACTATTTTATTGAAAACAAATACATGGTTAAGGAGTAGGTGACATTTCCTAGTAGGCTATAATCGGTTAGACAAGTGTAACTTATTATTTATCTTTGTTGTTTAAGGTAACCCAAACCAGAGTTTATTTACCTACCTACCTAGGCTAGAACCAGTCACATTGTGCCCAGTCACTTCTTACTTGTCTATTTTTCGAATAATTTTTTGCTTCAGTGCCAATATTGTTTATGTTACAAACGAGAATAACCCTCAGTTTTACTGAAGTTTAACAAAGATAAAAGTAATAGCCTATAAGACTTAAGTATATTGGATGTTTAACACAATTAGCTACCAACTATACTCAGAGCTCTTAGATACAGATTATAGAGAGGTGACGGTTGGTAGAAGACATGTTAACACATTAGCTAACTTACCAACTAAACTCAGCCCTCAGATTCAGAGAGGTGTGTGTGACCGTAACGGTTGGTATTTTAGGGGATGAGTTAACCCTCCGAGTGTCATGCGTCGCTGCAGCGACGCGTAACGCACTTTGTATAGTGTCGTGCGTCGCTGCAGCGACTCGCGAACACTGTTTACGGCGAAGGCTCTATGACTAACTGAATCGGACTGTACTGGATTGAGTTAGGTATCGTTCTTTCCGTAATATTCTAAGCTTTCTCCAGAGGTCTGTCTCTAAGCACTATTCATTTTAGTTCCGAAAATATTGTAGCAGACAGCTGACTGAGCTGACGTGCGTGTATTTGTAAACAGCTAGGTTACCCTCGGACCGATGACTGATGTGTTTTATTACGTTTATCATTGTTTTAGTGTTAAAAATCAAAAGTAGTGATATACGTGGTGCATTATAAGAAGATTTTAGTGGTTTTGAAGTGCTGGTTGATGATCCTGAAGAAGTAGGTAGTGATATTGATGTAAATTATCAGCCAGATTCCTAGCTATGGTTGGGCTATGCATTCTTAGCTAAACGCTATGTACTGAAATCTGTTTTTTGCCCATAACTTATTTATTTGCAAATCTACTTCCTTATATTATTATATATTTGTAATCCTCATAAAATTTAGAACAAAGTGGCTATTTTCAAATATTTATAGGCCTATAATTTATACAATTTCATTGAGCGCAAACTTATTTTTTTTGAAAATTTTTGAAATTATACATTTTTTTTACCTAAAAATTTTTTTTTTTTTTAAATCTTCCTTATGTTTTATATATAATATTGAAGCCCAAGATTTTCCAAACAAAATGGTATATAGAACAGTATAATTAACATTGTTTTTAAGCTTCTCAGATCAGTTTTAATAAAACCTTGCAAATGAGCAAAAAATAGGCTGACATTAAGGCCAAAACACGTGACACTCGGAGGGTTAAACTAAGTTATCTTACCTAGCTCTATTTTCAAAGTTACAGTTTGTAGAAACACTGGGGTACACTTCCATATCTGTTGGCACAAACAACCGAATGAGTAATATTAATCAATTATTCAATTGTTTAAGTTAAGTCGATATATCGATAGATTTTTTCATTCGGTTGCTAGTGCCAACAGATATGGAAGTGTACCCAAACACTGTAAACCAGGTGGTGTTAACCTGGTTGTGCATTTCTGTTGTGTGTCTTGCAGTCCTATAAACTTGAGGTTATACTGTGATCTATTTTTTTTATCAAGCTAGATTATATTTCATAGGCCTATGTTTAAAATTGTTTGGTAGGCAATAGTGTTAGGTAGACCTAATCCTCATTGATTAACTACACAGCATGCTTTAAGCTTTTAACTACCGGTACTGGGTATTGGTTGCAGTCTGATGAAAAGCTTCGCCGTGTGTTGCCTACCATTATGAAAAATCTAACTTGATTTAATTCCTAAAACATCGGCTGCACTTTAGTATCTGTCCTACACTCATTAGAATTAATATATCGATCAATTTATCAATTATTTCATTCGATATTGTATATCAAGTTTGGTTAGTTAGGTTAACCTAACCTAACCAACCAAATGAAATAATCAATAGGTATATCAAATAATTTATATATAGACCTAGCCTATCAATATTTTTCATTCAATTGATTGTAGAACAAATAAGTAACTAAAGAGCAGCCAAAACATCACCTCTGATACAAAAATAAATGCTCGGAACTCTTCAGAAACCTAAAGAGCATGAATTTTCAGACTATACAAACTTACTTTGAGTGTTTGGAAAAAGAAAAATTAAGTTTAAATATCAAAATAGAATTATTGATATTATTGTATAGAATTGCCTATAGAAGTGCTCTTCTTGCAGAGGATCGTGTTTTCGAGGTCAAATCGGCCATAGCTGTATCCGTTCTTGGCGAATTCCCGTGAGAAGTTTCTATATAGTTAGATAAAGTGGTGTTATTAAGGTCGACTTCTCAAAACGACTTGTCATAGTGAGGTTCTGAGTTTCCTCGTGATTTGGAAAAAGGTGTCTTATTGAGGTTATTTTAATAGAACTAGTTGTATTATAATTTAACATTGGGTAGTGAATTTTTCTAGGGGATTTGAAAAGTACTCTTAATAGATGTTGTCTCCGGGTCATTGAGGGTCATAAACGAGTTATTGTATTAGCTGGTCTTATTAACAATTGAAACAATGCTGAAACAAGACTGCACATGAGAACATTATTTAAGCAACCTGAAACATAATTAATCTGCGAAGGTTGTTCTATTTATTGACAATGTTAAGGAGTTTAACCATTAGATTTCTTTTGAAAATGGCCAACAATGGGAGTGTTTTTTTAGGCCCGCCTGGCCAGGGCGGCTGGTCAAAGGGGGCCTCCAGAAGCCAAAAAAATCAAATAGGCCTAAATAAATTTGTTTAATTATGAAAAGTTATTTTGTTTTACTGTTTCACAGTGAGGTAGTCTTGCAATTTTTTATAAACATTAACCTATTTTTTATTGAATTACAGTTAAGGGTAGCCCTTAAGTACAGTGATAGTCACTTGGTACTAGAGGATAGTCACCGATCTCACCATGCTGTGCACTGTTTGAATCAGCTCAGTGGCCAGCACTCCATGGTAGTGACGCGACCTTGTCGTGCCAGCGTGTCTGCGCCCTGTCTGGTCTCAAGCAGACAGCTTAGGCCTCCCGCACACGAGAGACTTTTCTTGGCCGAATGTCTGGTTGGAGTTGGGTGGACAATCGAAAAGTCATAAAGACTGTGCGCACACGCCACAACTGTTCATTCGTCTTTCGGGTGTTAAAAAGATGTATATGATAGAATCCACTGTCATATGTGCGTTACTGATCAGATTTTGTGCGTGAACACGTAAAAGAAAATACTGTGTGAATCCAATTTAGTCCAAGAACCTTGAAAGGCCAGATTTACCTCTTATACTCGGATTTGAAGAAATATCCGGACAAATTTTTCATGTACTCAGGAATGAGTGTTGATAGTTTTTAATATTATGGCTGAATACTCCTACAAAGACTTTTTATAAAGAGGGGGCCGTGCCTCCACTTCATTAATAAGTTTATCAATTTTTTCTCTTGCAAAACACTTGCACTTGACGCAGCCACAACACACTTGATTGTCAGCGTAGCGCTTTTCCGTTCAAACTAGTCTCTATGCCTATTTAATATGAAACGACAGTTGAGTCCGGGAGCAGTTAGCTGGAAAATCGGTCAGCCTCAAAATGCCCCGACTGTCTGGCTGCGGTTGGCCCGTGTGCATGCTCAGATTTACCCCTATGAAGCCAACTTTGACTCCCGACTACGACAAAATAGTAGGCCGAAAAAAAGTCTCTCGTGTGCGGTAGGCCTTAGCGCTTGTACTAGTGATAGAACAACCAACTGGAAAAAACAATCGACTCAAAGTCAATTGGTTGTTTTTAAAACCAGTTGTTTTTTCAGTCAAACGTAAAACGGAGCAAATTCTACCACAACAACAGGTGGCGTTCAACCGGCGCAGTGGTTTCAGTAGTTTCAGTCATTTCAAAGAAAATTATCGCACAAAATTTTACTTTAAACATTGGAGTTTTTGAGGTTGATTCCTATTGTTTGTTGTCATATGCAATATTACTTTGGTATAAAACGTAATGGAATGACAACATGTACAATTAATTTTGAAATATATAGTTTATTACATGACTGACAAGTTTTAAACTATTCAGTTGGCCTAATGTCTCTAACTTAGTAAAACAAATATTTATATTTATTTATTACCTGGTTTTTACAACAGATTTGATTATAGGCATTGACATCTAAATCATGAGTATTTTATATTTTTAAAAACAACAAAAATACATATACTGTATTTACATTGTAAGTATCCCTTAAAACTGTTCTCAATTTGTATACATTTATCTACAGTTTATCTACAACTGATTTCATTCGACCAGTCAGCCTCAACACCAAAAAGTCGAGTTTGGTGCTTACAACTAGTTTCAATTACCAATGCTGACAGTTTCCAGTCATTAGTCATTCCTACGTTGTGGGTTATGACCTATTGTTTGAAAGAGTACTGACATGTGAATCTTTCAGTTTATAAAATGAAACGTTTTATTATTTAAGTGGCTCAAGTAAAATAAAAAAGGATAGGAAATTGTTTTAAATAAAAACAAAGTTCAAAGAGTTTGAACTTACTGGTTTCAGTTCCGAGTCTGCAAACAGGTAGGCGAAAAATATCAGAAGTTTTTTATAAGCCTACTAGCTTAACTTAAAATACTTTTGAGTGTTTCTGTTTGTTTGTTTGCCTTTGTTGCTGAAGTAAAACGTGTGATGAACAGTAAATGTGCTTCATTCATAGATGTATTCGAATTTCAAAAGTGGTACGTGATATGCTTTTATTCCGTGTAAGGCAAAAACTCTAAGAACAAGGTTTTGGTCTTATTTTTAAATTAAAGACTTAAAACAATTTTAAGAATAGGCCTTTAAATTTTTTTGCAGCTATTGTATTATTTCTATCACCTAAGCAAATTTTATATCCAACTAGCTGGCCCGACAGACGTCGTCCTGTGCTAATGTGGTTTTAAGTCAAATGCTCGTTCATTTTCAAGATGAGCTCGTTTGCATGGTTCAATCACGTCCTGGTTGAAGTTTGTTCGCTAAGCTCACTCACCTTTGACTTGGAGCTCGTTCGCTGCGCTCACTTGCCTTCAGGTTAGCTCGTTCACTACGGTAACTCGCCTCCAGGTTGAAGTCCGTTCGCTACGCTCACTTACCTTTTGGTTGCAAATTGGCTGTTTTCTTAACTTTAAAAAATAATAGTGCTGCACCCTGTTGGTAAACATATTAACTTTTTAATGCTTTTGAACATCACAGAATCAAATTGTTTAGTTGAACCAGCTGTTAAGATTCTTTAATTCCATTTAATTATGAGTACTCATAAGGTTAACATGGGAAACTCCAGAGCCACTGGGGCGGAGCCCTTTTGACGGATCTGCACCAAACATCACACAAACCATATATGAGTATTGCTTAATAATGCCTGAAAGTTTCATTACAATCTGTCGAGCAGTTTCGGAGTCCTTAGAATCATAACATTTATAACAAAAAATTATTTTTAATTGATGAAAATTTGTAATTATTAATTTTATCCAAATAATAAAAAAATGTAAAGCATTAAAAACACCTTAGGCCCCTTTTATGCACCTGTGGCATGCAGCAAACATAGGCTAACTATTGTTGCCGTGAGAGGACCCCATGGTCCTTGTTTTATTCCCAGCGGAGGGAGCCAGGACTACTAACATAGAAGGGCTAGCCCAGTCCTTTGAATTTAACGTGTGCCGCCTGATGCTGCCCCCCCTCGCCCCGCGCGCGCCTCACCTCTTCTCATTCCACCACTGTGACGTAGCAGCGGGCACTGCCGCCAGACACAAAACGTGCTTTTATCTTCTGTTTATAACGTTTTTACGTAGAAATAGTGTTTTTTTGTTATGATATTATTTTACACATTTAAAAGTAGTTTCATATTATTTAGTTTTAAAGAGGTTTTTACACCATGGTGGGCTGCAGTGTCGCAATTTTTAGGATCCGCTCTAAGAAAACTAAAGATGTAATGTATCACGTTTTCCTAAAAAATCTAAGTTTGAGAGATGTGTGCGGGTACAGAAGTGTAAGAGAGCTGATGTTTTTGATTCCAAAAATGGTAGAGTGTGTAGTAAACATTTTTTGGAGCACCACTTACAAAGGTATTTCAACATGTCACAAGAATGATTGCATTATACGTTAGTACATGTCCTTACTACAGTATTTCAAATTAAACATTATACAGGGTCCACAAAAAGTCAGGTATTTTTTTAACCATTGCAGGCAACGCAACCCAACTTTACATGCAAGTATGAAACTTGTATAACTACTTTTTGAAGCAAATACATTTTGTTATCTCACTGGGAATGGTCCTCAAAGATTCAGAAGGCATTCTTAATTTAGAGAATGATTCGAGTAATACATAAATTTACAATCCCTATTAGAACACAGTACCTATTACAACCCTGACCCCCAAAAAATTCATCCTAACCAAAACAGCAGCAATTTTACAGAATGTCAACTTAGCCTTGTTCAACAATTTCATGGTTGTAATATTAAACTCCCACCGTTTTGATTATGATAAACCTTTTGGGTTTATATTACTGGCTCCCCCTATAGAACCCTTTAATTTAGTGTACTACAATATCTCCTTCTGACTTCTCGTATGGTAGAAAATGTTATGTTTATTTCATTAAATAGAATTTTAGGTATAGTTATTACAGTATTTCTGCCATGTATTTAAAATCTAATTTTATAAACTGTTTCGTCTGTCTCTTGTTTATGATCTAAATCTGACTGTGTTTAATCACTCAACTGAAGGATCAGTTCTTAGATCACATTACAGTTCATATTTAAACCGTTATAAAGAAAGTTGGTCAGCAACACTGGATATTTGAAAGTGAACCCTAGAAAAGATTGAAAAAAAGGTGAAGCTCTTAAAGAAATTACATTTTTCGTTACCATTCGCAGGTGTGCTGGATCCTAAGTTTTAAAATTACACATCAATCGTGAAAATCAGTTAAGTAGGGCAGCTGAAAGGGTTGCCACAAAGAAAACCCTCATCGTATTAAGTATAGATTATTCACCTGAAGTCTGAAACAAACATAATCCTTGAAAGGGAAAAAGTATTTCAATTTTTTTGTTTTACCTTGCTAACAAGTTTTGAACCCTATTGAAATGCACAATTTGCAATAGGATAGGCCTACCCTCGTAATAATTGATTTGTTTAAATTTTTAATCAGTAAAACACTTGAAATAGCAGGCAAGGTGAAAAAAGTATTGACTTGTGAATTCTCTAATTAATATAGTCAATTAATTCTTCATATATCACTGTCACTAAAACTAAAAGTTACAGGAAATCGATAAAGGTAAGTACCACCAGAGTGTTATAGTGATTCTGTGTATAGCCATTTGAGAGACGTGGAAACTTCGGATTTTTCATGACCTAATGTATAAATTTACAAATATAACAAAATTTACTGTTCTCATAAGCTAACAGCTTCATTGTGATTTTTTTTAGTATTTGTAAATAAGTTTAATAGTTTTTATTTGTCCTTGTTAAAAACAATATAGATTAAAAGTAAAAATGCTATTCATCCATATAATCTACTGTTGTAAACATTACTAGTTTCCTATACTGTATATCAAAAAAGGTATTGCTTATGGGAATTATAAGTAAAAGTACAACTTCAGCTTGAGCATACTGTACCCTAAGGGAGTATGTTTTATCTATGACTGTACTCTCTAAAACACTCCCATGTGATGGATTAGCTGAAGACTGATAAGTCATATTCAAGCGTATATTGTTTACTATAAAATTTATTGTAATACAATTAAATTTAATAATGGATAAGTCATAGTTACCATCAGATTGATTTAAAAAAATGTTTCTGGCAAATACATTCTAATAATAATTCAACTAAATACAGCTGTCCAAATTTTGTAAACCATAAAATAATTTATAAATAAAAAACTTTCTAAAAAACTACGTTTTATACGCACTAAAAAGTAGAAAATAATTTATAAATACGTGGAGAGAATAAAGTCATGTAAATTTAAAACAAAAGCGGGGCGCATGCAATAGCTAATTTAGGATTATCTTAACCTATTGAATTATTATTATCTATGGCATGCGCCCCACGTTTTTAGTTTTTAATCTTACAAGAATTTATCCTCTCCACATATTTATAAATATTTTTCTACTTTTCAACCTACTCCCCCACTACCAACAAAAGGAGGAGGTTCTCAATTTGTTTGTGGCAATGTTATTTTTCAGTTTAATGTACGTGTTATGTTAAATCTATTGTATATGGTCTATTATAACCAAAACCTTTTTAACTGTAATCACATGTTGCTACTATTCTCATAATCATAAAACTAGAATCTCTTAAAAGCAAGATAAAGGATATAAGGCTACCCTTATACTATACAGCGCGCTGTGGCAGTTATAGAAAGTATGACTCATCTGTTATCGTTCGATTCGTCCTACCATGGTCCTACAAACATTAATGGTAACCCAATCTAATATAGCCGCCGCAGCGCGCTGTAAAATAAGTGGCCCCGGCATACCAAAGTACCGAATAGTTTCAATACGCTATATATGGAGGTTGGTTATTCAAATTTCCCGTCCTGTAAAAATTGGTCAATTTTATTTTCAATCGTTTTCTGTCAAAATTTGAATTGTAGCCTAGTATCCTTTGTGTCATTCAATATAGTCTTAATGAAGAATAAAGGAATTGCAATAGTTGGTAATTTACATGATCAAGTATATATGAATATGGAGCTATGGGATCGTCGATTGATTTTAAAAACAAGTTCGAGATTCGCTAGCTATTACACCGTGAAATCTGTCTGGAAACGCATAAACACACACTTTTCAACTGGATGTTACCATATTTTGGTGGTTATATCCTAAATAGCAAAAGGGATAGATCAAGTAGTTTGTTAGATATATGTATTATAATAATGTATAATGGTTCAGTCACTCTGAATTATCACTGAATTCTATCACTGAATCCAATGTTGCGAAAATGAAACATCCCACAGTATTCAATCTGTCGTAACTACTATCACTGTAACAGTCAAGTTACGAGTTAGATTTCTCCTTTGCTATTCAACGCAGCATATGCCAAACATGTTATTTACAATTGGGCTATACATGACTCCTCGATCTTCCAGTGGTGTGATGAAGTAGCCTACTAGACGAGTATTACTGAGCGTTGGAAGATTATATCATTATCAGCGAGAATGTTCCACTGCAACCTACGAATGTGTAGACTAATCATAGCTAGTGCAGTATGATAACGCGGAATGGCTTGTTTCTCCGGATTAGTGATAATAAGATTGGTCAAAGTATTTAAGTAACCACTTTGTTCGTTACTTACTTAAAGCTCATTTCAATATACATACTGTGTAAAAAAAAGACAACATTTGATATTACTGTACACACAAGCTCCCAAAAATGACTAATATTACCTATTATACAATTTGGATAGTATATAAGTGAACTACAATATTGTAATTACTCATTTCGCCCAAGTGATATAAAATTATCCTATATTTGACTTAACACGAAGATCAACCGTTACGGAGCTGGGGCATCAAAGTGCTGAGGTTTACACAACAATGTTTCTACCGCCCAAGTTTGTAAATTCTCCTATAGCTAATTAAACCGAATGATTAAAACAGACGGATTAAGGGTACCCGCATAGTGAGGAGGTAGAGGTAGAGGGAACATCGCACGTTGAGGAGGTTTAGCGTGCTGTTTTAACGCATTTAGAGTCAATCTTTTCACTGTGTTGCGAGCAGAAAGGTTGTCTGATTAATCTTTTTACAATGTTAAGTGACAATAGTTATGACAGTGACGACATGTCGTCAGCATGTAAGTGGTGGCTGATCGGTACGCTGTGTAATCGAAAATTCACCACTCATCCCATAAATCAACTACGCCAATATCTGGGAGAATATTACTATCCGTTTTTGCAACTAAAGGAATATCCAGACAAGTTTCGGGAATAGGTGCATGAGGATGTCATCTAAACATTTTCATACATTTGCGCCAATGTGTCACCAAAGCTGGAAATTGTACAAACTACTGCAACCTACATTTTACATGGGGCTCATTACAGAGAAGCACCGCGCGATTGACCGCTCGAAAAGACAAACAAGTTTTCGTTTAGAAGTGGCCGTGCTAGACCTCCTCTGGTAAACCGCTAGGTACACCTCTACCTCGACGTCTTCATTATGCGCGGGCCCATAACATACAATGTATTTGTGTTACATCGAGGTCCGGCGACCCCTACCTACACCTCTACCTCCTCACTATGCGGGTACCTTTGTAATTGTAGGTAGCCTATAGCTGAAATTTGCATAACTTAGTGACTCTCTCCCTCTCTCGATTGTTGGACTTAAAAATGTAAAACTCGTTGACCTAGCATGGCAAATCTATATTTAATATTTCGGAGCAGACAGTTATTGTGGATTTATTCTATTACTTTTAAAATTACTAGTATACAACTTAAAACTATTATATATTAGACTGGGACCTGCCAACTGTACGGAAATTACTGTGAATGTAGTGGTGGGAAAATTCAACCCCACAATGCTGGGGTTAACAGGCGTACATCTTGTGTCGCTTCCTATTCCCCTCAGCAGCCAGTGGCCAGCAGGTGCGGAAGCTGGTTTGTATCATTCCATTGCAATCCCTTTATGTGGAAATTGTTATTTTTGTTGTAGTTTGGCCCTGGCACCATGCACACTTTGGAGTATCGTAAACACTTAACAACTTTTGAAGGCAATTTTTATATACTCTAGAACATGATTAGAGATAAGAAAATAAATCGTTTTCCGTTTTGTTCCAGATTAAAGGCAAGAAAGGATCGAGGAAAATGTCAGACTGTAAAGTTCCAGAAAATAAAAGTGAACCGGAAGCTGGGCCTTCTACTTCACAAACAGAAAATGTTCAACAGAAAGCATTAATTCCTTTTGTGAGCTTGCCAAAAGTTGTTTTGACAAGGCTTGATATCAACAATTTACCAGTTCCAGTCAATACAAAGCCGACTAAGAAACCAGTAAAAAGGATAGACAAGAAAAGTAAACCTAACCCTTCAAAGAGCAATTCCAAACAGACTGTACCTAACAACAAGCATGACATCAGAACTCGAGGTAGACCAAAAAAAAATTACAAGGCGTTGGCAGAATTTGGAACATCATTCATTGAGTCAAATGACAGTAAAGTTAAAACCAAACAGCCCCCCCGAACCATAAAAAAAGAGTCCGATGTGGAAGACAGTCCAGTGAAAAACATACTTAAAAAGACCATGCTCCAAAAAAGGAGCAAAATAGCTCTTCCTCCATCCAACAAAAGGAAATTTCCGCCAATAAAAGTGTCGCCAAAAAAAACTAAAGGAATATCGTTTTCCACTGTACAAACACGTAAGAAAGAGTCGCCACCAAAAGGAACAAACAGCTCGTTTAAAATGGATACTAACGACTCTGAAGATGAATTTTTGTTCGACGAGTTGATTGACGAGATTGTAAATGCGCCCAAGAAAAAGACAGTTCCAGAGAAAACCACCAATATAACTCTGAAACCCAATGCTGGAAATAAACCCCCAACAATTGTCAAAGGCGGAATTGTTAAAAAGAGTAGTTTGCCCCCGGATTTAAAGTCTGTAGCAAGTCCAACTTCACTGAACAGCACCAAACATACTGTAATATCGTTAAACGTCAACCGGAAGTCATCAGTGATGGAAAATGCAATAAAATCGCCAGCTACCGCAGAAACTCCTTCTGCAAGTTTGCCCACAAAGGCTTCTCCTTTCCCAATATCCATTAACTCCCCTAAAGCTGGACCAAAAGATCTAGGTAAGAAAAGGCAAAAAATTGTTGCAGCTTCTGAATCCTCGAATGAGCTACCTCCAAATGAATTCTACTCTCCTGCAAAGCCAACTAAACAAATGGGACCCGCCAAAAAGCCGAAACCCCCAGTTACATCCACCCCCAGACCAAGAGGAAGGCCGAGAATAGGTCCCAAGCAAGTGAACAGGACTTTACCAAGTCCATCGGCCGATGACGAATCTGATGAATATACTGAAGTGGAGACTCTAGAAAATTTGGATCCAGAGGATGAACTGTCATCTAATGTTGCAAATGACACTGTGGTTAATGAAGAGGTCCAAATAATATCAAATCAGACGTCTAAAAGCCCTTCCAAACTTGAAACCGCACCATCTACTGATGATAAAAGTACAAAGGATGGAGACCCTCATCTAGATCTTCTTAGGATATTGACGGATGAAACAGAAAATGCTACAGAAGTCGAGACAAATGTATCCCAAGAGGACAATACAGAACATCCCCACCAATCTAATGACCCGATACAAAATTTAACAGATTCTGATATTTCTAAAAAGCCATTACGCCCTGACGCCGACGCCAACAACGCCTGTGTCGAGGGATCAGGTAATCCATCCGATCTCCAAGACAAAAAATCAACGGTTAAACACGGGAAAGATACTTCGAACCCAGTCACTGAACTGAGTGTACCTAGTAATCCTGTGGAAGAAGAAACCCAATCCATTCGAACTATATATGATCTAATGAATGACGTTTCACTGCAGTATCCGAGTTGGAATCTTCATATAATACCCGAAACCAACGCTTTTTGTATTGCACAAGTCACAAAGGGCCGGCTTGGTCTACCTACGCTAAAGAAATGCATTGAATTGGACCCTGAAACTTACAGTGCGAAAGTTTATATTCACCAATATCATATCAAGAGGTTCGACGGGGTTTACGACAGCGAAGAAGCTATTGTTGCTTTGATAGAAGAGATTCATTCTATTAAGGCGTAAACACCAAAACAAAGAATATCTTTTACCTCAAAGGTATTGTAATAATTTAAGAGACCCTTTAGCTATTTACGAGATTTTTAATCGTCACATTGTAGAAAAAACGTTTATTTACAGTAAAGCATGTTGTAAAGTTGTACTTGTTAGATTTTTTGCACGAGACAAAATCAAGCCTACACTTTTATAGATATGTCATACTTTAGGATCAGGTGTAGACAATTCAACGACGTTAACAAGGCATATGTTTATGTACGGTGTAAATAGAGCTCAATTTGATGTTTCTTTAATTGTTTTCACTACATGTTTAAAGCCATTTAGAGAAAATAAGACGACATAATTATGGAAAAAAGAAACGCCCCCACATTTACCGGACGGAATTAACATCCAAACTGTCTCTAGCTTAATTATACGGATGATAAATCTATAATAATATAGTTATTCTATGGTGGTTGGACTGAGGTGAATTGCTACAGTAGAACTCCAGTTTTCCGAATCGCTTACAGAACGAATTTTATTAATCCCAGTAACTCTTGTTTTTAAAGGCAGAAGCTATGATCTTGGTCAAATCCAAAGGCTCCCTAGCGGTCGTATAGACATCGTCTTTCGCGGTCTCGGAATACATAGTTATTGTTTATGGTTATTGTTGTAAGATCGCGGCCAAATCTTGTGTAGAAGTGATCATCGTCTCCTGCAGTCTTAGAAATTCGTTGGTAACGGGGGTTTATAAGGGAATTTTATATTGTGTAAAAATTGGTTTCCCCATTTTGAACTGTTTTAACTTGTCAATTAACTGATTTTGATTAAATCTGGAAAATTTATTTAGTTCATACACTAATGTTATTTAAATAGGGAGTAAATAGGAGATATTTTAGCGAAATACCATAGGCAAATGAAAATTCGCTTAGTCTGCAACTGCATGTTTCCCACGGCGCGGTGGGGGTATTTTATCATCCAAATGTGATGCAGTCCCAATTCATTCGGATGGTTGGTTGGAGTTCTACTGTAATTGAAAAGTTTTAAATACATTATTTAGCAAACGGTTCAGTGTTTAAATGATTAGCTTGGCATTGTATCATGATTCACGATAAGGCCAAGCTGAAATATTACTGGCAGTTAGCTATGAATAAATATAGGTTTTTGTTCTTATTGGTGACGTTTATGTTTTAAAATTTAAGAACTAACTGATATATTTTGTAAATAAATAATTGAGTTTTTATCAATTGAGGTTTAGTGTAACTTATGTATTCAGTACAGTTTGTTTGAGAAGTTAAAATATGAAGTTAGTCAAATGTTATGAGTTAAAAGTATCTAATATAGCCCACCTAACAAAATTTGTATATAATTATAATATATATTTGAGGTCATCAGTTCTACATTTATTACCTTTACTACTTTTTCTGTGCACATTCCAACATTTCAAACCCGTCATATCTGTTCTAGTAGGCCTATTAAATTTATATTGATCATTTACAATATAATTATATTGTATCTTGAATTCCACTGATAAACATTTTGCGAGAAAACTTTCAAAGGTAATATATGAAAAAGCAAGATATGTGTTTGTATATTCTGATTACTTTATGATATTTATTTTAGGATTACAGCCAGATATGCAATTGTCTTAATCGAAGTGAATGTTGTAAATGGTACGGTAACTTGAGACCGAACCAAATTTAAAGTAGTTTAGAAATCATAACGTTCCTTTGTCCAAAAGTGGTCGCCAGCTCTACCAAAAATGTTTGGTTCTCAAACGCTCGTACAAAAAAAACCTCGTACAAGCACCGCATAGGAACTAAAAATATTTTGCCTAGTCTGTTGTCTTCGATATCTTCTAGAGACAGTTGGCAAAATGTGTTTTTGGGCCATAATGCTGTATATTCTGTTCTTTTAAGGATTCTCCCCACTTTCAGCTGTCAGACGTTTCAAAATCAAAGACGAGGTTGAGTGGATGGAGTGGGAGTCGTTTCCCATATGAGTCCTTGGAGGCTAGCGGCCATCTTGGATAATTTTAAACAGCTACTGAAGAGTTGTTTATCGTTCAAAAATAAACACCAAAGTGATTGCAATTTAAATATATAGTGAACTGTGATATTATAAATGTTCTTTTATAGTTTTGAATTGTTTTCCAAGGGAATCCATGTAAGCTTACGGCCGGATTTGCCCGCCATAAGAGTAATGTTAATTTCTGAAGAGTTATTTACCATCTCAAATTATTTTTAAAACACCAGAGTGATTATAGTTTAACTATCTATTACACCGTGAGATTCAAATTTTCTTTGTAGTTTTTTTAATTGTTTACCGAATTAGAAGGTCTAGGCTCCAAGGACTTTTATACAGCCTGAATTTGTGAACGAAGCATGGACAAAATTTAACATCCTTGAGAGAGGTTTCCATATCACAAGAATCAATAGAACCAGAATAGTGTCACATTTCTAAACTATCTAAACTTTATATAGTGAATAGACACTTCTGATCGCAATAAATTAACGTGGCCGTAATTAGATTTTAAATATTAACGTTTACAAAAGTGTTATGAATGTAAAAAAAGAAATACTGTAACATAGATGAAGATGCAACTTGTCTACTTTAGCCTATATGGAAGTGTTGGCCATTCGTTTACACAGTTGTATAACCAAAGGCTAGATTGAATATGTGACGCATACAATTGTATGAAAACAACTTTGACTTGTCCATGCATGTAAAAATCACAAATAAACGTCTTATGTCTTTGACAAGTTTAAGTGTACACTTGATTTATCCGGTTCACTGTCACAACATAGTCAGGTAATCCGCGTGGCGCTCGCCCAACCCGGCGCTCGGCCCACGCAACCCTTAAAAGTTGGTACCTTACATCCTGGAATTTTACCCCTGACCAGAGCTGACGTCACTATTACGTAAGTCATCTGAGCTTTCTCAAGTTTGTTCGTGGGACAATCGTCTACAACCTGACTGATCACTTATTGCAAACGAAAAAAAACTGGCCACTGATAAATCACTTGTTTGATTAGACCTAGCTTAGCTTTCTTTATTATTTTGTTCTTGGGATGTTTTTAAAAAGAAGTTCTGAGTTCCTTGGGGTAATACAGTAAGTAATCGCATTCTAAGCAAAATCTTAGACAAAAAGTTAGAGTCACCGGAGGTATTCGATCTGGTCACCTCTAGAATAACAGTCTAGTACTCTATCCACTACACCACAAACCCGAACACCAATGGCTGTGGCTGCTGAGGCTGACTAATGTATAGCGTCTTGGTTTCCCCTGTCAGGAACTGATGAGAACCTCTTTAGAGAAGGAGTGGGGGGGGGCGTGACGTCACTCTGCTCTTTAGGGAACACCATTACCGTAACGAGACGATATGATTCCATCGATGTTCGTGACGTAGTTGATAGCGTCTCGGACTCGTGATCTGGAGGTCCCCAGTTCGAATCCCACCCGCGACACTAACTTTTTGTCCAAGGCTTTGCTTAGATTGCGAATCTTTTGTTAGAATTTGAGGCATTTATAATTTTATTTATGAACAGAGCTATTTTTTTAAATAAGTAAACCTTCATTAGATTTTTACTTTAACTTATATATTTTTTATATTATCAGCAAGTTTAGTTGGTTTGGTTAGGTTATGGCTGTTAAATTTTATAACAAATTTTAAAATTAATTTTATAATTAAAAATTAATTATAAGTAAACCTTCATTCGATTTTTATTTTTATATCTTTTATATTATCAGCAAGTTTGGTTGGTTAGGTTAGGTTATGACAGTTTAATTTTATAATTAAAAGTTTTTAAATTAATTTTATAGTTAAAAAGTTAATTTTTTAACTAAAATATTATAAAATAAATTTAAAGATTTTATTAAATCGACGTGAGGGGCTCTCCCACAATCCCCCACTCTTTCGCAGAAAAGGTTCTCATCAGTTTCTGGAACAAGCGGAAAATGAGACGCTAGTCCCACCCAATGATCGTTGCGGTAATGGTGTTGGGTGTTCCCTCAGAGAAGAGAGTGACGTCATGCTATCACAGCCAATGGAATGTCCTCATTTCGTCCGTATTGAAAACCCTCAGCTGAAATATAAATTGTGCAGCCAAGTCATCGTCATTTGAACGATACCCACAGTGGCGTCATTTCACCAAATCCTTGGGGGGGGGGCAAACACCGGAGGGTATGGGGGTATGGAATACCCCCCCAGCAAACAAGGGGGGTTTGAGGGTCCCCCCCCCGGAAATTTGGCAGTTTTGAAACAAAAAGGGGGGTTTAAGCTTATTTTAATTGTCAAAAGCACTTCAAATAAAAAAATTATTAGTAAAATTTATTTAAATTTATGCATAAAGTTAATGAAACTAAGAATTATTGACAACAGACAGAAACACAATAATTTTATGTTGGTAAGTGAGTCATCTGAGAAACGTGATCAATAGTTCCATGACGTATTAATATTATGTTTGTTTATTTTATTTATTTATTTTATTATTATTTATTTTATATATTATTATTTTATTTATTTATTTATTTTACATTTCAACGGACAACTCCATTTTTTCAGTTTTGAACAATAAGAAAGAACTCAAGATACTGACGAACATGCATATAAATGTTTAACCAAAATAAATATGCCTAAATATGAAGTATAGATGGCAATGACAAATGACAAAAAAATTTTGCTTGCAGTTGATGATGATTTTGCAATGTGTTATGTTGTTATTATAATGACTTGTTATGTTATGTTGTTATTAGATTCATGACCAATTTCTCTTGTACATCATTTAGCAATGAATACGGTTGTTCATAGCGTATAGTTTATAGCAGTTTATTTAGGATTTTAAATAAAATACAAGTATTTAAGATCTTAAAAGCAAATCAATTTTATCACCAATAAAATAATTTGATACAAAAGTACAAAAGGTTCTATCTAACTATATTAAATTGGTAGTCTACAATGTTAAAAATAAATTACGTAAAATGTATACACGACATGTATAGTTTTGATGCTTTATTAATTCATAAAAGTATATGACAAAACAATGCTTCTAAAAAATCTAAATCTTTATGTATACATATAAACTAGAAGTAAGTGGTTTATCGTACAACACCAAACAGAAAAAGTAAATGAATAACAAAACTACTAATTTATGTAAAGTCAAAATGTGCTATCTAAGACAACACATCAATAATAATTTTTGTTTCAAATTACTGTACAAGAATATAGGTACAGATTTTTGTCTGCCGTGCTTTTTAGGATTTGACAGGAGAAAATATTTGTATGTTGGCTAGTACAGCATATTTTTTTCTCTAGTCCAGGATCCACCCCTCCCCCCCAAATGACGCCCCTGGACCCACGAACGGTATTCACTCAGGGGAGGTATAGATGAGCTTACGATGACAGCTGTGGGCTTCTCATTAGCTGAGGGAACACCATTACCGTAACAATACAGTTTGTAGCCTTCGGCCTCGGTAGTCTAGTGGTTAGCGAGCCGGGCTGATATGCTGAGAGTCCCGGGTTCGAATCCCGCTGGTGGCATTAACTTTTTGACCAAGATATTTTCATTATCAGCAAGTTTGGTTCGGTTATGACAGTTTTATTTTATTATTAAGTCGTTATAAAATTTTAATTGAGCAATTTATAGTTTTATTTAATGAACAGAATTATTTTTCTATTAATAAACTTTGTTTTTATTATTTCATTACTGTATCAGCAAGTTTGGTTGGTTCGGTTAGGTTATGATAGTAATTTTATAATAAAAAAAATTATAAAATTGAATTTGAGGCATTTATAATTTTATTTTATGAACAGAACTATTTTTGCGATTAGTAAACCTTCATTGCAAAAATGCTCTCTACTACAGCGCTGTTCACGGAGGAATTTTGAACTAATGCCTCAATCGTACCTCCCCTAAGTCAGGCCCATAAACGAACAGAAACGACTCAATTAGTTAGTTATAGTTGTTGTATCATTGACTATACTATTGGATATCAATTATCAATTATTTAAGATGGGGACGCCACTATGAGCGTATTTTAACCCAAATATGAGTGAAGGATACCTAAGGCCGGGGACACACTCATCTTATCTCGCTGAATTTTTTCCACGGGCGTCACCCGTGGGTTTGAGAGATACATTACGGTATATTGGGCAGGCCACACTAGAGTAAAAACGTCCGTGAACGCGGTTGTCAGTCTCACAAACGGAATTGCACGTGTATTCTCTACTAACATTCCACGGGCGTTGCACGTAAAACTAGTCGCGGGGCATTGTGGCATATGGGAGTGAACACACTCATCTTATCTCGCTGAATTTTTTCCACGGACGTTTCTAGTTTTAACCTGACTGATTTAGTACGTGGGGGGGGGGGGAGTCGGAACGGAACACTGACACGGACGATTTTTGTTGCCAGTGTGGCATGCTCTATCAGTCTCACTGGTTTGCCCGAAAAATCTATCTCGTAAGACGAGTGTGGCCACGGTAAAACTGTTTTACGTGCGTCGCACGTGAAAACGGGAAAAAACAGTTTCGCTGGTTAAAAGTTACAAGTGTGGCCCCGGCCTAAATAACTAACATCATTATCGGGTTTGTCTTAATCTCAATTCTCTTTCTCAATCATGCCTCAATTGTCTCAGTCACTCTCACTCACGGTCAGTACTCGGTAGTTACTCACTCACGGTCCCGGTCTAGGTCGGTTCGGTTCGGTCTAGTAAGTTCAGTTGGGAATTGCAATTGGACACGAATTAGGCCTAGGCCCAGGCTGATTTGGTTAGATTGTTACTATTGTTAGATTCAGTGTTGCCACTTTTAGGGTAATTACCCTTTTTTAGGGTAATTTACTGGTCTTAGGGTAAAGTTTAGGGTAATGGTAGATTTAGGGTAATTTTAGGGTAAAACTAAAAGTTAGCATAACAATGGAAATTTTACTAAAAAAATGAAAAAAAAACTTCAAAATTTGGCAAAAAACGTTCATTACATACTATGGCCAAACTATCATATTCGATTTTCGATTCAAATCTGTTTAGATCGATTGCTATGATGAATTTTTCATAATAAGTTACCCTCTTATCAATAGTTGGGAATTATCTGTTTTAGAATGTATTCGATTCTATAACACGTTATAGGCCTAATAAAATATGAAATATTGTTCATTACTGGGTTTGATATTTAATTAAGTGGCTGAATTGAATTAAACTGAATTATTTTACAAATTGTGTCAAGAAATTACTACTATTTATAGATTAAAGCTTTGGTGGTACCGTACTGTATTTTAAAGATATGTTTGTCCAAAAACAGTAGTAATGGGTCGATACATTAAACAAATTTGATAGTTCTTGATTCGATATTCTTCGTTATAAGTTAAGTTACGATAGTTGATAGAGCTGATCAATATCAACATTTTGTTCTTCTCTCAGGTGGTTTTTTAGAATCGAGTATAATTTTACGTAAATTGATTGATATTGGAACTTCATTTAGTATAATAATTCATCTTATGTAGGATTTATATGATTTTAACAATGTTTTATAGCATTAAACGCAAATATTAACATTTAGGGTAATTTTAAGGGTAACTCAAAGTAGATTTAGGGTAATTTTAGCCCGCCTTTAGGGTAAAATCGCAACAACGTGGTGGCAACACTGGTTAGATTAGATAAGTCGTCGGCAGCTCCGGCTGGACTGCTTGAGTGAGTGAGTGTTGACTGTTGAGTCGAGAGTCGAGTGCTTGCTTGACATCACAAGATACATGACATGAAAGTAACTTTATCAACTTAACAGAGAGACAATAATACTTTTGTTTTATTGTTTAAAGCTTTTTAAGATTTGTGATTTACATCGCGTGTGTATTTTATTGCACAATTTATTGATATTGAATATTTGTATGGTTATACAAATATTCATAAGTCTAAACATTGTAATCCACTAAGCCCGACCGGTGATCATAGGCTCGGGCTGTTATCATCTCAGCAAGAGGATTTTGAGCTTTTTTAACTACTACACCAAGCTTTGGTATGGGTGCTCATGTGTCAAGAACTGACTTTGAGTGGACTTACACAGAAGAACCACATGCAAGTAGAAGAAAAGAAATACTTGGTAAGTACCGGTAACTTTAACTTAGTTTGACTTATGTAAACCTAACCTAGGCTTGGGCACAGCAAGGAAACTCCAGATTTTCAAGTGTAGCCTAATTTAATCAACATAATTTAAAATGGGTAGACTTTCATAAGAGGGGCCAAAAACATTATCGATTATTCGATAGGCTACCTATATCAATTATTTCATTCGGTTGGTTAACTTAGGTTAGGTTAACAAACTTAGTAGGGCCTAAGTTAAACCTTTAATTTTTTTTGGGTACACTTCCATACCTGTTGGCACAAACAACCAAATAAGTAATATAGGTTTTTCGATTGTTTGATTCGATATATCGTTTAGGTTATCCTTTCCTAACTAAACTTAACCAAACGATATATCGATCGATATTTGCATTCGGTTGTTTGTGCCAATAGATACCTATGGAACTGTACCCCTTTTTTGGTAAATCTGAACTTTCTGGACTTTTCTGTTTAAGCGTTTTTAAACCATTCCTACTATCTTAATAAACAACAAAATAAGTTTACCTTTAGGCCCTAAAGCATTTTTTTAAGGCGCGGAAACCACTGCAAATTACAAAAATACTTATACGGAACTATTTTCTCAAGTCGCAGAGCAAATAGCTTTTTTTGCTTGCCGAGGAACGAGGAGCGGAGTAATACAGACTGCTGACTACTTACTCTTGGGCTCCTTGAATAGTTTGTGTTACCAGCTGACAATTGATTTAATATTGATTGTTTATTTTAGGTTTTTTATAACATAGAGGATACGCGTCCGGTAACCGGACGTGGATAAGGCGTACGGCAATGACGTCATGGGGTTGCGGGAGCCTGGAACGCCTTTACCACAACAATACAATGACCAGCCATCGGTGTTCGTGGTGTAGTGGATAAGGTGCTCGGCTGATATGCAAGAGGTCCAGGGTTCGAATCCCATTGATGACTTTAACTTTTTGTCGAAGAGTTTTGCATTGAATACCATTTATTCTTAACTGTACATCTTTTATTAGAATTTTTGGCATTAATAATTTTTTTTATAGAGAAAGAATTTCACCTTAATTCGATTTTTTCACTATCAGCAAGTTTGGTTGGTTAGGTTAGGTTATGACAGTAATTGCCGGACGTCTAATCCACGTCCGGTTACCGGACGCGTATCCTCTGCCTTTTTATAAAATGAACCAAACTATTCTAAACTGACCCAACCTAACCAAACGTGCTGTATGGTTACATAAATTGGTTTTACAATCAAATTATTTTAGATCAGTGTTCTTATCAAATCCTTATTTCTAATCAGCTGACAACACAAATAGGTGCCTAAGAGTAAGTAGTCACCGATCTGTATCACTCCGCTACTCGTTCCTCAGCAAGCGATGAGCTCAGCGACTTGAGAAAATAGTTCCATATATTTTCGTAATTTGCACTGGTTTCCGCGCCTTAAAAAATGCTTGAAATGTATTTTTTTCTTTATTTAATAGGAATTGTTTAAAAACGTTTAAAAGAGAAGTCCAGAAAGTTCAGAAATAACTTGCCATTTAAAAAAAGTTAAGTTATCAGCAAGTTTGGCTAAGGTTAGGCTTACAACAGTTTCATTTTTTGATAAAAAAAAAATCGAATGAAGGTTTAAGTTACGGTATCTTACTAATCCAATTGATAACTTATTTAAACACTTTCCGATACCAAAACCCCAGTCTGACAGGCCTATGGGAATTTTCTCAAACGCATTTTGGCAACACTGTTTACTTGGGGGATTCCATTCCCACAATACTTTCCCCCATTTTCCTCCCTTAACTTACCTGTTGATATATTGTTTGTTAATTTTGCGTGGGTGCCGTGACCTTGACAGGTTGTATGTTCATAACAAGCCTGTTTCAGAAGCCCAGTGTTAGTGTATTTTAAAGTAGGGTCTCACAGACCCAGGGTTTCGGTTTGTGTGTTTCTAAGCGAGGTCAATTATTTTCAAATGGGGTCTCACAGACCGAGGGTTTCGGTTAGCGTCAGCCTGGGTAGGGTTTCGGTACTTATTAGTGTTAAATTGATAGTAGCGTAGCCCAGTTAAGAAACTGAACCCTGTTTCTTGTATTAAGTTTTGTATTCAGGGACATATTTTAGAAAAACGTACGTGAGAATGTGATATTAAGATATACGTAAGTACTGCTATGCAGTAGGCATAGGCCTATACTGTTGCCAAGCTTTTAATTGTTATGTAAATTTAACAAGAAAATTAATAAGGAATAATAAAGTTAGTTTGATACTATAATTACTTTCTGTACAGTCTTAACCAGTAAGTTTAGGCTAATTCCAGTATGTTCGCCGCCTCCTTCTTCGGATCCATATTCATCAATGTCAACAATTTCCAAGGAATCAACGTTTTCACGGTGCCGGACACATGCGGATTGGGGAGCAACAAAACATTTTCTTTCTACATCCACAATATATTGTCTTGGCACCCCTTCTACATTTGCATGAAATGTGCCGGAATTTCCAGTCTGATGCAGGGCTCAAAGTGGTTGGCACTGGTACGAGACCAATACTCATCCCCCCTATTCCTTCTGGTCCCTTTGTTGCTGGTTGTTTCTAGGTTAACAACTTGATAACCAATACTGCACCTGAAAATAAACTCTCTTTGGGGAACACCACCTTTACTCTTTTTATTTAGGGGAAACTAAAATTGTTTAAAGTCTTAAAGAAAAACAATGACTTGCAGAAAACTGTTAATGCTTTAAACGACCCTCATGCCGCTCATGCACACCAGGATGAGATTGCTCCCGTACGGGCCATTTTTCTTATGGCAGATAGACTGCATATAGATGCTGTAAACAACATTAGACTAGTTTAAATTACTTAAGATACAGCAATGGATACAGTCAGAATCTTCGGCTTACAAAACTAAATCCAACATTGCCTCACTGCTCCCCACCGAAGCAGCTGCAAGACAACACTGTCTTAGAGTTACTTTCAGGTGCTGTAGAAGTGGTTATCTAGTCAGACCACAAACAACCAGCAACAAAGGGGCCAGCATTAATGGGAATTGAAAAAATAAGTATTGGTCTCATACCAGCATCTTTAATCTAATCTACCAGTGCCAACCACTCTGAGCCCTTCACCGGACTCAAAACTCCAGAACATTTCATGCAAATGTAAAAGGGGTGCCAACACAATAAATTGTGGATGTAAAAAAAGGGCTGTGTTGCTCCTCGGAATCTGCATGTGTACGGCAGTGTGAAAACGTTGATCCCTTGCTTGGAAGATGATGTTGACATTTATGAATATGGATCTGAAGAAGGAGACAGAGAACATACTGTAAGTACATTCTTAGACTGTTCTTAGACTGACAAAAAGCAAGGGTACTTTCCTGTCAAAGGGATCATTCATTATTATCGATATGATTTCTTTCGATATTTTTGTTTTCCTTTATGATCCATACCTTCTGTTTTAATACCTTCAAACACATTTAAATTACAAATTGACAACTGATCTTGTTTAGGCAAAACGTAAATAAGTAAAACAGTTCTAAACTAACCTAACATAACTAACCAAACTTGCTGGGTTTGCTGTATCATTTCAAAATTTCGTTTGATAACAGAAACTAAGGCATGTGAGTAATATGAAACGAATTTGGAAATTCTACAGCAAGTTTGGTTGGTTAGGTAAGGTTAGTTTAGAACATTTTCATTTCAATATAATATTTTTAAATTGTTTCTTGATACTGAGCAATATATATTTACTTATCGTAGATGTCAGCTGACATCTCGTTCATTATCGGATCAAAAATAGAATATCGATATATCGAAAGAAATCAGATCGATAATAATGAATGTTCCCCTTAACAGAAAAGTACCAAAGTAAGTATAGTATCAAACTAACATTATTAGCCTATTCCATACGGTATACATTTATATATTTACTTCACTTGTTAAATGTACACAAAATTTAAATGCTTAGCATTACACTATCTTCCCACTTGTAGGGAAGTTCAGTTCAACACTACAAATTAATAGGTAATGTATTTGTTCTTGGTGGTATCGGTTAGTATTGTTATATATTTATATTGCATGTAACATAAAATTCATCCCATACATTATTAGCCTATGGTTTGATTTTTTGCTACACAATTATCTTTAAAATGACTCAAACCTATGTACCAAATGCAGATAAAAAAAATATATTTTAACATAAAATTATAAATTTTAATTGAATAAATAAATCACCGTAAGAGTTAATAACAGTAAATTATATTGACAAAACAATTTGTATAGCAGTTCTAAAAATCTAAAATATTTCTCAGCTTGTTGTTTGATACATGAAACAAAATTAACATGGAAATGAAGAGGATACAATCTTTCATATAAATTATTTATTTGAGATGGGGATGCCACCTATGAGCGTATTTTTACCTAAATATGAGTAAAGGATGAGTGTAGAATGAAGTGAGATGCCTTGTGTAGCTTTTTTACTGGCCTGTTTCGAATTATAAGCACACTTTAAGGCAATTTATTGACAAAATAAGAGGATATGCTCGAAACGCACAGGTCGGCTGTCGGGCAAAGACTGAGTGCATGGCACAACTTGGCAACCGAGGACAGTTTTTTGAAAGCTGATTGGATGCCTCTAACTTGTCCTCACCCCACCCAACTCGAACTATTAGAGCCTTATTCACACCTAAAGTTCCATCAAAGTATTTTTTTAAACAATTAGTGTTTAAAATGCCTAGTTTTTAGTTTAAAGACATATGAAAAAATGAAATGAAATGAAAAAAATGAAAAATACTGAATGAAAAATACTTTATTCCATCAAAAAGAAAAACACAATAATTGTTACATAGCGTTGTACAGATGGATTATTCCCCACATAGGCACAGCCTGTGTGTGGGGAATGAGCTTTACCAGTAGGTAGTCAAACATACAATGATACAATTAAATAGAAAAATTAATTAATAACTAAAATTATTATTTAACAAACTTTTGGAATAAGGAGAAAGATTGCACATTGAGCTAACACAAATGAAATTAAAAAAAAAACTGTTGGAACCACAAGAGGAAGTAAAGACGAAAACAAAACTACACATACGTAACAACCGCGTACGAATCAACTGAGACTCGGAAACCACACACACACACACCCCGACAGACAACGGCACACACACAACACACTTCAGCTCAGTTGCTCAGTTGCACCAGGACATCAGGCGTTTAATATATCAATCATGTTAGCCTAACAATATTCCCATGTACAGCCGTGCTCCTTGCTACCCGCTTGGTACTATTCTGGTGCCTACTAGACTGTTCCGGTAATGATGAGTCCCTGACAAAAAATCATTCTCAATATTTGGTTTCCTCCCATAGTTTGTGAACCGCTGAGGTGCTGGCATTAACCTTATGTAAAAAGTATTGTTTTTGTAAACATTTTCTAGTTAGAGTTTTGGGTAGAAATGTCCGTCTTTGGTCCTCCTGAACCCCAAAAAGTGGTACCATGAAATTAATGAACACATTGTTGTCTTTTATTGAAGTTATGTTGTCTTATATTTTGCTAATGCCTTGGTTGAACAGCTTACAAGAAGTCATCTTCAGGCATCAAAAGATGTCTAGATCACTTCTTCAGAAGGTCGTTGATTCACATTTAGTTCATAGACACATGAACTTTAAAAAAATAAAACGGTACATTTGAAACGAGCAAAATCAAATAGAAACGACAGGCCTATCGATGTTATTTTTAATAGTCAATAAGGTATAGTACTAACGATCTAAATTTTACTTTACTGTTGTGTTGGTTTTCAGAAAAGTATCCAGAAATCAAGAAACTGTTTGGGTATGATCCCAATTTCAAATGGATTGTGACAGCAATGGTAATAACTCAATTTGCAATGTTCTTTGTAATGAAGGACCAATCGTGGTTAATGATATTCTTGGTGGCTTATTGCTTTGGTGGTGTCATCAACCATTCTCTTATGTTAGGTAAGTACAGATGTTGATGTAGTCTTCTATACTGATGGCATTGCTGGGATTAACATGTAAGCTAATGGCAATATTGTGTTTTGTGCAGGTTCAAATCCATGTCAAATACAAGGCACATTTCCTGGTTATAAAAGTCAAACAAATTAAGAGGAAAGTTTAAAGAAATATTTACATTAGGGATTGAACAATGATTAAGTATATATTTTTTCCAGTTGGTTTATGCTATTTTCATAAAAATTAAATACATTTACTCATTAACCCACATCTGGTGAATTGTGCTATGGAATATTGAGCTAAAGCCAAATGAGACAGTGATGGGATTAAAAAATAGTCAACCCGATGTTTGCAAAGAAGATGAATTGATTTGAATTCACAGTAGTGAAAATCAATGATAAAAGTTAATACGATCTATAATATCTGTAGGTAATTTAACAATTTTGGAATTCTAAGAACATGAATTAATAAGGAGTTAAGTTCATTGAATCTGTGTTTGTTTCATAAACGAGCTGCAGATTTTAAATATTTTTTCAGAGTAATGTTATTTGTGTATGCAGGTGAGGATCATGATAATTAGACAAATTTGCTAATTACAAGGCAAAAATATGGTTCGGATTCCACTATAAACTGTAGGTCCTGTAATATATGCATATTGACTTATAACATTTTATATTTGTATTGGCAACAGTGGTGTAACGGATAATTCAGTTGAAATAATTAATACCGTTGGTTGAACATTAAACCAATCACCGATAGCGTACGATTCCCCGTATTATAAGCTTTTGCTGTCTCATATGATGCTTCTCTTCGGCCTCAGTTGCCCGCCACCTACACCGGCTTCACCATATAACGTTCCTTCACCCTATTAATGTCAACCGGTGGTAATTCGATTACAGTGCAATGCACCTTTTTATTTTCACCCCGGTAGTACAAGTTCCTAAGTAGTGTTAAGAAACTGTGTCAATAGTTCAGTGAGTACAAACATTCCAGGTTCCTTAGTTACCATTGGTTGTATTGGCTATTAAGGGAGCGGAGCGCTCTATCAGTCTGCCGCGCGCTAATGCAAGGTCTTAGGATCTCCGTCATTGTCGGCTTAGTTCTGAGCCAATTGAAAATATATTTATGTTAATTTATTCATTACTTATTTTTGTAGGCTATCGTTTTAATTTTTTGGTAATAGTAAAATTTGAAGTGGGAAGTGACTGGTAAATACTTCAAAATAAACTTTTTCTAAATCATAATACACATACAAATGAATTTTTAGAAGAAAACTAAAACAGTAGAGTCATAAATTTGAATCGAAGGAGTAAGGAACCTTCTTCAGATGAAAAAAATTTTTAAAGTGTGTAATTTGAGAGAACTTAAACGTCTGCAAGCGCTTCTCGCATCGCTGTTCAATGGTGCAACATAGCAACTAAACAGCTGTGTCTAAGGAACATGTTAGCCTTAGTCACTAACAAGACTACAAGATTGTGCCACTCATCATATACTCATCGCCATTCATACTTGGCTTAAAATACCTTCATTCGTATGCTGGCCATTCCAGAATTTAAAGTATTAAAGTATATACTGTATTAGGCGTAGGTAAGTATATAACTTGCGTTTATAATGGACATGTTTGGATGAAAATTAAACAAGCAACTTTTAAATACGTTAAGTTTACAGCTGCAAAGGGTAATTTAACCAGTTTCACTTAAAAAGTGTGTAGTTTTAAATTAGATAGGCTAGTTGATCCTTTACACATAGATCATTAGGCCTAATTAAATCTATTCATGAAACAAATTCTATTTAAATTCCCTGTTATGTTTCAGCCATTCATGAAATTGCTCACAACTTAGCATTTGGGCATTCAAGGCCATTAGCAAACAGGTTGTTGGGAATCTTTGCCAATTTACCGATTGGCTTGCCGTTTTCAGTAACTTTTAAAGGATACCATCTTGAGCATCATCGAGTAAGTATTTAATTTTATTTTTAATTTTTACTTTTGTCAATCAATATTATAAGCTAAACAGTTATTGCCAATTTGATGGAATCGTTAACTATGTCACAAAAGATATAATCTTTATAACTAGTCTATATCTGTTAATGTGCATAACATGGGTAACATGTTCATATCTGTAGGTAAATACTATATATGAAACAATAACAAGTTATAATATTTTTTTAAATGTCCTCAATGCCACTTACGAAACTTCACTTGGGATCACAGATACCGGTAATACATTTTAGCCGATTTCCCTATAGCCTAGGGAAGAAGCTATTACAGTCAGGGGGCATGGAAAGATCTAGACCCGGGACCATTTCACTTGTTCATTTTGATGTTCTCAGAGGCCACTATTCTACCACCATTCTTACAAATTTTTATGTATGGGTGTACGTAAACAATGGAACTCGATCAATTTTGGTCCGTTTTTGATGAAATTTGGCATGAATGTATTGAGCTGAATAAACTTGAATGAGTTTATAAGATCAGGACATAAAAACTAGTTGTTATTAGGATTTTTTATTCAAAATTTTACTTTTAAAACATAAAAATAAAAATTATCAAATTTTTATTACAGCTATTTATTGTGTTGAGCTTGTAGAACAATTCTGTATATATTGAAGCATTGTTGTACAATTAAAGGTTATGGAGGAAATTTAAAAAACAGTAAAAGTCAATCTAACCGAAACCCAGGTTTACCAAAATTGTAATACTGTATATTAAATCAATTGGAAAATAAGATGAGCAACAGAGAATGACGGCCCTGGCGCGTGTAGCTGGCCCGGCATCGGCAATGACATGAGTTTCTGCCCTTCTAAGAATGTCCAACCCCTTTGACTGACCAACCCTTCGCCACCTGCTCATTCCATGCAAACTTTCCACATCACTGTGGCCGGTGATACATTCGTATCAGTGCACAGTACATGTTTGTAACTGATCGTTTACATCTTGCGATTGAAGTGAGTTAAATATAAAACCGTTTCTGCCTGTCACGAGTATAACACTTTTGTAACACACGCGACACGCAGAAACAGTCCTTATTGTACCAATTAGTTTTGTACAAATTGTAAAACCAAAAATAACTACCGGTATCAGTAAATCTTGAAGTTTTACAATTTGTACAATGTTAACGAATGAATCAAACTGCCCAAGACCATTGTGAAGATAAAGTTTAGAAATTAATTGTTGATTATTAAACATAATAAATTTGTGTGTACAGATGTAGATTTTAAGATGACAGTATGTAGACTAATTTAAAAATGACTTTTTTGTAGATCTTTCTGTACTGAAATAACATTTAAAGACCGACCATTGATTAACCGAAAAAATGGGTAATCCGAACAGCTTTATTTTGGTTAAACAGGGTTTTTCAAAACATGTAAAAATTCCCATATTATTCATATGGAGATAAAGAAAACTGCTGTAGTTGCTTTTTTATGGATGTATCAGTTAAATGTAATATCATTCATTTGGGGAATAAATATGACTTTTTTTATGGAAATATTTTAGTTAAAATCCAATCCAGACAATATTAAATTATGTTAGTTTGCTGTGGCGGGGTATTTAACCTAATGTTAGTCTGTAACCGTTCACTTGTTTAGCAATGGCTCATGAAGATGACCATTCTTGTTTAAAATATCCTGGTTTATTTTTGTAAATAAAATATGCTGTGCTAAACCACAAAGCCAAACACCATTCTGTGGTAACGGAAATATCATCTACTCGGATTTAAAACCAAGATTTATCTTAGTTGCTCATTTACTGATGACTAGGCCTGTCACTAAAGGATGATAAGATAAGACTTTCTTTAGAGTCAATAACTGTCACTAAGCAGATTAAACTGAATTTGGTTGACTATTAATAAACTAACATCCTGGCAGTTGTTATTAAAGTTAATTTTGAAATTGTGTCACCCTTATAATTGTTCTTGAATGATGTTGTTTATTGAAGGAGTAAAATGATAATAACAATTTTTTACTTCAATTGTGATGCACATAGGTAGGCCAATTTTAAAATAAAATAAACAGCAGTTTTTTTTTTTATTTTGAGATCCTTCAAATAACTGTAATTACTAGTTCTAGACAACTTTTGAGACTGTCTTAAATTTGTTCTACAATTCTAATTTTTTTAAAGTTTTTTTTAAGTTGAAGACCAGCAAGAAATAAGACTGTCCAGTATAGAGGGATATCAGTATCTCTGAACAAATCCCATATCGAGAATAGACTTTTATAAAATCCTGAGCTAATTTCAGTGTCACACAGAGATAATTGGATTTAACACAGAGAGCTTTCAAACAAATTAATAATTAATAAATAGTAGAGTCACAAAATTGGTTATTTTAGTTAATATTATAAACTAGCCTTAGCTAGATCAGGTAAGCCTGAGAGAAAAAGGCATAGGTAGTCAAACCTATTCATGTCTTCAAGTTTGTCATCCTTTGAACCACAGATTCTTTTTATATTTCGAAGATTGAAGCAATACACGTTCTCTCAGCCACATTTCTCTGTTCGCATCAGTAAGACGATGTTGTAGAAAGGCTGGTATATATGTAAATATTTTTATAACATGTTGACTAATTGTAACATATACAGTGCAGCTTACAATGTTGCATGTTTTTTCCTTTAACAAGAAGAAAATTGCAGGTGTCTAAATCTAGATAATTAAACTATTTAGTTAATTACAAAGAAAAATTGTGGTTCGGATTCCACTATAAAACTGTAGGTCCCTTAGTTGGCTGTATGGGCTATTAATTAACAGCTGTGTCTAAGGAAAATGTTAGACTAACAAGACTAAAAATTGCTTCACTCATATTTGGGTTAAATTGACAGTCACCCACGCTTGTAATCATTTTGGATTTTACTGCAGGTCGGATGATCCCAACTCTACTGTAGTTTAAAAATCCATTTTTGAGAATTTCATCAAACGTAAGCTATAAATGTTTTACTGTAGTTAATGTTTTTAGTACCAAGGAGATGAGAAGCTTGATACAGACATACCAACCTACGTGGAGGCTAAGCTGTTCTGTACGACGCTGGGCAAGTTCATGTGGGTCGTGCTGCAGCCGCTGTTCTACGCGTTCAGGCCACTTTTTACATATCCAAAGTCACCAACGCCTCTGGAGATCATCAATACTGCCATTCAACTCGTGTTTAATGCTTTGGTTGTTTATTACTTTGGTAAGTAATTACCTACTCTGTGATAGTTATAGTTATAGTCTCTGAGATCACACACTAGTTTAAGGCAAAGTTACGATGGACACTTAAGTTGCAGTTTTCATCACTGCTCAAGTACTAAATTTACAACTGGTAATCCTCACTTTATCCAGTACATATGACTGCACAATTTCACTTATACACAATAGAGAAAAATTAAACTAGTTTAATTTGAGTTTCTCAAAATTTGTGCATGTAAGTGCAGTGCTGTGTTTAGCCAGAAAAACTAACTGTTCCTACAACTGCTAGTTTGATATAGGAGTCGCCAGAATTTTACCCCCTGAGCAAAGCTGACGTAGTATTTATATGACGTAGTAACCTGAGCGCTCTAAAGTTTGTTCGTGGGCGGAATTGGGAGTCTAATGAAAATTTACAGAGCGTGATAAATTAGATAAGTAATAAAACCAGAATTTTACCTCCTGTCCATATAACTAGCTTTAGGCTACCTGTAGATATATGGCCCGGATTTTTACCCTGGGACTTTTGCCCCTGTGCAGATATAAAAATTAGTGAGAAAAATTAATTTTCTGATTTCAGTTTTGATTGAATATTAAACATTTTATTATTAGGTGTTTTAATTTATTTGTAATCTCACTTAAGTAAACAGTCAGGTTTTGCTGTTTAATTTTGATATTCAAGTTTCGGGATTCGACATTTGGGACAAACTGTGTTAATATGCATGTTTTTGTAAACAAGGTCTCTCTTCCTTTCCGAGCACTGCATATAAATAAGTATGACAGTTGTTTTGTTTTTTGCCACAGGAGGTAGAGTGTTAGCATACATGTTTGCTGGTTCTCTGATGGCAATGGGTCTACATCCCGTGGCGGGTCACTTCATTTCCGAGCACTACATGTTCAAGAAAGGCTTTGAAACCTACTCCTACTATGGGCCTCTGAATAAGATCACCTTCAATGTAGGCTACCACAATGAACATCACGACTTTCCTTATGTACCTGGCTCTAGACTGCCTGAGGTATGTAGCGACTCAGATTTGTTCTTATTAAAAGGATTGTTAATAAATAACGTCTCCAAAGAACTCCTGTCACTACCAAGGAAGCTGGTTAAACTCTGATGTCAGTGTTGTGTTCTTAACTCCTTCCATCACTATGCTCGCTGATCTCAACCCATCTGCGATAGTAATCTTGTTTTGGCAGCCAATAACAATGTGATGGAAAATAGACACTCCTGCCTGAGTACTATTTACATTCTGTTTATGTCTGTGTGATATGAAAAGGTTAATAGTACTGGGTGAAATTAAGAAAATGTTACTGGTGTCAGTCAGTTAATCAACAATTTAAAAAAGTTTGCACGGGCCTTATGGGTTGCCATGTTGGTGACGAAGTATAACAGGAAATCAAAACAAATAGAAGAAATTCCAATCACGTCTTATTTTTTGGGGTGAAAAGTCTGTACCGGTACATTACATATTTTTGGTTGAGTTTTCGACCACTGAAAGACCTCTAGTTTAAATTATTGCGCACCCCACTAAGATGTTTTATTGATAAACCCTACAGATTCAGACATCCGATGAATGGCTGTAGTTTTCCTATCAGTTCCTCCTCAGGAAGGTATCTACCTCTTACCAAATTCCTTATATGCCTGGATGTCCAGGTACCCAGAAAAGTGTAAGATCATTCCTCATACCCACTACAGACACAGAAGCAAGGCAGTCCCACACGAGCTGGGAATGAAAATGCCGTTTTGTCTTCCATAAATTTGGTAAATAATGCCATTCAGTCCTGAGTTATCTTTTTTGACGTATCATTTTAAAATAGCTCTTCCAGCCTTGCTATTATACTATTACAAAATAATAAATAATTAAACTTGTAAATTGTTAACTGAATATCTATTTTTTTTAATTAAGGGCCAGGGCCAAAAATTCCATTTTCAGGATCCTATTACCTACTTGTTCGGTTTACTATGCAAGACAAACTACTTAATACCTGTTGCCCCTCCCAGTATTAGTACACCATTCTAAAGAACGTAAGTTTGGGCTTATTGCATTTTTATGTTTTGTGATAAGGATCTAAAAAAAAATAAACTGCAACTTTTATGCTGACTAAAAAAGGTATTCAAGAACTATTTGATGATGCATTAGCATGTTGGGAGTCTATTGATCAAGGAACTTTTGTTGCTATTAATGTTGTATGCTCTGACCCCAACACGTAGTGCCTATTGATTTACCATTCAGTGTTCTAGATAATCTTTTAATCATTCACTGTTATATTTTATTATTATAGTGTATCAAATAATTAATTAATAGTTCCGGGGGACCGAGCCTTGTTTGATCAGACACATTTTATTACAGTAGAACCTTGATAACAAGACTCTCACAGGGATCATAAAAAAGACTTGTCATCAAGGTTGACTTCTTATCGAGGTTTGCAATAACATGTGATTAGGGGTAAAATAATTTCAAGGTGATTTGAAAATGACCCTTGTTATCAAGGGTGACTTGTTATCGAGGGTCTTCTTATCGAGGTTCTACTGTATTTACAAAAATAGTTTTATTACAAACCAAAATCATTTAATCGCTGAGATAATATCAACTGTGTAATGTGTGTGTCTAATTACAGTACACCCATACCATTAAAAAACTCACCTACCCGAAATAATGTAAATTAAACTCCGTCTATTATTTTCTGGATTTAATTTAGATTGATTTAATTTAGAAAATTCACCTAGGCCTACAGTGAAATATCGAAAGGATCAGAAAGATATTTGTGTTATTATTTAACTAACTTTTGAAGAATAGCTTATTATATTTTTGTTTTATTTCGAGCAACTGAGGAGTATTCAAACTCCTAGAATTTGACTATAAGAAAAGTAAAACTCATCCTTAATCATTAACCTTAACCGTATCATCATTCCTCACATCTTAGCTTGAATTGAATCTGGGTTTCTAAATATGCATCCAACAAATAAATTACCTAAAAAAGTTAATAGCAGCAAAATAAATTGCAGGTGAAAAGGATAGCAGCTGAATATTACGACAACCTTCCGCAACACCACTCGTGGACGGCTGTTCTCTATGACTTCATCACAGACCCGGACATCGGCCCTTACGCCAGGATCAGACGAAAACATCGAGGTCTCTCCTCATGAGGTTGCGATTGCCAACCTTACACACATAAATGTTGCTAGTCCCTAGTTTTGTATGGCGTACACATATTTTAAAATTTTAAGTGTTTATGTGTACGACAATTGGTACACATCTTTAGTAAATTTTATTTATTTTATATTTAGTGCGCTTTGCTTATTTATATTGTAATATTAATTTATATCGAATAAGATATGTATTGAAGTAAGATATGGCATTTAGTGTGTGGGATGTTTGGAGAAGTGAGTTTTTTTATGGGGATAATGTTTGGTGCAGACGGGCTTGATTAATCTGTATGTTTGTTAGCTGGAATTTTGTACTTGTCTGAGGTTATTAATAATTATTTATAATAGCTACGTAACTCTGTAAATCTTCAGCTTTTTATCGTTAACAGGTTGTTGGGTTGGTCGAATTGATTACATACATTTTTTTATGACATTAAACAGACTCCCAGTGTTTACAAAATGTAGACCCACACATTAAGTCGAAAATATTTTCTTTTTTGTTCCTTTTCTAAAGCATTTTGTTCAACAAGATCGTTGTGATAAAATTTGTAACAATGTTTTTTATGACCTTTTTGGCATAATTCCTCAAACTTACTTATTTATATATCTGTCTCGGTGAATAAACATTCAGCTTAAAAGAGTTTGTCTGTACAACAAGAGTATTCTTCAATAATTATATTGTACAAACTAATATAATTTATTTGTATTCCTATTAGTTTTTGCTTATGTTGTAGACAACAAAGCATTTAAATAACAAATTGTATTAATGAACAAAATATGTTATCTTTTAGTAGTACAAATTAAATAGTCCACCTATTTAAACTCCTAGTTATCCTAAACAATATTTTTTTAATAAAGCAGTTAAGCACTGAACTGGGTATTATATCTGAAAATAACACTTACCAAAAAGAGGTTGCGGCCCCTTTTAACTTTGTATTTGCAAGCTCGCATAAGCCTTGGGCCTGTGTTTGGAATGTATCTAGCAAAGCAAGGGGTGAGCCTTGTACAACCGTACAGATAAAATTTAGTGGTCGGTACCATCACTGTCGCAATTGGAAGTCCATCACGCTACCAACTGAGCCACCGACTCACCAAACTGGCTCTATTTTATAGTTTAACTACTTCAATCGTGCCATTGGTTTGTAAGGTTGGTAAGGTGAGGGTCCAAACAGTGTTATATGTTATCAAGTTCTGCCAACAGCTCTATACTAATTAATTGTCTTGAACTACAATTTTTATACAGTTTTAAGTTTTCCTTTTTCCACTTTTCGTATTTTTTACTTTGACATATTCCACCCGAGAACAGTACAAAATGGTTTCCACTGGTACGAATCCCGCTGAAAAGTCCTCCCTCCAGTTATTGATTATAGCTTAGTAGTGAATAAGATATTGTGTTAAGTTTTTACAATTAAAAGTATTTAAAGTAATTTATGAATGACAATTATTTAAAATTAGTAAAATAATAATAATCTAAAGGGCTTTTAAGAGAACTTGATTTATTGATTCAAAAAAGTATGGATGTGTTTGTTTAAAAGATATTTTTTGAAAGTTTGAAAATGGTTATAGTTTGTGTGCTTCTATAACAAAAAACATACACCCATATTGGAGTAAACATATAATTTCTGCTGATGATTATGTTAATGTTCATACATGTTTTTGCTGAATGTTGATTACACTCTCAAGTAAAATAATCATAGTTTCATAAGTTTTGATATCCAATTACAAATTTAAGGATTCGTTTAAAATTTAATAAACAGTATTGCATTACCATACATAAAACATACGTGTCGCTTAGTCTATGACAGTACATTCTATTTTGTATATCACAAAACTGTACTTGAACTCGAGAATAAATAAATTCTTAGGCCTTTCCTTAACTTTTAATAGTAATTTTATTAGCGTACAAATTTGTTTATCTAAAAATTATATTATAATAGAAAACAAAAAAAAAGATTAAATTTCATAGCTAACCCCGAAAATTGGTGGGAGGTTATGTAATGATTGGGAGTAAACAGGAGATTTGAAACATCAAAATAATCCAAAACTTTATGACTCTACTAAATGTACAGATAGAACTGTATTTTATTTAGGCCTATACAAATAATATTTATTGTATTTATTTACTCAGGGTTATCTTATTTCTTTGAATAACTTTTTGAAGGTTTAATATTATTTTAACTATACTAATTCTAGGTGGAAACTTTCTAAGCCCAATAGGATATTGTTTGCGTTCCTCAACAATTTTGTTGGTCCAAACTATGCTTGGACAATTCCTTATGACTTTAGGGTCCAAGTTGTTGATATTATACATTGTACACTGTTTACAAATTGTTTTCTTCATCCATAATGCTGCTTGTTTATTCTCAAAGGTGGATTAATTGTGGATTATTTATTGATATTGCTTTCATAAAAAGGCTCTTAATAAATATTTTACTTTTATGAATACTTTTTTTACCCTCTGCCCACTGTTAAGCATTTCAATAGCTTTCTTTTGTATATTCAAGGAAATATATAAATAAAAAAAAGTAAAATCCAATCAGGCAAATAAAGATTTTCTTGGACTACAAGTCTGTGCGGCGGGGGTATTTTGTACCTATTTGACTTGGGTAATGCAAGATTTGTTAATCTAGCCCAATAAAAGACTTATTGGCTGTAATTTTCAGTAATTGGTAGTAGGTCTATGCTTCATTTACCTTGGCGTGTACATCTAGTTGATGCTCCGTATCATTAAGACTACTGTTCAAGTAGTTTTTCATCCTCTCCAACTGTTTCACTAGTTTTACTGCACTGTAACAAGTTTTACATTGATATTATGATGTGCTCTTTGTGTATTAGCTTTCATTGCACATGGGGAAACTTGTTGGGATATAAGTGTTGTAAGGTTATGGAAAAATAGTGGATTTTTTTGGTTTTTTTTTACAATAACCTAGATGACAATTCAAATCTGTTTGCATTTTAAATTTCTTAGAAACACTGCTAATTTATTTATTTATTTCCAATTGAAAAGTAAATTATATTTAAATTATAAATGTAGTTCAGTATAAAAACTAATATTTTGAAACTTTCAAATTGTGACACAAAACCATGTCTTTGAGTATCAAGAGTGTTTATGTACAGTTTTTAATAAATATTTTGTCTAGTCTTTCTATTGTTCAGTACTACATTTCAATGTATTGCAAGAGTAGATTTATCATTGAAATTCAATGGTTTCAAATAAAAACATTTTATGTAAGGAATAATTTATTACCGTGAGGTGGGACGGTAAGACTAACGGGAGGAGGTAAACTGCTCCCCCTTGGCCAGTGAGGCCGTGGTGTGAAATTTTTGCCTTTACTGTACTCTTTCTTACCTGCCCTCCTGCCCTAGATGTGCTTTGTGAAACCATAGCCAGGGTGTCCACATTCTGGAAAGTCAGGGATAGTCATGGAAAGTCATGGAAAAAAATGTTGGTCATTGAAAGTCAGGGAAATAGGCAAGAAGTCATGGAAAGTCATGGAAATTTCCAATTATGGATGGATTTGAGGGGACCATTCAATGCTCTAGTCAGCCGTAACCCGGACTGTTGTAGCATTTTTCAGGATTTTTCACAAATGTTCGACAATTCAATTTATTACTGTTGTATTATTTTATGAGTTTTCGGTTTGTTTTAGTTCATTTTTGTACCTAAAGTACTCCATTGTTATCTGTTATTATATATTTCAGTATTTTCTGCAAAATAATATGTCCAGGCAGTATTATTTGTGTGTGTATGTTATATTATAATTTGCGTGTAAAGTTTGTGAGTCATGGAAATCAATGGTAAATGGTCATGGATAGTCATGGAAAGTCATGGAAATTAATGACAAATCTTTTGTGGACACCCTGATAGCGTTTATGTGAATATTTTGTACAATTAATGTTTTCTGAGGTCAACTACTAGGTCTGAGGGTTAGGTTAGGTTAGGAATACCAATGGTTGCATTGGATCATCGGCTTTGATAACACACTATTTCAGTAATGGTACTACTTCAAGCGGTGTTTAATTTTTCCTACAGATAATTTGTCGCATAGTGTTTTGATAATCAAACGGTTTGCTGTAATTTATTTAAATTAAAATATGTTACTACAAATTATTACTTCCAGTTGATTACACAATTTTAATCTACCTAGTCTGAATCTCAATTGTTCAGTGAAAATAAATCAAATGTATACAGCACAAAGGGTCAGATGAGAAAGAGTACAGTCAAAGCAAAAACTTCGCACCGCAGCCTCGCTGGCGCACCAGCCAAGGTGGAACAGTTTACCTACACCTGAGTACATAATATAAATTGAGTTCTTTGTTTTGATTAAATTGGTCATGAATCGGGTAATAGTAATCTGTTATATCTAAAGAAAAGTTAGAGTAAAAATCCAATAACACTATTTAATGGAAATTCACTAAATGTAGGTTTGCAGCGCCAGGGTATTATTTAAGTTTTGTAGTTTTAGCTTTTAGCGAATTTCCCATATAGGGAATATTAGAGAATTTCCCATATAGGGAATAAGCTATTACCGTTGTATACATACATAGCTTCAGACCTACAAAAATACCAAATTTATCAGTCTAAAACATCAGTCTTACTAGTTAAGTATCAAGTAACATTTTGTCAGACTTGTATTATTTTTAGAATGATTTTGGAGCGACTTGTTTTAGCTATGTTTACAGTAGTAAAACATATCTCACACTGCTTTCACTTAACAAAACTTCTCACCCTTTGCCATGTCAAAACGAAAAATTATAAAACAGCAATATTTACATGCAAAGAATGAATAAGAACGCCTTCGTGAAGGAAACGCGACAACAACGCGCTCCTGTATTGCGGGTATTGCATTGGCTTTCTGCAGGTGTTTTTCTTGTATGGATACTGACTCTCCCATGAACCGAATCGTTTTTTGACCACCACTGAATCGAATCGTAATTTCGATGCATTGCACACCCCTAAAATCTAACTAGGTTTAGGGAATATTTCAGTGGAAATCCATCAGGAAAATTAAAATGCGCTTAGTCTGCAGGTGTGATGCAGTTGGGAGCTTTAGCTCAACTTACTTATCATTATATATGATTTGTTTTAGTGAGTACTACGACTAACCGCTGTACTGTCCTGATAATTATATCAATTCGTTAATACCAAGACAAGAATGTACGTGGTTCGGATCGGGGAATCGGATTCCACTATAACTGTAGGTCCCTAAGTTGTCATTAGCTGTATGGGCTATTAATTAACCGCTGTGTCTAAGGAATATGTCGGCCTTAGTCACATCCAAGATTGCGCCACTCATCCTTCACTCATGTTTGGATTAAAATACACACCTAGTGGCGTCCCCCTCTTAAATTATAATTGATAATTATTGAGTAACTAGGATATTTTATAGGGAAAAATAACAACAGTTGCAATAACTTTTGAACCGTACCAATTTTTACAGTGATAGTTAGACTATTTTGTTTAGAATTATAAGGACCATAACACAATATTCATTTTTATAAAAAAACTTCTCCTGAAATCAGATTTTTGTTATTTTATGGGTTATTTATGAG
Source organism: Macrosteles quadrilineatus (assembly GCF_028750875.1). NCBI lineage: Eukaryota > Metazoa > Arthropoda > Insecta > Hemiptera > Cicadellidae > Macrosteles > Macrosteles quadrilineatus. The sequence goes on along the minus strand of NW_026542596.1, from coordinate 109,864,991 downwards.
AAAATAACATAAGTTACAATAACTTTTGAACCTTAATTTTTACAGAAATGGGATTTGTACCATTTTGTTCAAAAGTTAAAGGACCATAACATACTAATTTTAAACAAAACTGGTTTTTTCTATAATCCGATTTTTTTATAACATACTAATTTTAATCGAAACCGGATTATTTCTAAAATCCGATTTTTTGTTATTTGATGGAGTTTTTATGAGAAAATAACACAAGTTACAATAACTTTGGAACTGTAATTTTTACGGAAATTGGGTTATACCATTCTGTTCAGAATTTAAAGGACTATATAACATACTAAATCTTTATCAAAACCGTTCGGGCCATTCATTTTTGAGAAAATCAGATTGGAGAAATCTTGATGCTAGTGCAACATAAATTTTAGTCCCACACGTAAATTAATCGCACATTGGTAGTGAAACGAGATTTTCACTCTGAGTAGCCCGACGTTGTTCGCTGTCCTCACGTCACGCTCGTGGTGACGTCACGGGTGGGGAGCGGGACTTGCTACATCAAAGACGTGAGCCAGCCCCCTGTTTGTGTTATTGTGTATTGTGTGGTAGTCAAGTCACTGATAAGTGATAACCAGGGTTTGTCACTTGTTATATAGTCGGTGTCAGTAGTATATTTATTTAAGATAAATTGTAACAATCTACTTGTGTAACTACCGTGGTTATTAGTATTAATATTTTTCTTTACATAATTTACTTTCACAATTGTGTTTTAAAAAACTTGTAGATAACTGTGTGAATCGGGTGATACATTATGGTTATGCAATATTCATAAGTCCGCGCGAATTCGCAAGCACACATATATATTTAGCAAGAGGGTTTTGTGCTTTTTTAACCTAAGACTTTGTAAGCTGTGATGGGTGGCCAAGTGTCGAGAACAGACTTTGAATGGACTTACACAGAAGAACCTCATGCAAGTAGAAGGAAGGAAATTCTAAGTAAGTATGGCTTTTATCTAATATAAACATAACCTGATGGTTTGGTTACAGGGGTAATCCAAGCAAGGGTCAGTCGTAAAATATTTGAGCGAAAGTGGTCTGAAGGGTCCCCGTTTCTAAATAACGCGCCGCCCTCTGAGAGGACTATAACTATAATACAGTCAGTGCCGGATTTACCACTAGGCCGATTAGGCCGCGGCCTAGGGCCGCAGAGCAAAAGGGGGCCGCAGAGGATTGGGAAAAAACATTTGTTTAGATAAAATAAAATAAAAAAAAAATTAATTAAACCACCAGTTACCACGATCACAGGTGACCATAATGATGTCTCCGTGGACCGAGAGAGATGTTCACGATTATGCCGCGGCCGCGGGTGACGGGGATGTGTCCTTAATGATCGCAGCCCGCAGGAGACGTTCGCGATTTAGCCGCGGCCGCGGGTGACGGGGATGTGTCCTTATGATCGCAGCCCGAAGGAGACGTTCGCGATTTAGCCGCGGCCGCGGGTGATGGGGATGAAATGAAATGAAATATTATTTATTTATACAGGCAAAAGTTAGGGCCACATGGCCCTTTCTTACACTTAACCTGTCATAAATATAACACATATATTTTAACAATTACATTAATATACAACAAAGACAAAATCTAAATCATGGATACAGAAACATTAACAAAAGAAAATAACTTACATTTTAAACTGTACAAAAATAATCTTCCTGTCTCCCTCTCTCTCTCTCTCTCTCTCTCTCTCACACACACACACACACACACACCTAGCACATCTGTCAGTGACCAACCAGCGTACAAGCCCCTAGGACAAACCAACCATGGCCATACGTTCAAAATACATATGTCCATATGTGTAGCCCTACTATGTGTAGTCCATATAGTCAGTGTGAGCCCAAAATACATATGGGATGTGTCCTTAATGATCGCAGCCCGCAGGAGACGTTCGCGATTTAGCCGCGGCCGCGGGTGATGGGGATGTGTCCTTAATGATCGCAGCCCGCAGGAGACGTTCACGATTTAGCCGCGGCCGCGGGTGACGGGGATGTGTCCTTATGATCGCAGCCCGAAGGAGACGTTCACGATTTAGCCGCGGCCGCGGGTGACGGGGATGTGTCCTTATGATCGCAGCCCGAAGGAGACGTTCACGATTTAGATGCTGTATCGAGTTGTCAATGATGATGTCCCAGTGATTGCGGCCCGTGTGCGGGAGATGTTCACGATTTCGCCGCGGTCACAAGTGTCGATGATGATGTCCCCGTGATTGCGGTCCGCGGCAGATGTTCATGATTTCACCACGGCCGCGAGTGTTGATGATGATGTCCCCGTGATCACGGTTCACGGGAGATGTTATTGATTTCGCCGCGGCTGGGGGTGTCAATGAGGACGTTCCCGTGATGGCTTCCCGAGTGGGATGTTTACGATTTCGGCACGGCCGCGGGTGACAATGATGAAGTCGTCATGATCGCAGTCCACGGGAGAGGTTTTTAACACGACTTTGCCACGATCGCAAGTTTCGATGATGATGTCCCCGTGATTGCGGCCCGTGGGAGATGTTCACGATTTTACTGCGGTCCCGGATAACTATGATGGCTTTGACTTGGCTTAGGAGAGATGTCCATGATTTCATCCAGGATCACGGGGGCCGATGATGATGTTCCCTTGATGTATAGGAGATAGTCACTATTACTTCCGCGATCGCAAGGAATTTTCACCACAGGGGGAGGGCCGCTCAAGTAATTTGGCCTAGGGCCGCAAGTACCCCAAATCCGGCACTGAATACAGTACTCCCCTTGTGGGTTTACTTCTTTAGAGGAAATAATTTTGCGTTTCAGTCACACATCACAATCCTCCCTCATATTACATATTTAACTAGGAAATACAACATTTTTTAAGGGCGCTCGATCAAAAAAATAATTTTCGGAATAGTAGTCTTGAATTAGGTACTAAATTATAAATTGAAATGTGATGTGCGGTTAGTTAATGATTGGCAAATAATCGGACTTGCAGAGCTTGAAAGTGGTCATTTTATCAAATTCTGGTACGAAGGGGGGCTGAACTATAGACCCCTACAAAATTAATCATTTTCAGTTGTGCTTATAAGTTATGCTTAAGAAGATTATTATAATGCCATCCCGAGATTTCAAAAAAAATTAATAAGTTTGTCACTTTGAAATAAAATTAAAAAGACTGGTATACAAATGTAGTTAATGAGAAATGTGTCTCACTAAATACATACGATGAAATATCCACAGTTGAATAGTAATAAGAAACTTAATAAACAATTAGTTGGATAATATTTAAATAAATTTCCCCCCCTGTAACAGTGAGTTTTTCCTTCTTAATTTCGCCTAAAAGCTACCTACTATATTACATTTTTTGAATTATGCATGTCCTATTAAGTAGGTAAGCAAACTATTTGTACAATTTCTTTTATTTACATCTATAATCCATATATTTCATTTAATTTTGTTTTGATTTGTTTCAACATTATTTGAATGATACAAAAAAATCTTCTTTGGATAAAAAACAATTTTTAATATTATAGTCTGCAAAAAAGCACTGATACGTGGTAGTTACGTCTTAGTTACTTCCTAGATAATTAAATAAACTACCTATTATCCACCAAGATTTAAATTTTTTGTTTGACACTTTTATATTGCAAATGTATGCAATAAAGGCGTAAAAAGATAATTTTAATCTAGAAATATAATAACATACAAATTGAAAAAAGGCAATAAAATTCACAGTTTAAAACGTACTTTCGTACGCAATGAAAAGAAGAGAACAAACTATAACGATCGAGTAAATAACACGAGCTCATATTATACGCCCCGTGCTTCGCAACGGGAAGTGATAACAAAACGAGTCTATAGATATAGTTCTGCTGTAAGGAATATAGGCCCTAGTTACACTTTACACATGTATTATTCATTTAGAAACAATACTTCATTTTACAACATGTTATAGCATATTTGTTATATGTTATGTGTTATATGTTATAACATTCTGTTCTTCATAAAAGGGGTCAAAATTTTCTAGACAACTAAAGTATTACACAACTACAGTATTACAGTATGTACACCAACACACTGATGTTATTACAAAAAATGTAACTCTATGATTTATATGTAAAGATGAAGTTATTTAGAAGTGCAGACCTAATTACTTTTAAAACCCTACAAACATTTTATATAAATAGATCCAAAATAATCTAACAACATTCTGTACCATGGTGTTTTCTCGGTCCCCAAAATTGACGATGGCAGCTGGCATGGACAGCAATACGTAGCATTCGGCCTCCAATAACGTTTCACGAATACTAGAAAAATACCGGTATGGATCATAAACATAAACAAATGACGTTTTTGGCCCGAAAATAAACATTATTTAACATTGCTTAAATGGAACTGCCAAAACATATGTTCAATGCTATTAGTATAGGATTCGGGCAACAACGTCATTTGGTTATGTTTATGATCCATACCGGTATTTTTCTAGTAATCGTGACAAGTTTGTAAAATGGCTAGACATCGTAGTGTGGCGAAAATAACTATTTATTTTAATTCTTCAATTTTAGTTGAAAGCCTCTTTACATGTGGTGTTTTATATTAGTGACAAAAAACTGTGAGCAATATTCTACAAACCTTTTCCAAACTACCTTTTTTAGCGAATTTCCCTATAGGGAAGTAACTATTACCGTAGGTGGCACGGTAAGTCCTAGGTCCGGACCGATTTACTTTTTAATTTTGATGTCCCCAGAGGCCAAAAACACCATTCGTCCAGATTTTTGTATATGTATATATATATGTGTGTGTGTCCGTGAACGCGAGAACTGGAGTAATTTTAGTCCGATTTTGATGAAATTTGGTTTAAAAAATGTGTAAGGCAGGATAGCCTAAACTTGAAAGAGTTCGCGAACCAGAATGATCGGGCCATGGGAACAGGGTTTTACGTGGTAAAAATTGGGTTTTCTCACTTTTGGTCCTCAAAACAAAAAAAAAACTTCCAATTTCTCTCTAGACCTTTTTAAAGAGCTTAAAAAAATTATTTAGTACCGTATTTCAAAGCTGTTTTGTACGTTTATTGGTAACGGAGAAAATTAAAAAATCGTAAATTTAAAATTCCCATGTTATTCTTATGGAGGACATTGTAAAATGTTGTAGTTTGCTTGTTTATGGATATATCTTTACCAAACTTGGCATTTTATATATATATTCTAAGCTATTAATACTTTGCTAAAAAACACACTTTATTAGTTTCCTTGTAGCAGCAGACCTAGGTACGCGTTAAATCTAATCTATATATTTAATACGCTAGGCATATTTTTGTCATAATTGTTTTGGAGTGGTGGTGCTACCGATCACCATGTTCAAGTTGTCGTTAGAAAGGTCTTAGCATGTAGTTTTGCCATCAAACAAAAAAACTTTGGAATTCCATCAGGGCTCTGCCTCAGTGGCCTTCAAAGTTTCCATGTTATTCTTAGGGAGAAAATGTTTGTTTATATTTGAACAGATGAATACTTTCAAATTGACATTAATATTTGAAACAGAGGGTTATACTAAAATTTTGCACAAAATCCAAACATAACCAAAAAACGTTCGACATAATGGAGACTATAAGACGTCGACCAGGACGGCCAATAGGAGGAAGCCGACGAACATTAACTCGTAGACGCGAACGAAATACAAATAATACTATTGTCGTTGATAGCCGAATACAGCAAGGACCCTTCCATGCTGGGTTTGAGGGCGGAATTCATGCACGTTCCTTAACCCATTCCTTGTTCTTTTGTTGGTAAGGAACAAGGAATAGGTTAAGGAACGTTCATGAATTCCGCTCTAAGTGTGCTCTCCAGTCTCCAACAGTCGCCAGAGGACAGTCGCTCTCCACATTCAATTTAGGACTGTTGGATAATCGCTGCATAAGCTGTTCATTTTGGAAGACAAGGAGGAGGGTTGGACTAATTTGAAAACAGAAGAGAGGAGATATTAGATGAGTGGCAAATGCGTTGGGAGCAGAGTGTTCTATGTTAAAATTTTAAAGGTAAACGTTCGTATTTATACCTAACATCAGAAAGAGACTGGTTTGTCACAGGACATGAAAATTTCAAGGCGATTTTGTGAAAATTTCACCAGGTGGAAGAGGAAGTATGTAGATGTGGAGAAATAAAAACCACGAGTCACGTATTTATAAATTGCTCACTTCAGGAGACAAATAGGTGAGAACAGGAATATGTCTTGGATAAGATAGGTCTAGAGATGAGAAAATAAAACATGATGAGTGACAAGGAAGCAATTGAGACGTTTAGAAAAGTAGCTAGGGAAATAGGAAAAGACGAAGGATACATACAGGCATTAAAATAAAAAAAACAAAAACGAATCAGACAAAAACTAAGAAAGAAAAGGTATGAAAACTTGCCCATGAATGGGGAGAGGAAAGGTTAGAGCGAATCTCAATGATCCCTATCGCTCAGGGCGGTATGGGGAAGAAAGTCGTGCTGGCTTTTGGACACACAATGTGTCTGGAAACCCAATGCAGCTATGAGTAAGGATATTTTGGTAAAAAACACTATTTATAATAAATGTTGATTATATCGATCTATTATGTACATCTTTAGTATTTCCATAATCTTTGAGTCAAATATTTTAAAGTCATCAGAAATTATGACTGTTATTCGTTTTAAAATAACACCTGTAATACTTAGTAATTGCTCGAATTCGAGCAACAGGTACACTAGTGTTGTTTAAATAGATTTAATTTAAAATCAATTAAGACAAATGGAAATTCGCTTTGTCGGCAGGTTTGCTGTGGTGGGGGTATTTTACTAAACATAAACCTCCTTCTAAATAGTACACAAATTTCCACAATGTAAATAAAGTACCAAAACCCCATTTTCCCTACAGTAGTCTACCTGACAAAGCGGGTTTCCATTGCACTGATTATAACACGCAATGTAGTTAACTGCTGAATTTACTTACTTTTGTCACACCGCACTCCAGTATTCCAAGCAAACAACACAAACCAGTGAAAGATGTAATTTTATTAGGCACGTAATATGCATACTCTTGAACAATAAGATGGCAACACTTTTAGATACTACGACTACTATCAGCTGGTGCAGTTTTTCCCATTTCGATCAACGCTTGTGTAACACAAGTTGTGTTTAACCATGGTTTAACCTAACCTAAGAACAAGAACGTGTTTGAAAGAAGAATTATTTACAGTATATATGCTTTATAGTAACTGTATGAAAAATATAATTGTAACATGAAACACGAGCGCAAAGTGCCACTTCGAACACCAGTTACACAAATGACTGTTGCGAGTAAATAAACAAACGCCAGTTAGTTGCAGTGTGTCCAACTGTTGACATAATTTATAGGCTATATAAACTATCAAACCCACCGTGGCTTCGCTCAAGAAAATTTAAATTAAAAATTTAAATGTCTAATCTGATATGCCAACAAATACTGTAATTAGAATTTCATTTACAAACTGCCCTTCCACCAAGAGCTTCGGACTACTCTGTCTGAAACTACCTACAAAATATGTTTTTGGCCAGCATACTATCCCCGCTGTATCTATTTTCAGTTATGTAAATATTTAGACCTAGTCTTTCAATAGTACAGTCAGTTCTTCCATAACTTTATTCTGAAACATTATGTATCTTAAAATAACGTAAAGTAATATAAAACCTTGCACGATGTTTTATTGTGGTTCTTAAAACCATCAAAGGTCCTAAACAGTTGCAGGTTTACAGCAAAGTTCAATGTTTTCACCAATCGCGTTTTTATGTGTTTGAATGTACATGTACAGTGTACACATAAAATTGCGTCTATAAAATTCAAGTTCTTAAAACAGCTACCTAGGGATAGAAAAAAAAAATACATTATTGCCTTTGGTTTACAGTCTGTCATGATATCAAATTCGTCACCAACTCATTTGACATAGTGTTTTATACTGCAAATCATTATTTAAAAAATAAGTAATCAATAATCTACACCAACAATCTCAATTTTGTATGTTTTGGTTTTCAGAAAAGTATCCAGAAATCAAGAAACTGTTTGGTTATGACCCGAATTTCAAATGGATTGTAACAGCAATGGTGTTAACTCAATTTGCAATGTTCTTTGTAATGAAGGACCAATCGTGGTTAATGATATTCTTGGTGGCTTATTGCTTCGGTGGCGTCATCAACCATTCTCTTATGTTAGGTAAGAAAAGGCATATATAACTTACCTGGTCATTTATTTATATAATTTGTATCGTATATTATTGTTTAAACACATTGCTGTGACTGTATTATGGTAAAACTGTGTTTTTAGGATTCAAATTCATGTCTAACACAAAACACATTTCTTAGTAAAAAAAATCAAACCAATTAAGAGAAAGGGTGAAGTATTCGTATTTGGTATTAGCATCGAACAATAATTTTGTATTTTTCCCGTTGCTTTATATTACTTTTGTGAAAATAATTAACACAATCGACCCAGACCTAGTGACATGCACTGCATTGGACGCAGTGTGATCAAAAAGGAACTGATCCAATGTTCCGATTTGACGAGGATCAGATAACACAGTCGTAAAAATCAATGGCAAAAATATACTAACCTTAATTTTTCAATTTTTAACCATTTTGAACGTTTTTTTTTTGTAAATTAAAAGGAGTAAAAGGAGTTAAGTTTATTGAATATGGGAAAATGTTTGTGTTTTGCGCAGCTTCAGTTGAAGAAGTAGGCCTAAGTATAGTTAAGTTTTAAAGTTTTTAGCGAATTTCCCTATAGGGAAGTAGCTATTACCGTAGGTCTCATGGTAAGACTTAGGCCCGGGACCGATTTACTTTTTCATTTTGATGTCCCCAGAGGCCAAAAACACCATTCGTTCAAATTTTTATATATGTATATATATATATATATAGATATATATATATATATAGATTTATATATATATGTGTCCGTGAACACGATAACTTGAGTAATTTTTATCCGATTTTGATGAAATTTGGTTTGAAGGTGTAAGGCGGGATAAACTTGAATGAGTTCGCGATCCAGCATGATCGGACCATGGGAACAGGGTTTTATGAGGGGTTTTATGGGGTAAAAATTGGTTTTTCTCACTTTTGACCCTCAAAACACAAAATTTCCCAATTTTTATCTAAACCTTCTTAAAGAGCTTAAAAAAACAAACAATTCAGTATATCAAAGTGTTTTTGTACGGTTATTGGTTACGGAGAAAACTAAAAAAATTTTAAATTTAAAATTCCCATGTTATTCTTATGGAGAATATTGTAAAATGTTGTAGTTTGCTTGTTTATGGATATCTTTTGTTCAAACTTGGCAAATATATTCATTTTTTACTAAGCAATAATTATTTTACTTAAAACACACACTTTATTAGTTTCCTTGTAGCAGCAAACCTAGGTACTCTTTAAACCTAATGTTATTTAAATAGATCGATTGAAAATCAATTCAGCCAAATGGAAATTCGCTTAGCCGGCAGACTTGCTGCGGCGGGGGTATTTTTAAGTTGTAAGTACATTTTAAGAATAGGCCTAATGTTATTTATATTAGTTGTAGCAAAGATTACATATGCATATGTAATCTTTGGTTGTAGGTATAAATTTCGTTATATACAAGAGAGGACCCAGCCCCCCTGAGAAGAATTTGGGGATAAAGTATGTTAAATTATTCTTTTTGTCAGATTTAAAGATTCGTACAATCTCATTAATCTTAAAAGCGCTCTGGAAAGCCTCAAACGTAGTATTTAGTGCATGTCTAAACATTTTCTGGGGAAGGATTCTTGGAGGATTCTACTCCTATCCCCAGACCCCCAGGTACACCTCTACTGCATTCACCCCTTGCAAATATCCACATTTGCTGTTATATTGAACTTATGGTCAAAATCCGTCATCTGTTCGCAACTCCTAATTATTTTACTATTTATTACCAACTGTACGAAACGGTATTTTTTGTAATGGATTGATGTTTCAACTGAAATATAAGCTTTTTAATGTATCGCGGTTGATATTGTTGCCCCCCTTATCATATCTTTCCCATACGGTTCGGGTTCGCCGAACGCTTGCCAGTGAAACCCGGCGACTCTGTCACAACAAAGAGATAACGATTCATATCAGTTCTCCGTCGTAGTGGTGGGAGGGCTGGAACTGCACTCACGGTCAGTTCCTGGTCCTAATCCAACTACGGAACTGCACTCACGGTCACTTTGAGCCTTTCTGGGGGTACCGGAACTGCACTCACGGCAAGTTTTTAATTAGCCTATATCACATTGTGCAACACCGTGATTGAATTGATTAAAACTTATTAAATTAGTAAATATATTGAAAAGTTTTGATTAAATTAATCCAAAAGTAAAAAAATAAACTTACTACTGACATTGTAAAAAATACACATATATATGTGCACAGAAAATTCTAGCATAGTATTTACGATAACATGATAGGCTATATTCTTATTATAACGAAGCTTCTTTTGTAAAGGTTAGGTTAGGTTATTTATTGTTGTATTTATTGGGACAGACACTAAATGTGTATTAAATAAAGTATTGGATAAAGTAAGACAGAGGACGGAATAAACAGATGACTAAGGGGCTAGCGAAGTGTTCAGCCGTGAAAGACCGATTTTTGACCGTGAGTGCAGTTCCATTTGGCTTAGGTGGGCTACCCTTCCAACCCTTGTAAATTCATTTGACCGTGAGTGCAGTTCGTTGTCAGCCGTAGTGGTGTGTATATTCTGAATAGAGTTGCCTTTAAATATGTTTGAACTTCGAGTGGTGAAAGAGTAAACTACTTCCTGAAAGTGAAAGAGAATAACGAACTTAATTATAGATGGAAACTAAAAAAGGAACTCAAAATAGGTTATTTTGTTTAGTACACTTCACTTGAAAAAGTAATTATGAACGGGACAGTTGATCGTCTCTGTAGCACATAGGATTACATAAAATCTGAGTCTAAGCGTATTTTAATTAGGCATATTCTGTGTTATGTTTCAGCCATTCATGAAATTGCTCACAACTTAGCCTTTGGGCATTCAAGGCCATTAGCAAACAGGTTGTTGGGAATCTTTGCCAATTTACCAATTGGATTTCCATTTTCAGTAATATTTAGAGGATACCATCTTGAACATCATAAGGTAACATAATCGCTATTCTTCTATATAAATAATTAATTTGGATCGGGTTATTTGGTGAACAGAGCTCCAGAACTCCTACAGTTTTGAGCCGATTTTGAAATAGCAGGCAAAGGATCTAAATATTTATTTTCATCCATCTGTTAAAACCTTGACCTTGTATGAAAATAGCCCATTTCCATACAGCTGAGATCTTCGCAAATCGTCAATTTCCATACACCAAAATCAAATAGTGATCAGCTGACTTTTCCTGAAATAAACATTACTTTCGCTACACGACGAGGAGTAATCAAAACCGGCCTTTTTCCTAAAATCCCATTTTTGTTATTCTTTTGTTTTTTTTTTATTATAGGAAAATAACATATGTGACAATAACTTTTGAACCGTAATTTTTACCGAAATGGGTTTTGTACAATTTTGTTCAAAATTTTAAGGACCACAACATACTAATTTTAATCGAAACCGGGTTTTTCCTATAATCCGAATTTTTGTTATGTTATGGGGGTTTTATGGGGAAATCACCATAAAAATCCCATTAAAAATCACAATTACAAAAAATTAAAAAAATTCCTATAGATACCATGGATTGGTACCTACATACCAAATTTCATCAAAATCGGACTACAGGTGTGGTCTGTAGGTACACATCCACACATACAGACGCGCACACACACATAGGCTACGGCCACACGGGCGTTTTTTCACGCAAGAACGCAGCGTGAAAAAACGCGAGAAATATGGGCAGCATTAAATGTAATGAGGTATGCCACACCACAGAAAACGTACTACTATAACCCAGAATGCCAACCGCATGGTAAAAAGCATTAAGCGTTTTGAGAGAGCTTTGCCTGTCAATCCGTAGGCAGCGCCACCAGCGTTGCCATGCAATAGCTGGTTATAGTAGTACGTTGTCTGTGGCCACACGGAGTGTGTTTTCACGCAGATTCGGCGCGTCTTCAAAGTCGACCGCCGCGGGACCGCAGAAGAATGGACTGGGGTGCATTTTAGAAGCTTGTTTTCACGCTCTGTCCCTGGCCACACGGGCGGGAGCAACACGCAGCTTTGATCAAGTCGTCCTAGCAAGTTAAAATAAATATAAATGTATCTAATTTTGTCCAGGATAGCGTAAAATATTTTTGGGTCTAGCCAATTACACAGTAGACCTACACGTTTTATCTTAAACATAGGTCGACTTTACTGGACCACTTAATAATTTGTTACTAAAAGTAAAGGCATTTAGTTGGACTAAAAAATTTAAAGAGGCATTTATGTAGTAGAATATTCAAAGATCTGATGAAAATCTTGTCATAATAATATTTAGATTATATTTATTTTTTTTACTAAATTTCAAAATAAAATAATGTTAGTGTTGTTTTTGTATCGAAATTAATCTAAATATATAAAAGGCAAAGCCCTCACTGACTGACTCACTCACTCACTCATCACTAATTCTCCCACTTCCCATTTACCTAGGAGCATTAGGAGGCTGAAATTCGATACACCGATTCTTTGGGCATTAAATAGGAAAACTAAGTAGTTTTTATTCTGATCGGGCTTTCGGGCTCCGCCCCAGTGGCTCTGGAGTTTCCCATGTTAACCTTATGATTTTTCATATTTAAAAGGAATTTCTTAACAGCCGTTTCAATTAAACAAGTTGGTTCTGTTCTATGATGTTCAATAGCATTAAAGTTACAAGGGTTACCAACAGGGTGCAGCACTATTATTTTTTTAAATTTATGACTACAGCCAATTTGCAACCGAAAGGTGAGTGAGCGTAGCGAACGAACTTTAACCTTGTGAAGTTAAACGGGGCAAAGCCCGCGGATACAGCTAGTATATTATTTTCATTTTTTAAAACTAAATGTAAATAATTAAATGAAAGGTTAACAAAATAAAATAATTTTAGTATTGTTTTCGTATCGAAATCAATATACCATTCATATTTCTTTTTCACTAGTCAGAAACAAGGTTACTATTCCGGCCATGAGGAAGATATAACATAGTTACGTGAATTCGTCAATCAACTGCGGGTTCCCACTGCATTTTGCGGTGGGGCACACGGAAGATTTCTCAGGTGCCGTTTGACGTCACTAACTGCTGCGTCTGAAGAAACAATTTTATAATTTTCTATTATTAAATTAAACTGTCATAACCTAACCAAACCTGCTGATAATGGAAAAATCGAATAAAGGTTTGTTTACTATCTAAAAAAATAGTTTTGTTCATAAAATAAAATTATAATTGCCTTAAATTTAATTTTATAATTTTTTAATTATAAAATTAAACTGTCATAACCTAACCAAACCAACCAAACTTGCTGATGTGAAAAAACTTTGATAAAAGGTTAGTGCCGTCGAAGGGATTCGAACCCGGAACATTTGGATTATCAGCCCATAACGCTATCCTCTACACCACTGAGGCAGATGGCTCAAATCTGTATCGTTGCGGTATTGGTGTTCCCTCAAAGTGACGTCAGCAGTTAGTGACGTCAAACGGCACCTGAGAAATCTTCCGTGTGCCGTTTCGCTGCATTTTGCCACTCCTGAACTTCAACCGGCGTGAAAATAAGCTACATTTTACCGCATGAAAAAACGCCCGTGTGGCCGTATCCTAAGAATAAGCTACTGGGTGAAAACCCGCACGTGTGGCATACAACAGCAGGAATTCAAGCAGCGTGAAAATAAGCCACATTTTACTGCGTGAAAAAACGCCCGTGTGGCCGTAGCCATAGACATCACTTCGAAAACCACCTTTTTGGGTTTAGGGGAACCCAAACCGGATATATCCACTCAAAACTCAAACTCGAAAATTTTGATGAAAACAATACTATTGTAATGGGTCAAAATTATAGAGGGGTTAAAATTTTAAATTTATTATTTAATTATCGGTAGGCCTATACCTTACCTGGTTGGTGACAGTGGTAAACCTATCATGGTAAGGTAAATAAATAGGCTATTTTTAACCGACTTCCCCACTACCAACAAAAGGAGGAGGTTCTCAATTTGTTTGTGGCGATGTTTTTTTTTCTATGTATGTTCACCAATTTCTCTGTGATTCTTTTACCGATCAGTGTGGTTCCACCACCAAAATAACCAGGAGAGTTTCTATTAGGTACCTTATATATTATGTTTAAGTATAATATTTGTTTCGGTGAAAAATTCTGAAAACCTTAAATATTCAACATTGATTTTGTTTACATTTGTGCAGATTGTTTACATTTGTGCAGAGAAGGCAATAAATAATAATAACATTCCTACAGCTGTTAGTTGAAACCATTTAAATGAAGCTACAGACAATTCTTCTTGAAACAGTTGCTTCAAATTGATCAATAAAATATTTCTTGACATGGAGCCTAAATGAAATTACATTGAGAAAAATGCATTTTGTTTAGGTTACTATAAAACATGTATTTTAACGTTTGGCCTGATTTGTGTATACAGTAATTCTGTTTTTAGTATTGAATATTCTGACTTACAAAAACATATATGTTTCAGTGAATAGCTGTATGATATTGACAAATAAAGGTGTTTTGTAAAAACCAAAGCATTCGTAAAACAGGTCTAAATATAAATTAAATGCAATTATTCCTTACACGACCTAAGAAGTGTGACAGTGCATAATCGTCAATTGTCTTAAAAGTGTTAAATATTTTAATTACTAAACATGCATTTGCAGTTGTGGAATGTTTATTGATATTCTCTACCCAGTTACTATATCATATCAATACTATTATGCCTGCTTCGGAAAGTCCTAGAGGAAGATGATTTGCAATTTCGACTAGGCTATATCTTGAGCAAACAAAACCCCCATACATGACTTACACCACTTTTAGCTGAACCAATCTTTCATATAATATTTTCCAAAGGTACTATACGTGTTAACGACCAATTTTCCACTTTTGAGAGTTTTTTTAGTGCTGGTAGCTGAGGAATAACTTTCATATTGTTCCAAAAGACTTGAGACGTTACTGTATTTCTTTTTATAATGTAGAAATACACCGATTGCAGGAAACGATGATGTCTGACATTTCAATGTATCTAGAAAAGACAATTAGTTTTTTACTTACTCTTTCTTTCTTAAGGAATATCTAAAAATGTTTATTTTCATACCCATTGATTATGTAACCTGAACAGGTGACTCAAGCAGTTTTTAAATAATGATTGTTCTGTGGAACTTTTGATTGTTTCAAAAAGTTTTGCTTGTTAAAAAACCTCAAGTAATTAATATATCACTATAATAATATAATATGTCACTAAAAATCATAAAATAATTTATTTTTGTAAAAAAATACAACCGACTTCAAACGCTCTAAAAAGAATGAAATAATTTCAATAAAGTAAACTTTTGTATTAGGCAAGCTCACTTATTTCAAGTCGGCGCTCAAACTGCAAATTGAAATTAAATATTGTGTGTGTATTTTGAAAATCAATAAATTGTAGCTGGATAACATAAATATATAAAAAACACACTGAACTGATTTGTTTATATATTAAAGGAAATATTTTCTTGTGTTTTATGTTTACTTCAGAATAAATGCATTATGAAAATAACACACACAAATGTTCTATATGGATAGGAAAATAATTTAGTTTGATATTATGATAGGGAAAAGAAGCTAGTTTAGTATTAAAACGTTACTTTTCCAAGTTAGAAACATTTAAATGCGTTATAATCTTTTTAAAGATACTCGTTAATACCACTATAATGCCGATCTCTGATTACGGTAATAAAATAACACTTAACGCATAACTATGAAAAAGACATGCAGATTAACACCTTTAGTTATAGTCACATGCAATATGGACACCCTCTTTCAATTTTGTATCAAAAATCATCATAGAGCCGCGCCGACTTAAAATACGTGAGCTTGCCTAATACAAAAGTTTACTTTATTGAAATTATTTCATTCTTTTTAGAGCGTTTGAAGTCGGTTGTATTTTTTTACAAAAATAAATTATAGTCATATCCTAGGGTTGAGTAGGGATAACCTCACTTTTGGCAAAATCACTAAAGACATTATTGTTGAGATTCACAAGTCACAGTATAGTATTGTTGTGTACAAAACGAGTGATAAACCGTTTCCGTGTAACCCCCATACCTAATATACACCTTGGGGAAGTACGGTCAAAGATTTTGTTTAGGCTAGGGTGGTGAACCGCGATCACAAATACATTATCACGTACATAACATGCATACACTTTGTCGGACACTAAGTTATCACGGGTGGAAATTATACGCTTTGTTTAAATCAGCAATGATCTTAAAGTTCCGCCGTATAATTTCACAGTCGGCGCAGGTGAATAACAACATAACCTGTACCACTAGTCGGCTGTCTTGGCGTTGGGCGTTGTGTTGTGACAGCGGCGACAGCGCCAAGTTTGAGCTCGTGACGACACCGATCAGCTGGGAATTGAATCAGCTGATTCCCCATCCCTAAAGGATTAGGGAGGGGGAAAGAGAGGAGACCCCTTGTGGGCTAGGGTAGGGATGCAAGCGGAAGGGACATTCTAATCCTGCGCTTGACAGAGTTAGGACGTAACTTAGTGTTGATTTTGCCGATAACGTGATTTTACGTAGTGCCAAGAGTGGGTTAGTGAAGATCCCTGGAGTATACAGGTAATTCGCAGATTTTCTTAGTAGTGTTTATTATTAGTCGAGGCATTTATTTAGCAATTAACCCTCATTTTATTCTTTTAGACTTACAACTCACGGTGACGGTAGGGTCTTTTTGTCGGGTGTTCGAACCTGTATAAGTCCGCTTTAGCGTATGCTAGGGCTCCCGTGGGTGACGATAAAGATTTTTAGGGATAAATATTTCATTTAATATTGTGATTACAATATAGATTGAGGGTGACGGGGTTTGAGCGAATATTTTGCCGAGATATCAGTTGGTGTTGAACTGCTGCGACAAAGCGGGCAAAGTTGAACCCGTCTCTGCAGGTCGTCGGGTGGAGCACGCTAAGTATAGTATACTGTATATCTAAGAAATATTCTAAGTGTTGAGGTTGACGAAACTGCAAGAGTGAGAAAGTAAAATTAAAACAAATATTGGCAGTTTATCATAAATGACAGATAATTGTTTGCACACTACCGCATACATTGCATAATTGTTTGATACCTGATATCAGAAAATTATCTTTACGGTGGCTGTAAAGTTTATTGCATTTTTCAAACAAAGCAATAACTGTAGACCTGTATACTGTAAATAATTTATTGCTAGAAAGTAAGATACAATGCATGTTATGCAACGTATGCATACGTAAGTATAAAAGATAGATCCCAGCGGGCCAAGAATGCTATTATACATGGAATTCCAGAGCCTAATGGCAGCGATGTAAGGGCAAGGGTTGAACCAGATAATGGATCAGTTAATTCTATCTTTCAGTCCCTTAATTTGGCCAACCTTCAAGTGATCAAAGTAATCAGGATTGGGAAGCAGTCGCCAGATAAACCACGCCCAGTTAAAGTATTCTTCAAGGACGCAAATGATGCCATCTCCTTGTTCAAAACTTTCCATCCAGACTCCTGTAAAGAAATCTTCCCAGGTTGCAAGATTAATATTTCCCGCGATCGCACGCCAATGGAAAGGTCTTATTTGACTGAACTCAGAAGCACTCTCGACGCTAGGTCAAAGGCTGGCGAGAAAAACCTAACCATCAAATATCAGAATGGAACCCCCATAATTGTTCAATCCTCAAAAAACTAGCTACGATCAATGGACATCTCTCAGCTTACTATCAAAACGCTAATGGCTTGAGAAGCAAACTGGAAGAACTAAAATTATCCATAGCCACATCCAATTTCAATTTGATCATTATCACTGAAACAAATCACTCTGATGACATTCACGATGCCGAAATATCTCCTAGTAACTATACTTCTTATCGTTGCGACAGATCGCATTTAACAAGCTCCAAATCCAGTAAAGGCGGAGTCATGGTCGCTATTAAAAACAACATTGCATCAACCCGCCTGGTATCTAGTGTGAGCAATATTGAGCATTTGCTGGTAAAGATTGAGCCCTTTAAAGGTATTTCCTGGCTCCTAGTAGTTTGTTATATCCCTCCTCAACAGCATGTGTCCAGTTACAACAGTCTTCTATCGTCCATCGAGGAGGTGTCTACTGAACATGAATTCCATGAAATTATTGTAATTGGGGATTTCAACTTACCCGGAGTAGATTGGGCAGATCCTCTAAATTGTGTTCACACTCCTGCCTCCAGAGTGATGCTGTCTCTCATGGAGCTATATGACCTTCAACAAGTTAATTCTATTTACAACAGAAGAGGAGTTCTGTTGGATCTGGTTCTATGCTCAAATAAAAACACTACTGTCTCTTTAGAAATTGATTCGCTTCTTCCTGTGGAAGAGAGGCACCACCCTCCACTGTCTATTATCTTACCCTGCAGCAATAGAAACACCAAAGGTTGTTCCACCAACCACTTCAAGCCTGATTTTAAAAGATGTAATCTTTGGGAAACTTACAATTCCCTCTCAGTCGTGGACTTCACAGCCGTCCTGAGCTCTACTGATCTCAATGAAGCAACCGACAAGTTCCTCTCTACGATTGCTGATGCAGTGAAGCAAAACTCACCATTTAGAAGAGTTGGTGTTTCACCATTTCCCAGATGGTCCTCTGCCGAAACAAAAGATCTGGTAATTACAAAAAAAAAACTCTACACAGACAGTATAAGGAGCGACCGACAGCCTGCAATTACCTTCGTTTCTCCAATGCGAGAGCGTCTTGTAAGATATCTGCGAAGAGAGACTACCGTCAGCACTTAAGTAGAGTAGATCAGGGAGTATCAGTGAACCTTCGTTTCTTCTGGAGCCACGTAAATTCTATTAGAAACCCTTCCTCGCTACCCTCACGCATGTCTTACAATGACGCCGAATCCAAGGAGCCCCAAGGGATGTGCGAACTGTTCAGGGATTTTTTCTCCTCAGTGTATTCGAAACCAGCGGAGGTATTTGTGCCTGCTAGTGGTGATTACCTTGGAAACTCCGCATTTTCAGGATTCTCACACCAAGAAGTATTGATCAAGTTGAGGAAGCTCGATGAGACCAAAGGGTGGGGCCCTGATGAAATTCCCCCTGTGGTTTTAAAATATTGTGGTGGTCTGTTGGCGGGGCCAATTTGTGACCTTTTCAATGCGTCGCTGTCGTCTGGTGTCTTCCCAGAATCTTTAAAGTCAGCATACGTTGTTCCCCTCCACAAAAAAGGGTCCGTTGAAGATGTTGCTAATTATAGACCGATCTCGATTCTACCTGCAATTGCCAAAGTTTTTGAGGACCTCTTCCTTGACCGTTTAAAGCTTAAACTGGCTGGCTTAATTTGCTCACAGCAGCACGGTTTCACAAGCGGGAGGTCTACTGTGTCGAACTTAACGTTATTTCAATCCAAAATACAGGAAGCCTTCGCTGTCAATAATCAGTTGGATGCCATATATCTGGACTTCTCCAAGGCTTTCGACACGGTAGACCACACTACTTTTGAGAAAACTGCTTGATCAAGGATTTGGAAGCACGGAAATTAAGTGGCTGACAAGCTACCTCTCAAACCGGCGGTCATTTATCAAGTTTGCTTCGGCAACTTCATCAGAATTTATTGCATACTCTGGAGTTCCCCAAGGATCGCTGCTGGGACCCTATCTCTTTTCACTCTTTATAAATGACCTACCTGAAGCTCTCCAATGCGATTCGCTTCTGTTTGCTGATGATGTGAAACTGTTTTCCATCATATCCACTGAAGAGGACTGCCTACGAATCCAGAAAGATCTGTGTGTGATCGACCGCTGGTGCTAAGAGAACAAGATGAAACTCAACACGAAGAAATGTCAAGTGATGACCTTCCACCGGAATCTCTCCCCCATTGTCCAAGAGTACAACATACGCAGTGTACAACGAGTGCTTAACTCGTGTACTGCAGGTAAAGGATCTCGGTGTCACATTGTTACCTTCATTGAACCCTGAGTTGCATGTGCGAAACATTTGCAGCAGAGCAAACAAAATGCTCGGATTTGTCTCCCGCTTCTCAAAAGGCTTAAGCGACACGGCGTTAAAGACTTTGTACTGCGCTTTGGTACGCCAAATCCTTGAATATGGCTCTCCAGTATGGAACCCCCACCAGAAGTTTCTCATAGAGGAACTAGAGTCTATTCAAAGAAGATTTCTCCGAATGGTGGGTGTCAGGAACGGTCTTCCCTGTCGTCAGGTTCCCATCGAGGAAGTATCTCGTGATCTGGGACTCCAAACTCTTGCAGATCGCAGATTCTCGGCTGACGTTGTACTGCTGTCAAAGATCCTTAACGGCATGATCGACTGTCCCGATATGCTGAGCCAGATCCTGTTCAGGACCCCTTCAGCCACTCACTCCAGAGACCTGTTCGCTAGGCAGCAACATCGTACCAACTATGCAGCAAACGACACGATGTACCGACTTCAGATATCTGGTAATAGCGTCGCCGACGTCGTTGACTTTTTCTTGGACAGTATACCAGTGCTCAAGAGGAGGATCGCCAGTCTGCATGAGTTGTCTGTCTAGGAGATGCTACAGCGGAGGGAAGACATTTCACTCTGCATAATTTCTTAACTGTCAAGCTGTTTCAATTGTTAATATTACTATACAACATTTGTTATACATCCCTATGTCAACATCATTAAAACTGTATGTAACCCATAGGGACCATTGTAATCCCCTTATCTGCCCTTCAATAAATATTGCTATATATATATATAAAAAAGGTAGAAGGCAGAAGGGGACCCCACAATTTACACATTCCAAAATCATCATCAACTGCAAGCAAAATTCTTTTGTCATTTGTCATTGCCATCTATACTTCATATTTAGCCATATTTAGGCATTTTTATTTTGGTTAAACATTTATATGCATGTTCGTCAGTATCTTGAGTTCTTTCTTATTGTTCAAAAGTAAAAAAATGGAGTTGTCCGTTGAAATGTAAAATAAAATAAATAAAATAAAATATGGATAAATATTGGTATTTAAATTTGGTATAACCTCTAAATATGGTGTGTATTCTAATCTTATCTTAGTTTAAACAATAATAATAACGAGGACAGAGGTATAATATAGTTTTATTATAGTAACTTATTTAAAGAAATAAATCAAGTCTTTACATTTTTAAAGACATGACGCGATCTATCTGACATTGTCAGTCAAGGATCAAGAATACAAGTATAAGTAAGTAAGTAAGTATTTTAAAGTACAAGGTTTAATGTTAATGGTACATAAATGGTTAAAATAAGGTTACAAAAATTGTTCAGGAGTGGGGATTCGTGCTGGCTGAATCAAAAGATTTCGTTGATGCCTAATTTAAATTTTCAATAAGTATGGTAAGTTATAAATTTAATAATCTTTTAAAAACAATAAATGGGAAGGATTTTGATTTTGATGAATGGAGGTAGGCCTAAGTTGGGTCCAAATGGATGCTTGAGGAGTCTATAGTCTGAGTTAATAAATTACTAAATGGAATGTTTTCACCAATCTTCTGTAATAATAATTTTCTTCTTAATAATGTAGGCGAGTGAAAATTTAAAAACGTACATTTTCAAAGAAAATACTTTGCAATTTTTTTCCCCTTTTTTTCAAAACTTTTATTATTTTTTGATTTCATTAACATTTGAAGTTTCATAAAATGTCCATGGTAACGCAATATCTTTGGTAGTTTTTTTTTAAAAGAGCATCTTTAGTGGAAAAACACAAATCCTGTCACGACCATAACAGACGTTTAAATGAATATTAAAAATAGATAATATTATTTTTATAACTATGTTTTGCTATAAACTAATTTACTTTTATGACCATTATACATTAAAAAGGTCACTGAGCTTTTAGTATATTTGGTCTTTCTAGAAAAAAATAAAAAACTCAAAAAAATTGAAAAAAAGCCAATAATATCTTTTTAAGTTTGTATAACTCCAAAAAAACTTACCTGAGACCCGAAAAATCGTTATGTTTGCATAGAGGCGTGCTTCTTTTGTGTATAAAACATTGAAATATGACGATATTTTAATTTTTGAAATTTTTATGATAGAAATCATAAACGTGATGGTCAGGGACAAGCGGTACGGTCGTGAATTTTCTAAAAAAATCTAAATCTTTCTAAACAATCCTTTAATTATACTGTTAGTTATAATAAAAATATGTGTTTCAATTGAACTAAACTGTTCAAATTACAATTATATTAAAGTTATTGTCACGACCAAACACACTATAATCCATAAGGCTGGATAGGTCGTGAAAAAACCCGCGATGGTCGTGAAACTTTGGTCGTGAAATTACGTGTTATTTGGCTCTGTTCTGGTGGTAGCTCTGCACCTCATGTTCGAGGATACAAAGTGGACTTCTAGGTTAATCTAGCAATTGAAATATCTTATAAACAAAAATTAACACCATGTCTACTTCATCGAATGACTATGTACGGTCATGGACACACCAAAATTACAAAAAACACAACCTTTCCTGTATTAATCTTGTAATTCCTCCTTTCAACTCGAAACGACCGGCACTACAATCCTGACGTACACCCCGAACTAGTCTTTAAAACCAACTGACTCCATCAACGCCAGGCTTGCCACTGTTGTGCTTCAAAGTTGAAAATTTTTCCCAAATGGTCGTGACGCCAAATCGAGGGACAGACTTATTATGTCATGGTAGTCAGTTTGCAATGACAATAAAATTATAATATGCTCCTTTTTTGTAAGTTTAATAACCATTGATGACATAAAAATATGGCTTTATATATTCCGGCATGAATAATTAGTCTAAAAACAGCGTGAAAGTTGGAAAATGTACCAGGGACACGTCATGGTCGTGAATTTTGAGACTTTAAAAATACGAAAAAAATACCTAGAACCTATTTAAAACCAAATAAATGTGTGTAACATGTTGCCCCCATCCCAAAAAATATTAAAACACATAATAATAAACTACAAATCCAGTAGCTACGAAGTAAAAGGTCAGGGACATGAAAACGTACGTTTTTAAATTTTCACTCAGGCCTAAATTCTTCTTTCTTCGGTTAATTTGGATATTTTGCCAATACCTTATTTTATAATTTCACAATTAATAGATTCTGTGTATTCTTCTTGGATACCTTAACTGCTCTGCCACTATTCATTGTTGTAAATCATTTCAAGTTATGGGGTTCACATAAATAAAAACATGGTTGAAATTTACTTGTAATCTTGACCCCAGATGCACTGTATTTTAAATGGAGGAATTGTTTTGAATAATAATTTTGGATCAGCCAATGAATAAATTTTGATGATCAATTATAGGTATATATATTGAGACAATATGGTTTTAATAATTAACAATGAACATGAATAAATATTGAAAATATAACAAGATTGAGTTTGGAATTTAAATAAGGACTATATTTATAAATATTGAATTTTGAGTCATTACAATATATATACTTGTATTATAGGCCTAGTATATATATATATATACAGGGTTAGTAAAAAGTGTGGAGACCCCCTGTTATTTTTTTAACGGCCCGTACTAGAAAAACTAAACTCGGCACACCATTATGGCATGTTATTAAGTACTTTTTGGGCACAACCGCCACTTGGTGTTCATCCCCAAAATGGGAAATTTTGGGGTAAACTAAAAATTTCAAATACAAAGACCCATTGAGTGACCCCTCATTTTAAAGGTCCTGGTAAAAGAAAACCAACAACGCAAACTAGAGGTCTCTATCTCAGCTCAGTACAAAATGGCAGCCAATTGAAATTCTCATAAGTTCCCAAACCCAAAATGGGGGATTTTGGGGGAAACTCAAAACTTTTTAATGATAAGCCCCATCGAGTGACCCCTCATTTTGAAGGCCATAATAAAAGAAAACTAACAACGCAAACTATAGGTCTCTATCTTAACACAGTAAAATATGGCAGCCAATTGAATATAAAATTGCAAGTTATTTCCAACTACTGTAGTGGAACCCCGTCGAAATCGACGGTTAATCTTGAGGTTTTATGTAAATTCACCTACAGACTAATACCTTTCTTTAGACACCCATACCAAGTTTCTACGCCCAGCCGTGTTCTCAAATTAGCTGTGACAAATACCTTGTTTTCCTCCAAAAGAATAACATGGGATGGGAATTTAAAGGCCACTGGGGCAGAGCCCTGAGGGAATTCTCCATGTTTCTCTTTTGATGGCTCATCTACTGACCAGGACCTTTCTTTAGACACCTCTACCGGGTTTCTACGCCCAGCGGTTCTCTCAAAATAGCTGTCACAAAGAAAAACAGTTTCAAATTAATATATAGATTTCTAAAGATTTCAATCAGCTTCCATTTTTTACTGGATTGAGATAGAAACCTCTAGTTTGCGTTGTAAGTTTTCTTTTACCAGGACCTTCAAAATGAGGGATCACTTGATGGGGCTTATCGTTTAAAACTTTTGAGTTTCCCCCAAAATCCCCCATTTTGGGTTTGGTAAGCAAGTGGCTATTATGCTTAAAAAGTACTTCATAACATGCCAAAAAGGTGTGTAGGGTTCAGTTTTCCTAGTGTGAGCCGCTACAAAATTTACAGGGGGTCTCCAGACTTGGAAAGCTGCAAGTTAAATTCAATTTCTGAGAATTTCAATTGGCTGCCATTTTTTACTGGATTGAGATAAATACCTCTAGTTTACGTTTTTGGTTTTCTTTTACCAGGACCTTCAAAATGAGGGGTCACTCGGTAGGTCTTTGTATTTGAAATTTTTGAGTTTCCCCCAAAATCCCCCATTTTGGGGATGTACACCAAGTGACGGTTATGCCCAAAAAGTACTTCATAACATGCCATAAAGGTGTGCCGAGTTTAGTTTTTGTAGTATGGGCCGTTAAAAAAATAACAGGGGGTCTCCACACTTTTTACTAACCCTGTATATATACTAGGCCTATAATACAAGTATATATATATATATACTAGGCCTATAATACAAGTATATATATATATACTAGGCCTATAATACAAGTAACACGCTTGCACACTATGATTTCAAGAACGGCTCCTATGATTTCCTTTGAATTGTTAGGAATATCTTAGTTTCTGGCTAAAAAACAATATCCATGCTAGCCACTGTTCTGGGAAAATTAGTTTTTCGTTTAAAACTTTAAATGAAATTTTGATATTTTTTATACTACCTATAATTTATACTATTAAGTATGGTACATATTAATTAAGTATTATTACATAAATATGGTATTAAGTACGGTATGGCTAGAAGCTAGATAAGCGAAGAAGGCGGAGTCAAACCTATTTAAGTTGTTAAGTTTGTATTCCATTGGATCACAAACATTTTCCATTTTGAAGTTAGATGTCCAAGCCACAAGTTCTTGTTTGCATCAGTAAGACGCGAGATGTAGCTGAAAAGTATGTCAGAACACGTATAGGTATGAGGAGTTATAATAATCTTTATTGTCATTCAACAACATAGAATTACAATAGACAACGTCAGGTCTATTGTATGTTGTAGAGTTGACGAATTGTATGTTGCACCAAACTAAAACACCATGAAATATAACTAATTGCAGGTGCTTAAAGCTAGTCTATCTTCCAAGTATGGACAGAGGCGACAAGGGTCTTAATGTACCCGTTATCGATTACCTTTTCCTTGTAAAGTAAAGGATTTCCTCGAATTTTCACAAGTAAAAGGTTTACCTCTTCTTTATTAATACGGCTCTTGTAATTTGCAGATCTGATGTTTTTTAAATGTCATCAACCATAAACTATTTTACCGTTATTTTTGTTTTTAGTACCAAGGAGATGATATACTTGACGCAGACATACCAACCTACCTGGAGGCCAAACTGTTCTGTACGACGCTGGGCAAGATTGTCTGGGTTGTGCTGCAGCCGTTTTTCTACGGGATCAGACCAATGTTTACAAACCCAAAGCCAGCAACGAGTCTGGAGAAAATCAATACTGCCACTCAACTTGTGTTTAATGCCCTAGTGGCTTATTACTTAGGTAATTAATTTATTACATCCTCATTTAAAGGAATTATTTTGGGGTTTAAAGTTATAGTGTTTGTTTTTTTTTTACAACAATGCACTGGCAAAGATCCTATGGGAGGTTACAGCTTTATTCATCTCTGCTTAAGTACTAAATTAACAACAGGTAATCCTTTTGCTTTGTGCAATTCTATTAACTTATACAATACAGAACAAACTTTTTATTAGTGTAATCTTAGTTTATCCCAGTTTTTGTATGTAAGAAAAATTCTGTGTTTAGTCAGAAAAACTAACAGCTTCAACAACTGTTAGTTAAATATAAAATATATAATTTCCTTATCTAAATAGCTTCATTAAAAAGGGATTACTGTGGATTAATTTTACCGTGATGACAGTCTAAAACTAGTTACTAAGAACTACGTACCTTGTACTAGGCAAATAGAAGCTAAATCCTACATAACTGTGAGTTTTAAAACGTTTTTTGATAAAATGTAAGTAAACGAGTCTCAGTTGTGTGTGGCATAAATCCACAAGCAGAGGGTTGGAAGACGGTTGATCAGAGGGTTGGGAGACGGTTGATCAGAGGGTTGGGAGAGGGTTGAGCAGAGGGTTGGGAGACGGTTGAACAGAGGGTTGGGAGAGGGTTGAGCAGAGGGTTGATTAGAGGGTTGGGAGAGGGTTGATTAGAGGGTTGGGAGACGGTTGAACAGAGGGTTGGGAGACGGTTGAGCAGTGGGTTGGGAGAGGGTTGAGCAGTGGGTCGGGAGAGTGTTGAGCAGAGGGTTGGGAGAGGGTTGAACAGAGGGTTGGGAGACGGTTGAGCAGTGGGTTGGGAGAGGGTTGAGCAGTGGGTTGGGAGAGTGTTGAGCAGAGGGTTGGGAGACGGTTGAACAGAGGGTTGGGAGACGGTTGAACAGAGGGTTGGGAGACGGTTGATTAGAGGGTTGGGAGACGGTTGATTAGAGGGTTGGGAGACGGTTGAACAGAGGGTTGATTAGAGGGTTGGGAGAGGGTTGGGAGACGGTTGAGCAGAGGGTTGAACAGAGGGTTGGGAGACGGTTGAACAGAGGGTTGAGAGAGGGTTGAGCAGAGGGTTGATTAGAGGGTTGGGAGAGGGTTGATTAGAGGGTTGGGAGACGGTTGAACAGAGGGTTGGGAGACGGTTGAGCAGTGGGTTGGGAGAGGGTTGAGCAGTGGGTTGGGAGAGTGTTGAGCAGAGGGTTGGGAGACGGTTGAACAGAGGGTTGGGAGACGGTTGAACAGAGGGTTGGGAGACGGTTGAACAGAGGGTTGAGAGAGGGTTGAGCAGTGGGTTGGGAGAGGGTTGAGCAGTGGGTTGGGAGACGGTTGAACAGAGGGTTGGGAGACGGTTGATTAGAGGGTTGGGAGACGGTTGAACAGAGGGTTGGGAGACGGTTGAGCAGAGGGTTGGGAGACGGTTGAACAGAGGGTTGATTAGAGGGTTGGGAGAGGGTTGAGCAGTGGGTTGATTAGAGGGTTGGGAGACGGTTGATTAGAGGGTTGGGAGACGGTTGAACAGAGGGTTGGGAGACGGTTGAGCAGAGGGTTGGGAGACGGTTGAGCAGAGGGTTGGGAGAGGGTTGAGCAGAGGGTTGGGAGACGGTTGAGCAGAGGGTTGGGAGAGGGTTGAGCAGAGGGTTGGGAGAGGGTTGAGCAGAGGGTTGGGAGACGGTTGAACAGAGGGTTGATTAGAGGGTTGGGAGAGGGTTGAGCAGTGGGTTGATTAGAGGGTTGGGAGACGGTTGATTAGAGGGTTGGGAGACGGTTGAACAGAGGGTTGGGAGACGGTTGAGCAGAGGGTTGGGAGAGGGTTGAGCAGAGGGTTGGGAGACGGTTGAACAGAGGGTTGATTAGAGGGTTGGGAGAGGGTTGAGCAGTGGGTTGATTAGAGGGTTGGGAGAGGGTTGAGCAGAGGGTTGGGAGAGGGTTGAGCAGAGGATTGGGAGAGGGTTGAGCAGAGGGTTGATTAGAGGGTTGGGAGAGGGTTGATTAGAGGGTTGGGAGACGGTTGAACAGAGGGTTGGGAGAGGGTTGAGCAGAGGGTTGGGAGACGGTTGAGCAGAGGGTTGATTAGAGGGTTGGGAGAGGGTTGAGCAGAGGGTTGGGAGAGGGTTGAGCAGAGGTCTGGGAGAGGGTTGAGCAGATCGTTGGGAGAGGGTTGAGCAGAGGATTGGGAGAGGGTTGAGCAGAGGGTTGATTAGAGGGTTGGGAGAGGGTTGATTAGAGGGTTGGGAGACGGTTGAACAGAGGGTTGGGAGACGGTTGAGCAGAGGGTTGGGAGAGGGTTGAGCAGAGGGTTCGGAGACGGTTGAACAGAGGGTTGGGAGACGGTTGAGCAGTGGGTTGGGAGAGGGTTGAGCAGAGGGTTGGGAGACGGTTGAACAGAGGGTTGGGAGACGGTTGAGCAGTGGGTTTGGGAGAGGGTTGAGCAGAGGGTTGGGAGACGGCTGAACAGAGGGTTTCGAGAGGGTTGATCAGAGGGTTGGGAGAGGGTTGAGCAGAGGGTTGATTAGAGGGTTGGGAGAGGGTTGATTAGAGGGTTGGGGGACAGTTGAACAGAGGGTTGGGAGAGGGTGTAGCAGTGGGTTGGGAGACGGTTGAACAGAGGGTGGCGAGAGTGTTGAACAGAGGGTTGCGAGAGGGTTGGGAGAGGGTTGAGAGGGTTGAGCAGAGGGTTGGCATACATGTTTGCTTTCATTAAATAAATGCTATCAGAATGTGTTTAGATAAATCAGGCGGGTTTAACTTAATTTCCACCAACTTTTATAGTTGTAAATTCACTACAACTACATAAGTTTGACAATTGTTTGTTTGTCACAGGAGGTAGGGTGTTAGTATAGATGATTGGGAGCTCTCTGAATAGCAATGGGTCTACACCCAGTGGCAGGTCACTTAATTTCCAAGCACTATGCATCTTCATAATTTTGACAGTTGTTTGTTTGCTGCAGGAGGTAGAGTGTTAGTATACATGATTGGTGGATCACTGCTGGCAATGGGTCTACACCCAGTGGCAGGTCACTTCATTTCCGAGCACTACATGTTCAAGAAGGGTTTTGAGACCTACTCCTACTACGGGCCTTTAAATAAGATTACCTTCAATGTAGGCTACCACAATGAGCATCACGACTTCCCTTATGTGCCTGGCTCTAAACTGCCTGAGGTATGTTGAAATTCCAAGGTTATTTTGTTATAAAAAAATAACTATAAACATAACACTATTATACAATTTTTTTGTCACTGAGATAGTTAAATCAATAATTTCTATCAGCAGAATCTGTTGGTCACTCACTTAAACCGTGTCCATTTTTATCAAACAACTGGCGACAGCTTTATCATGGGGTTGGAATCTTTAATCAATTATTGTCAAAGATTATATTTTAAAACTAATTCTATTTAATTTAGAAAATTCGCCCACATTTAAATATATGAAAAATTTACAAAATTTAGTTTTATTATCCGTGTTATTATTCCGGGGTTGTTATTACAATCCGTGTTATTATTTAATAAGCTTTTGAAGAAGAACTGATTATCGTTTTGTTTTATCACAAACAATTATGAAGAATCATTACCTCACCCTTATGCTTACATACCTTAGCTTGTAATGAATCTGGGGGTTTCTAGATATTGTATCCAACAAATAAGTGACAAAAAAGGTAATTGCAACAAAATAAATTGCAGGTGAAAAGGATAGCAGCTGAGTATTACGACAATCTTCCGCAACACCACTCGTGGACGGCTGTTCTTTACGACTTCATCACAGACCCGGACATCGGCCCTTACGCCAGGATCAGACGAAAACATCGAGGTCTCTCCTCATGAGGTTGCCATTGCCAACCTTACACACCTAAATGTTGCTAGTCTCTCGTTTTGTATGGCTGTGCCAGTATATTTGAAAATTTTTAGAGTTCATGTGATAATTGGCACACATCTTAAGTAAATAATTTTTTTTTTTTATTTTTTTTTTTGCTGTGCTTATTTATACTGTAGGCCTATTATTAATGTTATTTGAACATACAATTTAAAAAAAGATATGGCATTTATTATATGGAATATTTGCAGATGTTAAATTTCTTTTTATTGGGGTAACTATGTTTAGTTCAGGTGGATTTCGTAATGTACTGTGTTTGATAGCTTGAATCTTGAACTATGCTATGAGATAATAACTTTAATTTACTGTTTAGTCACTATTACCTAAACTCATTACATTTTCTCAGCCTTTTCTGTTAACACATCTTAACAAATCAATAAGTTTTTGCATTTGTCAAATTGAATAAAATTGTATGAAATTATGCAGAACTACTGTGTACACATTAACACTTGCAACAGTCAGGGCCACATATTCATAATGACCCAAGAGGTTTTAGGTTTGTTGGGGGCCCAAGAAAGAGAACAATTTCTCCACAAGGTAGGTGGAGAGGGGCGCAATAATTATCTGTCGGGCCCATAGTGCATCACATGCAAACTGCAGGCCTGGCCTGGCAACAGTGTTTGTTGACGAATAAGTTAAAGATCAATTCTACTACCCATTACTGTTTTAATGTATAACTTTATTTGAACAGATGGTATTGTCACAGATAAAACATACTCCCTTGGTAGATTTCTCATCCTTAACATCAGCTGAAGAAAATTTTTTTTAAATTCTGCCTGGTACACTATAGAGGTCGTGTTTGGTTTACATTGTTTCTTGTTTATTTCAGTAATTTAAAACCCTGTGTAACCAAATATAAAACGATCCAATCAAAAACAATAACTTTTCACCTAGTTATGTAAACAAACAGTAAAGCACAAATCTAGAAATTAACCCTAATTAAATAGAACAAAATGTTGTCAACACTAGTGATCATGATGCGAAAAACGAGCTTCAAAATTTACAATGGGATGAGAAGTCTACTTGTGTTTGTTAGTCTATGGTTTTGTTTTCATGTTCATGTAATCGTTCCAATGTTGTTTAAAAGTTTTAGTAAAACGTTATTTAAAACCAAGTCTTAAGGGTCCAAATTATTCCTTCCTGCAGTAGAGTGTAACAGGTTATGGGCGATTAATTTGAGGACAAGGTTGACTTGGGATGGCAATGGAAACTCAAACTCCTATAGGCGTAGTAGTGGAACCTTTTAATGGAAACAATTTCAGTAATTGGCTGTTCAGTTTAGATTTGGTGTTGGAACAGAATAAAGTCTTAAATGTCTCAACTGGAAACATCCCTGAAGAAGAAGGGCCAATGTCTACCTTCATGGGAAAAAGTGTTAAAGCAATATTATTATTTCCATTTCAATATACTAGGTTTAATATGTCAAAGCCCAATATGACAGAAAACGGAAAATGGTTTTTATTTCTGAAATCAAACATTTGTTGTGGATTCTTCCATGATATTATTTAAACTAAAGACTGTCAAAGGAAACATTTACTTTTATGATGACTTTGTTTACCCTGTTTTTACTTAAAGTATTTCAATCATAAAGTAGCTCTTTCATAAATAATCTAATCGGAGGATTTAATAACATAACAATCAGAATAGGTTAACTAACGAAAATAGCTTTTGTGAATTCTTTGTTCTATTTAAACGGATTTGTAATAATTTACTAGATAATTTCATCAATAAGTGAGCTCACCAAGCACCTAACAAAGCAATAATAATATTGTTGGCGTGGTTGTGCAAGTAAAAATTATTCTTATGAACAAGAAGGATGAACTAATTTAAAACATTTAGTTCTCAGTAAATGACGTTGTAGGATCACTATTCATGAGTTAGTATCGATGCTAAAACAAGTAAATCAGATAATTTATTTCTTATCTTATACTTTGTGAGCTATGCTATTCTAATGGATCAACCAGTTTTTGTTGTCATGAAGTGCTGGATTTTTTGTTTAAAAATCAAGTTTCCTTCACTTGATGATTCTACATCTCCCATAGTTCCCTTGTTTAGCGTCGGTGCATAGAGGACATGTGCTCCACAGACCCTCCGTGCCGCTCCAAACGTCGTCCGCCTTTGCTTCGCTCACGTAACTCAAGTTCTGCTTGGTACAGCTTCCTTGTCTCATTCAGTTTATGGAACTCCTACATGTATAAGACATTGTATCAGTGGATTTCTTCAATCAAATTTAAGAAATTGTAATATCATGTTGTACTTACTAGTAACTATTAATTGATTAATGATGATTAAATTGTGAAATTAACTGCAACTGGTTCTATGTTTGAAACTAAAACTATACAATATGTGAAATGAGGCTAGGAGCTGCCTCTCAAGACCTATAATGAATATACGGTGTACTGTTTTTCAAACTACTGCCTAAAGACACCGCCCTCGCCCATGTTTGGAGATTCTAGGGGCAGTGTGGGAAGATAAATTTATTGGCGTATTGTCCTTTTGCAGAACTATGGTTTGGAATTGCTGTTATGCTAAAAGCCGACAAGTGGCCCTAGTTGAAAGAATGTTTAGCTCGATGTGCTGCTCGACTACTCTATATAGTAGACAATATACAAATTATGACAATCATAACATTTTTCTTACAATATTAGAACTAGTAATAGAAAAACACAATGAATGAAATATATACATTCACTATCCTGAACAAAAACAGCTGTTAGTATGGTCCATTTACCTTGGCCTGTACATCTAGTTGATGCTCCGTATCATTTAGACTACTGATCAAGTCAGTTTTCATCCTCTCCAACTGCTTTACAATGCGCACAAGCTCAGCCTGCAATTACAAGTTGAAGTTATACTTTGACATTATCATGATTGCATTATGTAATACCATCAGTGCTTGATTTGCAAGGTAACACGGTGGAACAGAGTTCTGGTACCTCTCTTTCAGGAAGATAAAAAAAATTGGCATAAATTAGTACAAATCACATTAAATAGGTTACAGTTCTGGCACCTTATTTTTTTAAATCAAGCACTGTGTAATACATTTCCACCAATAGTTTAAACATAGAAAAACTTGTTGGTGTAATCATGGATGTAAGCTATACTATATGTTATGGAAAAAAATCAGTGGATATAGCTTATTTTACAATTAAAATTTAGATTACACAAATGTTATTAATGTAACTAAAAATGAGTTACACCAAAAATATACCTAGGAAAAATTAATGGAATAAATTAATTTTAATACAAAAAAACAAATTGGAGAACACATAATTATGTTTTGATATATTATTATAAAGTATATTTGATATATTTCGAAATATTAATAACACCATAAATGCCGTCAATTTGACCCAAGCTTGTTTACATCCAGATCCAATTTGGCTAACCGAATGTTGAATTGGCTTTCTTAAGCATAGTCCAATAATTTTTGTGAATGCAGTGATTAA
The DNA here is from genome assembly GCF_028750875.1 of Macrosteles quadrilineatus. Classification (NCBI taxonomy): domain Eukaryota; kingdom Metazoa; phylum Arthropoda; class Insecta; order Hemiptera; family Cicadellidae; genus Macrosteles; species Macrosteles quadrilineatus. The sequence goes on along the minus strand of NW_026542596.1, from coordinate 109,831,574 downwards.
ATAACAAAAACTAAGACAATCTAATAAGATCATAAAATTTACCTGTGATAAGTTATCAAGGTTCAAATCTGTTATATCCGTTTCAGCATCTGTAAGAATTAAGAAAAATATTATCTAAAAAAAATGAATATGAATTTGTTATTTTTGAAGGATTTTACTAAAAAGATCAGTATTTGCAACACAAAGTCCTGTATCCTGTATTAGTTGTTTGTCTACAGTATTCAATATGTATAATCAATATTTTAAATGTAACAGGCTGTGTGTGACACAGATTGTCTGACTGTCTCCATATACTATGTAGGGGGAGAAAGTAAAAATTACTCAGATTAATCCAGTGATTTTTCATTAATTTATTCATGCACATTAAAACGATATGTTTTCTCCTCATATTATGAAAAAAAATCAAATATCCTTAAAACAATTTTTTCCAAAAAAAAACTTCCAACTAAGCCATGCCCACTGTTTTTTATGATTAGCCAAGCTCTTCAAGACAGGTGAACTCCTCTATTTGCACCGGAACTGATCGAGACGGGATTAGAACCATCATCCTACTGATTTGCCACAGAAGACTTCATTTTGTTTGTTAGTTTGTTAAACTTTGAGTAAAACATCGGATCAAAAATAGTTTCAAAAACACTGATTAAATATTAATTTAAAGATTAAAGTGCCACGATTTAAAATAATACCTGAAGGCAGGTTTTCCTAGCTCAGAGCATATTTTAAGGGATTTCCACTGGGCAACAGGGGTGCTGGGTGCTGGACTTACCAGGAGGCCCCATTAAAAAGTGGGGTCCGAGGACCCTGGAAAATGTTTGCATAAGAGTGAAAATCACACATTCCTATGTACCTTGTAATGAATTTTCAGATAATATTTGCTTGTAAATCGTCCATATAATCTCACTTAATTACAAATTCTAGAAATATTTACACAATGTTATTTTTGAAATACTTACCCGGTACATTTAAAATGTGAATTTAAAAAAAAAATATGCTGGCACCCTCCATAGCACTTGGCAACACAACTGTCGCCCAGTTAACATGTTATTTTACACAGTTCCTGACGCTGTGTCGGAAAACGCAGCTATCTGCAGCTTATTGGAAAACCCAACTTTAGTCAATTTTTCAAATGCACTGAGTATTCAAACTTCCTATAAGGGCACATACCTTTTAATATCCGGAGTCTTTCCGTCTCCAAAGCGATATCCTTTTCAAGCTTGTGATTGGCCTTGAGTTGAGCCTGCCAGCGTTGGTAGCCATCACACGAAGGGTTAGGAGGGTTCACTGTGGATGTATGACAATATTGTAATGTTATTGTAGCATTTGATTATAAAATCAATCTCTTCCATTGCTGGCAAAGCAAAATAAACCTCTAATCTAAACTATTTTCATAAATAATTTGTGTTAGGCATTCCATATACAATGTAGCTCAAGACTGTAAAGTGCTAGTTCAACAACCAAAAGGTTGGTTAGATTCTGGGAAAAGTCAGAATCTTTTTGAATGGTTTGAAACTGGAACCAGCTGTCTTTGTACAGGGCTTTTAATAAATGGTCCAAACTAAAGCTGGACAAAGTAACGTCGGCATCTCGACTCGTTTTACAACCATCCTTCACTTTTATTCGGGTTTGAACAGCATAGCAAAGCTGGTGGCTCTGCCTAAGAACTGACAGGCAAAGCTCTCTCAAAGTACTTAACGCTTTTTACCATGCGGTTGGCATTCTGGGTTATAGTAGTACGTTATCTGTGCTGTTACCCACGGGCTTCGCTCCGTTTGACTTTTGAACCTCATTCACTTGTGTGACAACCTGTTCTAAACAAGCAATACAACTGTACCTGCAAATATTTCTTCGAATCACAAAATTTGAAAATTTACCATACTAATAGCGCATTAACCTACATAATATACATAGGTATATAGAATCACAAAAAATTAGTAGGTACCTTTAAACTAAAGAACCAACTGGGCTGGAATTTTACATGAATATGCCTCAAATCAAGCCATATAAGCTCATGTAGGCTTGTCAATGGACAACACATTTTCCATCTCATAATATCGCATACCGGTATTGATTAGGCCTACATAAAAGGTACTTCTCAAGTAAGAAGTAAATTCAAATTAACTAAAAATTACTGTTATCAGAGCTGTTTCACTATAAAACTCAGTTGATGAACATTATGTAACGTAAATTATAGACTAAATTAATTAATTCATCTTTGAGGAAATTATTCAATTAGGACATGTCCTCTCATCTTAATACCATCAACCTTTTTAAACTTGAGCAGGAACAACTACTTTATAATCTTAACTCAGATAAAATACCCCCGCCGCAGCAAACCTGCAGACTAAGCGAATTTCCATTTGCCTGATTGGGTTTACACTAAAATGTCTCCTTAAAAATATCAACATTTATTTCCTATTTAAATAGAATCAGTTTAACACATACTTAGGTTTGCTGCAACAAGGAGGGTAAAAGTGTTTTTTATGTAAAATGTTAATAGTTAGTAAGAAATAAAAACATTTTCCAAATTTGGGCAACAAATGTTAATAAACAAGCAAACTACAACAGTTTACTTATTCTCCATAAGAATAACATGGGAATTTTAAATTTACAATTTTTTGGAATTTTCTCCGTAACCGTTAGGTGCATTATAACGCTTCAATATACTAAATTATTTGTTTTTTTAAGCTCTACAAAATAGTTTGGAAAGAAATTGCAAAATTTTATGTTTTTTGAGTCAAAAGTGGGAAAACCCCATTTTTACCCCATAAAACCCCCCATAAACCCCCGTTCCCATGGTCCGATCATGCTGGTTCACGAACTCGTTCGAATAAACGTAGGTTTACACGCTTGTACCAAATTTCATCAAAATCGGATCGTTTTTGCTCGAGTTATCGCGCTAACGGACACATATATAAATATATATATATATATATATATATGAATTTGAACGGATGGTGTTTTTGGCCTTTAGGGACCTCAAAACGAAAAAAAAATCGGTCCCGGGTCCAGGTCTTACCATGAGTACTACGGTAATAGCTTATTCCCTATATGGGAAATTCGCTAAAAACCACAATAAATGAAAATTTTAAAAATCAAGATAGGGCACCTTTGCAATAAAGTTTAAAAGCATACAATTTAGCTGATCTTATAGAATACTTACGGTTTGGGTCTTGTTTTTTTATAAATTGCAATTCTCTTTCAAGCTTTGATATAGTAGATTCTAAATTTCTGTTATCAGCAATCATTTTATCTCTACAAAACAAACAAATAATTATACAAAACAAGCAAATAATCACCACAATTTACTTTTTAAGCATAAATGATAATTTACGCTATTAATAAAAGCGTATTAATAAAATTTATAAGAGGCAATAACTATGTCAATAAATTAACTTAACTTATCTGCTTCTTCAGCATAGTGCATAAAACTGTCACTGACTAATTAAGATATTTTGGTAATACAATTGACAATAAAATATTTATGAATTGAATTATTAGCCACTTTCTTCAAATATGTATCACTTCTATAAACAATATTATTATTACCTTACTTATGTACATTTTGTCACTAAATGTATTAAGATATTAATTTGTATTTAAAGATTATATTTACCTAAATTTTATCTCTTGCTCAAGTTCAGATTTCAAATTCATAATTTCTGGTGTATCCTTCATTTTCATTCTGATATTGATCAAACTTATGGTAGCTTGGTGGGAAGTATGCGCCTATCAAATTACTCTTTGTTAGTTTCTATTTTGCTACAAATAATACTGTAAATTATTTCAGCAACAGTTTTTCCTGTTGCATTAATTTGGTTGCTATAGCCCCTTCGATCTATGTATCATTCAGGAGTTTTGGCATTTATTGTAGGAATAAATAATGGCTGGGATGATAGTTTATTACCAAGTAAGTATTTAACTTTGTTTTCATATTCAAAATTATCATTAGAAGTAAGTTACAGAGCAACATATTGAATGATGAATTAATTTGTATTATTCTTACAAGGATTTGTTTTATATATATATTCAGAGTTTCTTTTTTTCCATTCATATAGGATCCACAATTAATCAAGGGCAATATTGGTTACTTTAGTATGTAGATTTGTAAAATTATGTGTTTGTAAAACTTCCAGAATAAGATACACAACACCATTAGATTAAATTTACTTCGTTCTGAAGACCCTCTTAAAATTCAATGATCTCAGCATGAGCATCATCATATGGTATTATCCAAAAGTAACCAGTGAATTATATGTTTTCTTAAATATTCAATTCAACCAGATTTGAGCTCGAGCCCACTATGTTCTTGTAGTGCAATGGTAGGTATGGCAATTTTTCATCCATTTAAAATGTTTTTCAATGTAAGGAAAAATTATTGAGACTATCAAATCAATAAAAAAAACGTATTAGCTAAATTATTGCAAACGTAAATTTTAAAGTAAATCATCCACTTTTATTTTAATCCACTGAAAGTAAATTTGCATTTTGTGTTTTATTTCTTGTACTGACCAGGAATAAAGTTCAAGTTTGGTATATCTAACTTGGGGGCTAAACAATTAAAATGTTTTTGGCGTGTTTGTGTTTAATTACTACCATACTCCAACTGAATTTTATGTTGCTCAAAATTGAGCAATTGCAAAGTATAACAGAGAAGTCATAATTTCCGATGAGTTTAAATGAGTTAACTCAAAGATTATGTAACTAATATGGAAATACTCACAATGTACATAACAGATCAATATAAATCAACATTTCTTGTAAGTATTGTAAAATTTTCCAAAAGCTAATCTTGTTTTAAAAGTTTTCTACAACAATAATTCCCATCATGACCCGCATTAGGTTGTCCAAGTTTAACTTATCATCATTGATAATGTAGCCTTCTTGGTAATTAACTTACTATAGCATACCATACCTTACTTTTGATGTATAGTCTATATGGTCTATATATAATCATAGCTTTCATGACAATCTTTTCACTAAAATCCTTAATAACATCTGAAAATCTGACAAGTCTAGTGAGTTTCGCCAATTCATAACTGAACCTAAAAATCTAGCATTATTATTATTTTTTCAATTTTATTTTGAAATAACTATATATAGGTTATTTGAATTTTAAATGATCCGTGCTGTAAAATATTCTTCAATAAACAAAAAAAACAGTAAACATAACTACCTATACTAACCATGACCAGAGTTGCACCAGCCCCACCCTTGTGGGGGCCATGCATAGACATACATACCCTTGTAGATATGTCATCCTTTTGGATTAATAATTATTGTCAATATTATCAACAGTTTTTGAGAATGGGATGCCACATAATATAAGTGTGTAACGTATTTGTATTTTAATTTGAACCCATGAGCAGTATGTTTTCTGTGCCATGAGTTAGTAAAGGATGGTTGTAAAACGGTGTGAGATGATCTGTGTACAGTAGCTTTGTCACTGTACTGACTGAGAGATCAGTTGTTAGTCAGGGCCCTTAGATGCTCAACGATCAGGAACAGCCAGGTCCAGTTTTGATTCGATCGAACCATCATGACTAGCTGCTACACTGCCTTTTCTCCCAACTGTGGACAAATTTTATGGATAATGTGTTCGTACCCAAGGATGCTTAAAAGAATTTATTAATTATGTAAGTCCAGATAATATGTTAAGTAACACGGTTTTCGTCATTTTTAAACTCCTCCCTCACCCTGTGCCACTATACATAACGCAAGCCTAAAACTGTTTATAAGCGTTACGTAATATATGGTAATATGTGGACGGCCGATTAACAAGTTATTTCAATATTAAGACTAATGACAACAACAAACAAATTATAAGTTAGTTGACGTTAACATAATTTTAGAAAAACGAAATGCTACAAAAATCTTTCCAATTGTTTTTTTTTTGCCATACAATGTATTAACACTGTAAATGTATTAGCATTCTATTTGTATGCCGTTGGTTAAAACATCTAATTTATTTACTTTCGGTGGGCGGTGGACGGCCGCCTGATTTTGATTACAACAAAAAGATGTTTGTTGTTGTTTTGTTTGTCTTGTCAATGCCAATATTGAACAGCGATTTTAGGTTATGTCTCATTTAGATTTTTGCGGTTATTTGATTGACAATTTAGCACCATAAAAGTCTAATTATATATTCTCATGAGTGTTACCTACCATGAATCTAAGTCTTTGTTGCTGTTTAGTAAATAAATCAGGTAATATTATTGTATAGGTTGAAATTTTGATACTTTCAAGGCTTACTGGGGGTCAATTTAATTTATTCCAAGTTCCAAGTCATACGTGCCATAGAATATACAATATCATTTAAAAATATGTGTCATAATGTCTAAAGATTGTATGATGGTATCCCTAAACAAAAACATAATGCTATCTTTATTCTTTACTTTATATATAATGGTTTAATAAAGCCTAGGTCTAACTAGGGTCTCTGGACGAATCATATCATGTAAGGACTCGTTTTTATATTTGTGGTAAAAAACATCATATCAGAGCATACCAAACACTTGCAATAGATCTAGAATTCCCTATAAATTTATATGTTTTGTGACTAAACAATCGTTGGTTGGTCCGGAGAAAGCATTATTATGTTTGTAGGCTTAATGTGTGCTTTGATAGTGGTTGGGCCAGAAGTTCGCTATGATCAAATATAGGCCAACACACTTGCTATGGTGAGGGAATGGAAGGGGCCAGACTGGTTTTTTTGGCAAGTAAAGTAAGGATTGCAAATGTTGCCATCTTAGAGTGTTCTCAATAATGCTACCATGGGTAGGCATACCTTTGATTTCATTGGACTCCTAAACATCGTATGATTAAATGTATCCTTAAAGTATGCTTAAAACATATTTTTCCTGCCACTTTTTTGTATATTATTTCTCTTTTTTAGGTTACATTCATATGTCATTGACTTAATTTTGGTTTAATATAAGTAGGCTAAGTCATACCTTTTCTGAAGATTTTTATAATAAAGCCGACTTGTTAAAACAACATTTACCTGCAATTGGCCAATTTCCATTAGGTAGTTCATTAGTTAGACCCTAATGGTACCTATTTGGGTTGGTGGGTGGGGGGGGGGGGGGTGTCATCATTAAGCATTAACTTAATTTTAACTTTGCTTGTTGCAGTCCCAATAAGTAACAAGTAGGCCTATCATTTAGATAATCACTGCTTCGACAAAACAAACAAATTTGGCACAGGCTATCCAAATAGGTTCTGTTTTGTTGTAGTTTATCATTTTATACTGTTAGTAGGCCTAAGCCTAAGTTACTAGGTGAATCGTCCAGAGAATACAGAGTCAAACAAGGATCCATGGATCTGCATCAGGGTCAGATACAGTAGGCTACCACAGAGTCACCATGCACCCTGACAAAAATCATACAGGCTTATGTGCAGTAAATTCCAGCATATAAAATTTACTTATAAAATGAAAGATATCAATGTTGCTTGGAATCACTACTAAGCAGCATTTTAATGTCTCTATTAAGAAGTTAGTTTATCGTTTTAATATTTTCAGACTTTGGTGGATGACAGAAACCGTTTGGTATCACAGATTGTGAAACCACTTTACCCATTATGACATCACCTGTTTCTGAACTACTAGTACAAGAAAGTTTGTGTACGGTAAGTATTTGTTTAGGCCTTCTCTTTCAAAATGCTAGGCCTAAGTACAAATGATACATCTTTAATTTATTTTGCTAGAAATTTTAATTTAATGTTTTAAAATACATAAGGCAATAGCTTTATAATGTGAATCTTACCTTGTCCCATGAATCTAAAAATTGGGTGACCACATGTCCCGAAAAATCAGAATTGTCCCAGTTTTATCTTGACACATTATACAAACAAATTGTCTCCAAGAAAATTTCCTCTGATGTATATGAACCATTATGGACTTTATGGACGTATATAACCAATCTATTTACTACCTGGACCAAGGCCCCACTAGAAAAACAGATCATGCTGCAACGTGGGCAGTGCAACACTACGTCTCAGAGATGGATATTTGTACTAAAGTTGCCAGACGTAAAAAGCCAGCTTATTTACCTTAAACATAGGGGTCTATGGGGTATGGCAGTGAATCTATCCACAAGTAGGACGTAATGGATCCAGCAGCATGGCCAGTTTTTCTATTGAGGCCTTGCCTGGACAAATGTAGGGAGAAGGGGGTCAAGGAAGGGTAAAAATAGTGTCTCGGTTTTACCAATATCCAAGTCTGAAAGGACAAAATATAAGTTTTTCCTAAATTGTGGGAAAAAAGCTATTTCTATATGTTTTTTTGGAAGTTGAGGAGGAAAAATTACGAATCAAATCTTGAATGAGAAAGTAATGTTGGCATATGAAAGTAATTTTGTAATTTATCCCCATATATTTTTATTATTGTAATAACATTTCTTTTCAGGACTTGTTCAAGACAATATCTGAAAGTGTAGACGCAACAAGACATGTTGACTCCGACGTGTCATCAGCTGGGCAAGGTGAGAATGATATACAGTAGACCCACTCTTAACCGACCTTGCATTAACCGATAATCGGATTACCCACCCTCGATCGTAAAATATCACAGTTTGTTTTAACTGACCTTGCTTTGACAGCAGTCGGTTTAACCGCCGCTTTCTAGGAGTCTCGGCATTTCCACTCCCACGCTCGGCGATGGGAACCATACGCTGATTTCCACAGGATGTAGACTAAAAATAAGTTATTTTGTATTAATCCCAAAAAGTTTATGTTTCTGAAAACAGCTGCCATTTTTATAATATAATCTATGATTATCTTATTGCTAGAGCAAACAAAGAACGCAACTTGTAGGGATGGCAGGGGAGGGAGGTTAACTACTATAAGGTCAAGATAGTTTTTGTAACTCGAGCCTCCAGTGAGAGGCCATACATAAACATCATGTCTCGTAAAAAAATGGTTGCTTGCATATTTAATTTATACAAAAGGCTCTGTACTGTATTACGATAGATTTGGAAGCATCAATTAATATTAGCCTACAGTACTACAGTTATTAATATAAGAATTTTTATTGACTCTTGCCTACAATTATAATATATTCCACTTATATAAAATTCAAAATTAATAGCTCTTCATTTTGTTATGTTTTTAGGGATTGCCCGTTTTAACCGACCTTTTAAATTAACCGACCTAGGGTCAGTTAAGTCTACTGTAGCTAAAGGTTGTTCCTAAAGAATGATGAGGTTCCATAATTTTTACTGCGAGGGGGGTTGTACCATTATGATAACAGTTAAAGAGACTAGACTCTAATAACATACTTCTACTAAATTATAATCAAAATAGTTCAGGCCGTTTTTGTAAAAATGCAATTTTTCTGTTATTTTATAGGTTTTCATGGGAAAATCACCATTTAAAAAGTTTCAAAAAAATTCAAAAACACCCGGAGATACCATGGATTAGCACCTACATGAAATTTTATCAAAATCGGATCACATATGTGGTCTGTACCTCTGTACACATTCATACAGAAAAGGAAGACACTAGACACATAGGTACATCACTTCGAAAACCACTTTTTGGGGTTCAGAGGGAATCCAAACCAAACCGGATAGGAATCCACCCAAAACTCAAACTTGATTTTTTTTACAAAAACAATACTTTCTTAATATACTATATATAGGAGGAGAAAGATAAAAAAATTGACATAGTTAAAGTGAGCTACTGCCAGGTTGGGCCCTGGTGTAAATTATTGATTTCTGTTAAATATTTAGACTTTTTAGCCAAGTCAAACTGAGAGGATGACTTATTGTAAGCTTAAGCTATAACATCTTTTATGGCACTTCAAGTATCTCAGCAACAAAAAATAAGGTAGAAAATAGAATTTTAGACACTAACGCCACCTGTGACTAGCTCACACAACTAGGTTCTTTTTTAATAAAAAAATGACAACAGCTGGTCCATATAGGTGGGATGCCTACTTCAGTATCCAAAAGTCAATGGTAGAATCGTGTAGACAATAGACAATAGACAATAGACAATAGACAATTCTTTATTCCGTTAAACAATATACATTGCAATAGGAAAGGTCAATACAATTTAAACTATAATACAGTCATCGTTTTGTAAACATTAAACAAAAGTTTTACAATCTAAAAAATCTTTGGTAGAGAAAAAGGCATTTGCTTTAAGGAGTACAGAGATGGCTGACTTAAATTTGACATAATTGAGATTTCTTAATTCTAGTGGTAATTTATTGTATAACTGCAACTGTTGATACAAATGACAATTCAAGGTTTTACTTAGCCTAACATGGGGGGTGGACAGATCATTTCTATTTCTGGTTAAGTGTACATGACAAGAAGCTTGTGTAGAAAATGAGTTGATGTTTTGTTTTACATGGAGGAGGTTACTAAAAATATACAAAGAAGGCACAGTCATAATGTTTAGCTCTACAAAACTAGCTCTACAACAACCTCTAGAGGCAAGGTTAGCAAGTACTCTGATGGCTTTTCTCTGCCATCGAAAAACTTTGGTTACATGGGGGGAATTTCCCCAGAGACGGATGCCATAACTAATGAGTGAATGAAATAGACCATAATAAGTGGTAATCAAAGTATCCAGGTTTACAGACAATTTAAGTTTACGTAACAAGCCAACCACACGAGACAGTTTTTTACACAAATTAAGAATATGTGGTTTCCAGCTTAACTTGGAATCTAAAGTGAACCCCAGAAGTTTAACATCACTACTTACATAATCAGGAACTTGCTTGAGAGAGAAATAGATCAATTCAGTCTTTTCTTCATTTATAATTAAGTTGTTGGCTTTGAACCAAGATTTGGCACAAGTAAGAGCTTGAGACAAGTTCTGTTTTACATTATCAAATTCCAAATCAGAACACATTAATGTTGTGTCGTCCGCATAAAATACTGAAAAGGTTGGAACATTACAATACAAGTCATTTACATATATAAGATACAAAAAAGGTCCGAGAACGGAACCTTGCGGAACACCTGCTGATACATCAAGAAAAGTAGAACATTTGTCTTCAACAACAACCCTCTGCTTACGATTAGATAAATAAGATTTTATAAGATTCAACTCACTATTTCTTACACCATAAAAAGCTAACTTATCATACAATATTTGAAACGTAATACAGTCAAAGGCCTTTGTTAGGTCAATTAGGTTGGAGGCTACCACATGTTTATTTTCAAAGCTATTTACAATTTCGTTAACAACGGCTTCCAATGCAAGAACTGTGTTGTGATGGGGACGAAACCCATATTGATGTTTGTAAAGCAAGTTATTTACATTAAAAAAATTATAAAGTTGTAAAAACAGACATGATTCTATAATCTTACCTAATATTGGTACAATAGCAATAGGACGTTAGCATTCCGGTTTCGTTCTGTCACCTTTCTTGAAAACTGGGGTCACATTGGTTATCTTCAGACAGTCTGGGAAAATGCCTTGAGAGAGAACTAAGTTAATTAAGAAGGTCAAGGGGTTGATAATAGAGTCACCAGTAGATTTGATTACATAATTGGATAGGCCGAAAATATCTTCACTTTTTGAATTGCTTAGACCTGAAAGAACTTTGGAGACCGTCTTGTTATCCACAGGTTTCCATCTGAAGCAGGAATCGGGTAAAGGCTTATTAAAGTTTTCCAGTAGATTGCAGTGGTTAACGTCACTTCCGTCTAAATCAGAGTTCAATTGAGCAGCTTTAACCGTAGTGGAAACATTTACAAAATAGTTATTTAAACTATCTGGGGGAATTGGTATTTCTTTTTTTGTTGTGACAAACCCAGATTCACTTCTGATAACCTTCCAGGCCATTTTACATTTGTTTTTAGCAGTCTTTATAAGATTATCATTAGCAGCTTTTTTCTCATTACCAATCTGCTTGTTATAAATCTTTCTGAATTCAATATATCTACACTTATCTTCTATATTATTAGTATTTTTCCATCTGTCATACATTGCAAGTAAAACCCTCCGCATTAGGTGTAATTGCGGTGTAAACCATTTATTAGACGCTGAACTTTGTCGAGGTCTACTAGCAACTTTCTTGGGCAGAATGTTTATTGGGGGACACATATCATTAAAACAGGTAGACAAGATATTTACAAAGAACAAAAATGCAATATTTACATCACTTAGTCTATAGAGGCTAGACCAGTCATATTGAGATAGATAGTTTATGAAGTTCCCAAGCCTATCACCCCTGAGAAGGCGAACAGTTTTTTTTGGTATCTTCACATGATAGTTAGTTTTACTTTTGTTACCATTACAGTAGTTGAACTTTGTCCATACACCTGCATGATCCGAGATGCGATCCTGGCCCAGTAGCGAAACTTCAAAGTGCTCAGGTGTAAGGTTAGTGTAAATGTTATCAAGGCAAGCCATGAAACGGGTTGGCCTGTTGTTTGTGTGATAGAGATCAAAAGATCTTAGTAAATTTAAAAGTTCAAAAGACTCAGAGCTATCACTTTCAAGCAAGTCTACATTTAAGTCACCAGCTAGAATTAGGCACTCGCCAGAACTGACATATTTGTTAGTGACATGGAGCAAAAGTTGTTCCATATTTTCAATAAAGATATTGAAGTTCACATCCGGTGTACGGTAGACACATAGGATCACCATATTTAGATTGGTAAGTCTAATAGCAGCCCCCTCACAGACACTATCTTGGCAATACCTGGATATGTTGACACAATCATATGAGAAGTCTTTTTTTACATAGATAGCTGAACCCCCGAAGGAGGAGAGCCTAGCATAATAATCTGCCAGTACAAAACCCTCAGGAACATAAAAATTAATCTCTTCCTTACTGAGCCAATGTTCATTTATGCAGACAATATCCGCCGGTTTTTCCAGCAGTACTAACTCTAGTAGGCCTAATTTATTTTTCAAAGACCTAATATTTAAGATACAAATGTCAATCAAAATATTATTACTTGGTTCATTTTCTGAGGTTCGGGCATTAGTTGATTTTAAAGAAATATCTTCTATACCGGCCCGTTCTGTTTGGAAGTTTGTACTAAAAAAGACCTATTGTCATTAGGCTTACTTGTGGAGTACTTATTTAGTCTAGGAGCTCGGTACTTTCCCAGAATACAACCTTCAGGCCAGAGATCTGGTGTAAGGAAGACCTCGGACATGTCAATCGGAACCCCCACTTTAAAGGAATTGTAGCTCGAGTAGCGAGATTGAATTTTCTCACATAGATATTGTTCATCTTTGACTATCTTCAGGAAAGAGTTAATATCTTCACAGTTGACTGAGGTGTCTAGTCCAGAGACAAAAAGCCAAAATAACCTTTTGGCAGCTTTCAGGTTGCTGTTACTACCTTTACTAGTCCCATGTATAACAGTTCTAGGCTTTAAGGATTTTAGAGCTTCACTATACGTTTTTGTTTGGGTAGATTGCTGTCCCTTATTTGAAATAACCAAGGGACTTTTATTATCTGACAAATGACTAGAGTTGCTTACCCTTTGAGGCCCTAGCCTAGGCCTGCCCTCAGACCTAGGTCTACTTGCCAACTGAGATTGACTCTTCTTGTAATTCACGGTTTGCCAATCATAATTTGAATTTTTAAACACTCTCCCATTCAAGTAGTGCTCAGAACTTGGGTCATTTATGTTTATCAACTTTTTATGTACTTTATTAGTTGACCTAGATTGACGTTTATCACTTGATTTAGAATTAGAAGAGGCTTCTGCTACTGCTTCGTCTTCGTCATAATCGCAGTTGTTGTCGTTGTCAGTATTGTCACCGCTTTTAGAGGTAGCGGACAGTTTTTCAGCATCAATGTCAAGGACATCCAAAGAGCTAGGAGCATCACCATGGCCCACAGAGTGAGAGTCCTCAGAGCATCGAATTGTCGGTTTGATGGTCTTTGAGGTAGAGGTTTTACCCTCTACAACGTTTGGATTTGAATTACAAGACTCAGCATGTTTATGATTCTGAATTATTTCTGATTTAAGGTTAGAAATCTCAAAAGAAAGCTGTAGATTTTTATCAGAAATACTTTCGAGAGACTTTTGAATAAGTAAATTGTCAGTTGATATTCCCTTAACAATCTGAACAAGACTTTTTACTGTTGAGTTTAAATTGATTATATCTTCTATGTCGACAACATAAGTAACCAACCTTTCAAGCTTCTTTCCACAGGGATCACAGTACCACCGAATTTTGTCCGCTAATTCCGTAATTTGGTCATACTCACTATTTGAAACTTGAACACATTCTGCATGATACCAAGTATTACAAAATCCTTCACACTGAATAGCATTTTGCTCATCATTTACGATTGAATTACACACGGAACAAAGATTGATATCACCTTCTACTGTCGCCATCTTCAATCTCTCTACGAGAGCTCTGAGGTAGGTCTCCTCAGAGACCTGTAGGTGTAGCTGTAGGTGTAGGTGTAGCTTTGTCAGTGGCGCACCCCAAGGACATAGGGCTAACTCTTTACGAGGGTCAGACGTCAGCTGTATATAAGTAAATTTTTCACTAATTTTTAAAATATATATATATATATATATAAATATATAAAAAATATCTTATATACTAAAAAAAACTTTTGCAAAACTTGTGACAGCTAGCCTGACCATACTACTAGACCGACTTACATGCTTTTGGTACCAATTGAAAGATATTTTCCTTTAGATGTGCAGAAACTCTTTATAAATTAAAATAGGCTAAAAAATAAGCACACAAAATGAATTTGAAATTAAAATAAATACAAGCTGTTTGGCCCGTCCTACGTACGGGAATCAAGTAGTCCATTAAAACTGTATATGATTCAGAACAGCTAGTTTACAACTTGGTGGGTGATTCACACACACTGGCTTTGAGTACAGTAGCTACATACCACCTTCCACTGCATAGGCCTACTATCACTTACCGTACCTTATTTTACCACCTTGGCCACTGAAACCTCTAAAATGATCCTGGCCTCCCGTTCTCTTCTATCCCCTGCCATTTCTAAGGAAGATACCAGTCTGAAGATGTCTTTCATTACTTGGTCTTCCAAGTGGTCGTCTACCTTGTAGTACTCCTTGGAATACACTTTTAAAAGTTGAAGTATCTTCTCTCCGCCATGCAAAGCCTGCCCAGCCCATCCGAGATCTGAGCCTTTTAGAATGTACCCCTTTATCGAGTTTCTGAATCATACAGTACTACTGGGATGGTTATGATATGGTATGAATCGATTTTGGTTTCTACTGACACCCTGCAGCTAACTGATCAGTTTTCTGGAGACCTAATACACCGGTTGACATTTTCATGTGTACTGTATGCAGTCATACTTATATTCAAAAATCTAGAAAAAGATGTATCAACACGTAAACCACTTATATCTTAAAGGATTAAGCACTTATACTTAGACGGATTGCATTTATGACAAAACTTGATTATACGTTTAAAATGTTTAGTTCAAAATTACACAATCTCCTGATAACATAGATCTTTTACGGTAGGTAATAAACTGCATTTTAAAGTGAAATAGTGTGTAGGCAAACTCTTGATCAATATTTTTGTATACAAACAACTTGTAACATAAACATTTCAATGACAGTTAGAAACCAGCTGTTAGTTAAACCACCACTAAAATGACTTAAACTCGTCCGTCGGCTGCTAGACTTTTTGAAAATTAAAACTTAATTTCTAAAAAACTGGGGACCGAAACTAAAATTATGGCTTCGACATTCCCTAGTTCTCAAAATTATCTTTCTTTTAACACAAAAATCATGAAAATCCGTCAAGTGGTTGATTCAGAATCGTGAAATAAAAAAACCCTGTTTTGTTTTAATATTATAGATAGATTAACATTGACATTGGTCTTATGGGCTGCCATGCTGAGTGACAAAATAACAACAAAATAAAAACAGAAAATTAAAAAAAAATGGAAGAAATTCCAATCACATGTTTTGTTTACAGTGTGGGGTAAAAATAGAGAACAATACATACTTTTGGTTGAGTTTTCGACCATGGGGGTGAGCTCTCGTTAACTTAAAAAACTATTCTTACAACAGGATTTAAATTAAATACAGCAAGGAGCAAGCGTTTTGTAACTAGTATTTTTACACCTATGGAGACTGATAGAGACAGCACGTCTGCATGTTCGCCCTTCACCCGCCTGCCTCATCATAGTGATAGTGCCTACTTGCCGTTGCCACTAGCGACCAGTGTTAGGCTAGACTAGCGCCGCTAGTTGCTCCAATGCTTACTTGACCTTGACACGCTCGCGCTGTGCGCTGTGTAGTTGACAATTGTTGAATTTTGGATTTGAGTGAGTGTTGTGATGTTGTCAAGTCAAGCAGTGTTTGTAGCCATGGCGTATCCAGGGGGGGTTTAGGGGTTTAAACACCCCGACTTAAAACATAATTTTTACAATAAAAAATGTTTTTCCACAGTCAACAAATTACTGTTATTTGTCCCTGAATAGCTTAAAAACGTGAGACCCCCCAGCAAAGTACACACTTAAGAAGCCCCCCCCCCCCCCCAAATCAAAAGTCTGTGTGCGCCCCTGAGCTTTGTTACTGACTAGGTGTTTCTTTAGCCAGGACCATTTATTAAAAGCCTGATCAAGGTCAACTGGGTCTAGTTTCGAACCATCATAAAGCTACCAACTTTTCTCAAGATTAAACCGGAGCCCTTTTGATTACTATAACCATTGACTATTGGATACTGAAGTTGTATCAATAATATAACCAAAGCTATAGCCTAACCACTTACCAAACCGGTACCCAAGATGAATGTAAACTGTTTGCTGTATACTATATAAAGTTTAAAGATTATGTAAATCATTGGACAGAATGCATGTCTTTATGCGTTTTTATCCAATGACGTGCATAGACACATTTTCTGAAGTTTTTGTGATCAACATGATAACAAAAAAATTAAATATACATTTTTTTTAGGGTGTGTAAACTTTGTGATGTGTCTGATGATGGCAGCATAGCTGGCGAAAGTCCTCATGAAATTAAAAATTCATTAAATATTGGTGATGTTTTTATTTTAATTTGTATTCATTCCAATTTTACCAGTTCTTCTTGAAAAGAAGTTGGATTTATTTATTGGAATGAGTAATTTTCTATTTAAGTTTGGCTAAAATCACTATTCAGGTTTTGGATATCTTTACAGATGATGTCATCGGCAAACTGCTTGACAAAATGATCCAGATCTTACCTCCTGAAGAGAGAAATATTTTTGGTAAGTATCTTAAATGATATATTCAGCACTGATGCTGTAGATTTTATTTAAAGTTAAATAAGGCCCCTGTTACACGAGGTAGCCTGGCGACGTCGCCAGCGACCAAACTGGCTACTCAGCTTGTCATGGGGCATTGATTCTTATGGATGTTATTACACGAGGGTAGCCAGCGACGCAGCCACACTTTGGCGACCGACTGGCTACCGAGCCCCGTCGCCACTGCGGTAGCCACTGGCTACCCATATTGGCGACGCTGCGTTGTAGCATATGGAGCTTATTACACTAGGTCGCCAGTATCACGTCGCCACTCGGTTAGTTCATATCACGGGGGTACTTGCACACTGTTGTGTTGCGTTCTGTTGTGTTGTGAGTGTGTGAATTGTTCACTTCAGTTGATAAAATGTCTATATCATCCTTTATGACTCGAAGAAACTGGATTGTGACATACGAAAATAATTGAAACATTTTTTATTGTCCGCTCAGAGCTCATCAAAAAGGGTGTAATATAACCCTTTTGATTCTCTTGCACTAAGCATTGGATGAACGTACATTTTTCTCTTCCTTTGCCTCCTTTTCTTCAGAAGTAACAGAAGGAGAAGATACTTATAATCACTCATTATTCACTGTAAACACCGCTCATAACAAGTACAAGTGCAAGACAAGCACTCACAACAACGGCGCCACGGCGGTAAAATTCTGGCTACTCAACTGGTTATAGGTTTGGTGGCCAGTGCGTCGCCAGCTACTGCCGCTGGCGACGTCGCCAGGCTACCTCGTGTAATAGGGGCCTAAATGATAAAAATCATCAAAACCGTTACCTTTAAGAGGAATGATTTAGTGTTTTCTAGGGCAAAGATTTGTTTCAGACATGTTTAGAATATTTGTAAACAAAAAATGGTAATATTCTCTCTTAAATATGATGATAAAAGAAAAGAAAGAGTCAATGATTGTGTTTTATTTGTCTGCTCAGTAGTAATTGTTATAACCACAGCCTCCTCTAACACAAGGCCACATTTTTGATGTGTGGCAATGTCACAACGTCATGCCTATTACCATGGTAATAACAGAAATGACAAATGTGTAAACATAAACATTTCCTAAGCTGTCCATAAGTGCAACAGCTGCAACCGAAACGGTTTGACGGGACAACAGTGTTGCCACTTTTGCCTCACTGCGGCCTTGTGTTAGAGCAGACTATGATAAAACTAATTGCTGCTAATCAATTTCAAAATATACTATTAATGTTTGAATGCAAACTAATACTCACTACTCTAGGGTCCAGAACGGGTAAACTATGTCTTGAAATACCTGGATGTCAGCTCGAACTGCGGTCTGCTTCAATGTCTGTGGTAGCGAAAGCGACCAATCCTTTAGGTTCAAAGGTTGTGTTTAGAGTCTGTCAATGATAATTAAAAAAATAGTATGCTTTATAAGAGTAATCAAAGGAAAGGTAATTTTCTTATCTGATTTAAAGTCAAATAATGTTCTTTGGTCCTGAAAATGTTTGACTGCAGTGTTACTTTTACAGTGAGTAACAGTGCCAAATCAAAAGTAAGAGTTTCATTACACTCATACTAAACAAATATGATATTTTATCATCTATATTCGTTTATATCCTGATAAACCGAAAATATGATTGCTGAGTCTTCATTCAAATCAAAGTTTGCTTCACAAGAATTTATATAAACTTTCTGAGCTCTATCGCATAAACTATTAAAACTGTGTGTCTTTGCAGGCACAACGGATGACAAGAACATCGAAGAAATAATCGAGGAAGCGAACGAACTTATACGTGCGACAACGCCTCTTTTCTCATCGACTGACAGTGGTGACCAAAGTAATAAAACATCAAAAGCTCTTTCAAAAATATCAAAAGCGAATGAAACATCCAAAAAGAATGACAGTATTGAAGAAGATGTTACTCCTAAAAAGAGTGAAAGTGGAACAAGCAGCTTGTGTTCTTCTTTAGAAAGTATTATTGTGAAGGACAGTCTCAGTCATGAGTTGGCAGATAAAGTGAAAGGTAACCAAATGCCAGGATCAGGAAGTTCTGAGAAGCTGGATAAAGACATCGAAGAATTATTTTATATGGAAGAGTCTAATAAAAATTTGTTTGAGAAACAGCTTGGAGCCAAAGAAATGGCATCTGCTCGTAATGATGAAGATGTTTTATTGGGTGAGTTTAGCAAGAGAGAAGTTAATGAAACAAATATGAACATCAGAGCCGTCTCAATGATAAAAGTAAAAGATAAACAGCAGCCTAACTCAGACAACAACGTAATCGAATCAGTTCCTAGTTCCACTTTCCAAGAAAAATTAGAAAATTGCAAACAAGTTCCTCTTCATATTTCACCCAAGCACAATAAAGGTAATGTTTACATATGTGTTCAGTTTGTTTTGCCATACATGTTTTTAGTATACAGTAAAACTCTAATTATCCAAATCAATTGGGGCCTTGCAACTTTCGGTAAGTAAAAAACTTGGATAATTGGCTCTTTACCAAAATTTTGGGGTATTTGACTTTTTAGCTATTGAAAAATTCATGCCCCGATTAAGGAGGACAATGATGACGTTTCTGTGACCAAGGGAGACTATGATGAAGACTACTCGACCACAAGAGATTTTCAGGGTTTGCTGCGATCTTAGCTTCTGCCTTTTTTAATAATGATTCCTCATACTGTAGCCATACAAAAAAAAAATATTTTTGTATGCGATTCGGATGGTTGGAGTTAGAACTACTCTATATTGTAAACTGTAGTTAAAAAGTATTTTGTTATCTTTCTAATTTTTGTAGATAAACACACCATACACTAATCCTTTTAATATTTTCCCAAACATCAAGTCAATCAATTGAGTCATTTTATTCTGAATTCAATTGATGACCTGTCTCTATTCAGATAGTTTATGATATTTATATTTGTACTTTGCTTCATATTAATGAACTATTCAGTATAATTAAAAAGATCTCCAAGAATCCAACTTTTAACTATGCTTTGCTGTTTCCAGACCCGGATGCTCAACTTGAAGCTCTCCGACAACAATACACCACTGAGATTCAAGAGCTCAAATTGACGCATAACAAAGAAATATATGGGTTGACCAAGCAGATAACCAGTCTCAATGATAAGGTAATTAAGGTTTGCGTGCAGCACGAACACTCATGTTTACTGTTAAATTACAAATCCCAAAAAGTTGTAGCCTAATTTACAATTTTCCTGTAGTTATTCTAGACCTTCGTCTCTACATATAAGTCATAATCTCCCAAAGAACTGTTTAACAAGGTCAGTTAACGTGATCTGTTTTTCTAACACTGTGTTTGTATAATTTAATTGCAAAATTCTTAATTACAGAATATTTTTTCATGGTTTACATCGTTCTGCATACTCCTACCATTCTTCACCCTCTATTTAATTGCAATTGGTTTGAAAACTCTTGGTGTAAAATCTTATTTTCTAAAAAATGAACAATTACATGCTATAATGTTTTTGAACATTATCTTTTAAAAGGCAAACAAATTTAGCATAAGCCCTAACATGAAACTGGTTTTAACGTTTTAAGCTTTGAGACAAAAAAATGAGTTGTGAGAAATTTTGTTTTAGCATAATTAAGTGGTATGAAATCTTTAATTATCAGGTTTGTTATTATAAATAAATCTCAAAATCTGTAAAAAATTCTACAATGTTTTATTTTTATTAAACTTTTAAAACAAACATATAAAATTGGTAGCGCCCTCACAATCGTCGTATGTTTAAACAGATCTTTGAACTACAGAAGCAGTCACAAATTGTACAAAGTCCTGATTTGAAAATCCAAGAAATCGAACGACTGGAGAACGAAATAAAATGCCAGGAACAACTTCTTGCTGGTTACGAACGAGAAAACAAGAAGCTTTGCAAAGAAATATCAAACCTTAAGGTAAGGTTTTGTATAATAATCATTTACTTATTTGGTGATGTCAGTTGAAATTTTGTCATGATTTTTTTATAAATGCCGGGAAAGCAAAGTTGGAAAAATCGGTGTGGGAAAAATCAGGAAGCTTTTTAAGGTCCCCTGGTTTCTGCAGTTTTGAAACTGCCTCTTTACAATACAATGTTATTTATTTTTGACCAATCTATGCAGTACAAGTATGTATGCAGGTTTTCTCTATTGGTATTTAATCTATACTTATTTAATACGCAAGCATGTTTTTTGTGACAATTACTCCTCCGAAACTACTGAACCGATTGACATGTTTTTGATGTAATTGGTAAGAGCGTAACGTGAAGTTGTGCAGGAAACTTTCTTTTTAGGGAAATAATCAGAGAGTGAGGCCCTGGGGCCCTTTAAAGTTTCGTATTTCTCCATAAGATTAACATGGGAAACAAAAATTGTTATGCAACTCCAGCTGTTGTCAGAAATTAAGTGAGAAGAAGAATATATGTTAATTTTAAGCAGTCAATAAGTTTGCTTCTTTTACAGTTTGCTACAAACATTTACTGACTTGGTTGAAATGAAATATTTACTCTATTTTAATTTGGGTTGGCGTAAATATTACAATGGAAAATACCCCCGCCGCAGCAAACCTGCAGACTAAGCGAATTTCAACTTGTCTGATTACATTTTTACTAAAATGTTTCCATAAATAAGACTTATTATTCTCTATTTAAATAACATTAGATTTAACAAGTGCTTAGGTTTGCTGCTACGGGGAAGGTAAAAAGTGTTTTTTGACCATACATCAATAGTATAGGATGAAATAAATAAATTTGCCAAATTTTATCAATATATACCCATAAACAAGTAAACTACAACAATTTTCATTTTCTCCATAAGAATAACATGGGAATTTTTAATTACACTATTTTTGAATTTTCTCCGTGACCGTTAGGCATACAACAGCGCTTCAATATACTAAATTATTTCTTTTTTTAAGCTCTACAAAATGTTTTAGAAAGAAATCGCAAAATTTTTTGTTTTTAGGTTCAAAAATGGGAAAAACCCATTTTTACTCCATAAAACCCCCCATAATCCCCCGTTCCCATGGTCCGATTATGCTGGATCGCGAACTCGTTCGAATAAACGTAGGTTTACACGTTTGTACCAAATTTAATCAAAATCGGATCATTTTTGCTCGAGTTATCGCGCTAACGGACACATATATATATATAAATCTATATAAATAAAATTAGAGTTTTGTCTGTACATTGCTCAGAATTATATACTTTTAGGTTATTTTTACGTTTTATACATTAAAGAAGCAGAAACGAGTCTTATCTCAATTTCTGTCTGTCTGTCTGTCCCTTTGTCTGTAACACTTAAGATGGCATTTTACGCAATCTTCTCCGTGAAAACCAGAGTACATATCAAGATCCAAGTCATTTTAATGTATTCACTGGATTGGCGAGAGTGTCTTTAGTGATTTAAATATAGCCTCACTACTTTGTAAATAAAATTACGGACGTTTAAAAATGCAGTTTTGTGCGATTTTTGTCAAATTTTCGTTCAATTTTTATCACATAATCGTCTATGAAATAACGAACAGCTGTTCGGATCAAGATTATTTTTTCTAGCTGTCAATGACATGTTTACAAATGTTGTTTACAAATACCGCAACTATTTCGAATCACGTTTTGAAAGCAAATCCCAACCAAGTGAGATTAAAAACGTTTTTCTTACATAACGGATTTAATTAATCGCAAGTGCAATAATATAGTCTAATAGTGTAACCGTAAATGAAATTAAATAACTAGACATCGTCTTAATCGGAACCAGAAATTCTTTGAGTATAAAATGTTTCTTGAGTTTTGACAACCAGAAAGAAGAAGACCTTGAATCAGTGTTGTATAGGGCTGTGACACTGAAATGATCGTCGCCAATAGCTTACAAAAAAGGTTTCCACTCATTGACGGCGCTTCAATGGCGGTTGTGTAAAGTGTAAAGTAAAAAATCACAACTGCAGTGGGTGATTGTAACAGAGGTTTAACAGAGGAAGTGCTAAACTCGCTTTTCCAATGTGTCACTTTCTGTTTCTACTCACCGTGTGATGCAATCGCTGGACCATACAGCCAATAGGCCCATAGCTCATATCTTGGATACGTAAGCCTACATATTTATTCATAACAACCTTTTTGACGACGATCCTTGATACCGGTAATTTTCCATAGAATACATGGCCTACCTACTTAAGAAATATAATTACAAATGACCAAAACCCCAACATTGTGTGATTTTCGTCACATTTCCTTCTAATGTTAATAGACAGAGTACTAATCATTGTTTAGAGAATGCGTAATCTATTAAATAACAAAAAGTTGTTTGGGTAAGGTTGCTTTTTTTCAAACTGACACCGATAAGTTTACGCTATAACTTTTTACGAGAAAATCCAAAAGCAAGAGATCAATAACCTCGGGACTAGATATTAATGTATTTAATTGGTCCGATTTACTATAGTTCTTAGGTAGGTTCTTACGTAGGTACTGGTTCTTTTCCTTAGAACCGGTAGTTTACAAATTTGATATCGTTGGTGTTGCACCTTATTTATTAGAGCCGCCCGTATTCAATTTAAGTGATGTCTTAACTCTGTATAAGTTTTGCTTTTTCTGTCTGGATTCCAAATCTTAGCTTACCCGGTATGCTAAGAAAATGATAACCTATTTGAGTAAAACATTTGTTGGGCAAACCATCATGAATTGTTTACGCCTTTATATTGTTTATGTATCAATAGTTCGTGGCCTTTTTTGGATTGTTGTGTGTATGTCTGTTGGTAACGCATTAATGTCCTTATTTCTCAGTGTTTCACAGAATGGACAAGAGCACCTTTGATACTGAAAATGTCAACCGGAATAAAGTGTTAAATGGTGAGGTTGAGGTAGTACTTTAAATACGTTTAAGTTAACCGATGTGGAAAGTAACTTTCAATTATAGGCCTACTTTAGGGCTACGCTTCATGGATCTATAAAACATTTTTTAGTTTAATCATTGGACATATGGACCATAACGATCCGGGTGACGTTTAATTGCGAAGCATTTATTTTGGCTTGAACTGTCAGATACAGTATTTGCAAAGGTTTATATATAATAGTTTTGCCAGCATATCTGCAAATATGCAAACTAACTGCTGTTCTTAATCTTAATATAAGAAGGTTTCAACTGACTACTATAAGATCCCCGTGCGTAGAACGGGCACACAGCTAGTATATATATAAATATGAAAAATAGAAAAATAGGGCTACTATATATAAATAAAGATTAAACATTAATAAACTTAGTACCCAAGTAAAATTATTTATTAAAATATTTACTGACTATAGTTTCGGCTCTAAGGCCATTTTCAAAGTAAACAAAAATCAAAATAAGATATGTAAATAAATAAATAACATATGATTTTATAAAACTTTTCTAACTTGTAACATAATTTTGTCTTCATTGATTAATTTATATACTATATGATGTGTTGTACTTATTTTCATTAATATTTTCTCAATTTTGCTATTTTTTCATGTATCGGATTATTTAATTTTGGAATCATTGTATTTAAAATGTTTGATTTGTTATTTTGTAGTTCATATAAATATTAATTTCTTCTTTTACATTCAATTTTTCTCTGTCTTTTTCAATTTCTAATATTGTTAAGTTTTCTTCGATCTTAGTAAACTTATGTTTGGATTTTAGTAAATGATCTGCAAAATTTGATTTCATTGATGTTTTGTTCTTCGATTTATATGCCTGTATATGTTCGTTGAATCTAACTTTAAAATTTTGATAGGTTTGTCCAATGTAGTAGTTGTCACAGTCAGAACATTTAATTTTGTAGATACCAGATGCATTGTATATATTTGCTGTATTGTTTGTTATAGGATTGTTGGTTTTATTTTGTATGATTTTAAAAATGTTATTTTTTGTTCTGTAGCTAAATTTTACTGGGGTATGTTTGAATGTTTTCCTGATTGCTTTGTTATTTCACCAGTTCTAGTTACATTAGGCCTGTCCTATATGTTTTGAAGTAAATATTTTAATAAATAATTTTACTTGGGTACTAAGTTTATTAATGTTTAATCTTTATTTATATATAAATATATATATATATATATATGAATTTGAACGGATGGTGTTTTTTGGCCTCTAGGGACCTCAAAATGAAAAATTAGATCGGTCTCGGGTCCAGGTCTTACCATGAGTACTACGGTAATAGCTTATTCCCTATATGGGAAATTCGCTAAAAGCGAGAGAGCCTGGATAAATTGATATATTCTGTTATGTACATCCTGAATATTTCCATAACCTTTGGGTCGAATATTTTAAAGTCATCAGAAATTATGAACGTTATTCCTTTTAAAATAACGCCTCTAATACTTAGAAATTGCTCGAATTCGAGCAACAGGGACACTAGTTATTGTAAAAAACAATAACAGAACCTTAAATCCTTTGCGAGTTCTAGGTATAAAAAGTAAACAAAAATTAGAAAAATATAATTTATTCTTTAAATAACATAATAATTAGTCAATAAATAACACAATTGAGTTTAACCACGTCATGGTACATTCCTGGCCTCCTCAGCCATCACTTTGACTGCGGCTAGAGCTTCCTTGGCTACAGGCTGTATGTAGCTTGCCGGTAGAATGAATCCGTAGCGGCCCGTGTCTGGCAGCTCAATGGTGTATGTGTACTTGATACCAGCCACTCCCTGCGAATCAGAAAATGAATTGTGTTTGAACAAATACTGTTTGAAATATACCTTGTTAACAATTTATCTCCCTTGGCCTAAATTTAAAATTATTAATTTGCATCGCTCTGTACAGAAAGTAGCTATTTAATTTATTTCCCAAGTTCTAATTTAGAGCTTGAAAATTTAAATTATAAAAGCTAATTCTCATTTTGCCCACTACGCATGCAAGTGTTTTGTTTAAAATATATTTCTATTATTGAAGTCAGCTGTTTTACTGTTTAGTAATCTCTATATTCAAAAATATTGGGTTTTCTTTTACGAATCGGTTTGGACCTTCTCCCCAACTAATTTTCATAACATTGGTCTTAAATTAAAGGTATACGAACTCAGATTTACCATCAAGCATCGGCATTCATTTATCTGACGTATATTTTGAGTTATGTACAATATAATTTTCCTCCCTGTACATTTCTTTTGGGAGTTAAATTTGGTTTTTCTTATCCAAGTTCATTTAGCTCATCTACCCGACCGATTTTCATAATTTTAGTCTTAAATCAAAGGTATACATGCACAGATTTGCCATAAAGTATCATAATTAATTTATCTACTATATTACTCAATAAAAAAACATACATTACATTTTTTTAAATTATTACTTAAATTAAAGATGTATTTCACCAGTTCTAATTACATTAGGCCTGTCCTATATGTTTTGTATATGAACCTTCAGTGAAATACCAGCTTTCATTTGAGATATTGATTATTAAGATGGGACGTACCTGAAGCACGCTGCTGAATCACGAATCAACAACAATTATAATTATTTTAGGACTTATCTGAAATCAATGATACGTAACTTCATTTTTATTTTAACTATGTTATTTTATATGTCTTGGTCTTAAAATACTCCTAAAAATAAAGGATTTGTTTAGAGGGGTACAGATAATTCAAATCAGTAATGTTCAAGATACTGTATTACTCAATAAAAAAAATGTTGTTACCATTTTTTGTGAAATTCACTTTGACCCGGGCAACGGCGGCTAATTTAATAAGCGAATTTTGCCGTGTTTTTAGCATGTATTGAGTGTTCACAGCACAATGATCTTAACCTTGAACTTGAACTCCTAATTTGTACGTTCTTATTTATGTTTGATATAACCTTTTGCTTATATTTTTATGTTAAAAATAATTTTGATTTGAAAAAATTATAGTTTTAATTTTCCTGCAGCCTGCTATTTTGTGTGAGTATTTTTGTGTTATGATGAAAAGTTCGCATTGCACATGAAATTTAGTGTTCCTGTGTTCAGCTTTGCCTCACAGGAAAAATGCCACTTTCATTACCGGTACTGAAATGTACTATTACAACTCCCATTGGTACCCAGAAAAGATCAAGAGCTTGGATTAATTACTGTATACCAAATAGAGTTAAAAACAAAATTGAATGCTTTTGCTGCTATTGTGATCAGCTTCCTGTCAGGACTTTAGGTCTTCCTGTGGGTTTTATTTAGTGCAGAATGCTGAGTAGTTTTTGGGTAGTGGTTAAAATTATGTGTCCACTCCTGATAAAGAACTATAGAAAGACTGATGTACTGTAGGCCTTACTGAGAAAATTGATTCATACTGGTTTGAAACTAGTACTAGTTGTCCTTGATCATGGGCTTTAATAATGAATCTGGCCAAAGAATCGGCTGATCTCAGTCAGTAACAAAGCTATTATCTTATCCAATACTTCACCCATCTTCGTCTTAAAATTAGCTGTTGGGTCGGGATTGTACACATCTAATCGAGTCTCTAGGTTTAAGGCAAAAAGTACTGTATAGCCACTTCTAAACTAGGAAATATTCTTCAAGCAAAAAAATAAAGCTCACCTTAGCCCAGTCGTCAGCTCCGCCGGCAGCCGAATAGAGGGTGTTGGCGGACGCGCCCACTGTGAAGGGGTGACCTCCGACCTTCTGCATAGCCTCTCCCATAGCCCTGCCTACACGGTCCAGGTCCGTGTAGTCTGGGGGCACCTTGCGGTCGTAGCCCCATGGATACAATATGTACTGTCCGTAGCTGTGGAACGTCAGGTACGCCTGTAACAGAATGTCAGATGTGAACTGTGGAATCAGTGATGGAAAACTAGCAAGACAGAGTAGAACAGAGCGTAAACACTTCTGGAGCAGGAAGTCTGTAAATGCTAACTTACTGACCAAGTTTAAATACTATAATAAGTGTGAATAATCCACAAAACTGTATACAGAAGATCCTTGTTAAGTCAGACGGGACTGCGGCCAATCTGGCACATTGAACATCCCTGGACAAGGAGCATATACCTGAATAATTTCCTTTTCTACAGAGAAAAACACTTTTAAAATGTTTATACATCACAATA
Organism: Macrosteles quadrilineatus; assembly: GCF_028750875.1. NCBI lineage: Eukaryota > Metazoa > Arthropoda > Insecta > Hemiptera > Cicadellidae > Macrosteles > Macrosteles quadrilineatus. Next base: position 109,803,372 of record NW_026542596.1, on the reverse strand, counting down.
AAACATAAACTATGGCAATGACTCACCTTGCAGACACAAATGCTACAGTCAGACATCAGATTTACAGTCACAGCAAACAAACTTGTTTGCGCAAAAACAGCAGAAACTCGATCACTGCTCGATTATACGCTCGTAATGAGCAATCGTGCTACCAAATTGCATATTTTATACTAATTTATATTTATATATTTATAAGTATTTATTGCTAATTGGTCTGGTTTATCAGTCTGGAGATACTTCTATAGTGCATTTAAGCTTCTTTTCAGCCAATTATTTATGAATTGAAAAAATCAAAACAGACATCCATCCAGGGAAGGACCAGAAAGATAACATCTAAAGCATAAACAGTGAACTCCATTTTAATCAAACACATTGAAACAAAACCCTGGTTAACTGAAACCATAGTAAATAATTTAAATCTGTTGGAAAATTAGCTAAACAATAGGTATTGTCTGCCATGGCTTTGTCTTTTTTATTGTGTGGTAGATGGCCAGTCTTGACTAACGGAATGTTAGGAGCAGACGACTGTTGTAGATCCCTTTGAAACGAAATAACCTTTAAATTCACACCGTTGATTAACTGAAAAATAGGTTATCAGACTCCGTCTCGAATTCCCTTTTATTTCGGTTACTCTGGGATTTACTGTGATAAATCTTCCCATTAGGGTCTTGGAATATTTTTTTAAGTGCTACTTTAACTTGTGTGTTACAGCATATATTATATTATTTTTAACCTGACGAATCAAGATTGTGTACAAAAATAAAGTACCTGGAAATTTTAATCTTTGATCACCCCCTAATTTCTGCTCTCTGAGCATAAATTAGCTTAAAGTTTTCAATCACAAAGTTACAATGCAATTACATTTCTAACTAACATTTGAATCATCCCACTCCAAATCAGTCTTTATGACCTTGTCTACATTCAAATCGTACTTCAGATTCACTTTACCTTTATTTTGTCCTTGTGAGCCAATACAAAATTGGAAATAGCTTGTGTCTCCGGCTCAGAGAACGCTCGAGACCCGGCGAAGATTTCCTTGCAGGGTACGTTGCTAGACCCAGCCCCGCCCCACTTGTAACCCCAGTTGCGGTTCAAGTCAGTGCCTACGCAGAATCCGTTAGGTGCTCGGTTCTTGCGCCATAGTCTGTCTTTAAGGTGCGAGTACTCGTAGCCGTCGGGGTTGACCACAGGGAGAATGTAGAAGTCTAGACCTTTCACTATGTCCGCATGGTTGTCTCGGTTCTCCGTCAGTTGGTCGATGATGTAAGTGACAGAAGCAGGGGTGATCCATTCTCGGGCGTGGGTACCTGGGGGAAATTTGGTGATAAAAAACCTTTCTTTTAACTTTCTATGGAACAAACATATGCCTAAGTGGAATTATGTACTTCTTTTTTTCGGGCCTATAGAAAGAGGCATAAAAGAGCTGGTATTAGGCTCTATTACCATAATTTACTCTTAGTTAAAACTAAAACTTTCTTTAATGAGAGGTAAAAAAGTCTAAGTGGAATTTTAATGTATAAAACGTTCCAGACTGACTACACCATTAAATCGATAACCTGTCATTTATTCCTTTATCACAGAATAATATTTGCCATTGGGTTATAAAACATAAAACTTATCAAATTGTTCTCCTTTCTTACTAAAACTTAACATAGACCTAATCATCATTGAAAAACTTGTTGGGTTTCCTTTTGTTGAAAAGTTATAGAAATTTAAATGGTAACAACCATTGCAGACATTATACCGTGCTTAATTACAGTACTGTAAGATGCTTTGACAAAAACTACTAAAAGGGAAGTAATCACACAAGTAAAACCAAACTCCAACATGAGTTACCTCCATCAATCCACAGAGCCTTGGCGTTAGGGTCGCCGGAGGATATCTTGATCATCTTGAGAGGTTTGCCCATGACCGAGTTGCCGATGGTCTGTACACTGACGATGTCCGGGTACGTCTGAGCCAGGTAGTCCAGGTAGCTGTTGATGTCTTCTAGACGATGGTAGTACTGCCAGGTCATGCGATGGCCTGGGTAGAGGCACAAGTAAAGTTTAATATTTGTTAAGGGGTAAAAGTTGTCCGTCGATGGAGACAAGATGATGTATTAATGAGATATTGGCTAAGTTCTTTTAACGCTGTTCTATGTTATCATCTGTTCTGAACAGGTGTTGAGAAAAATCTGATATAATGACAGTTGAGAACAATGTGAAAAATAATCACAAATCATTTTGTCATTAAAATCAAATTATCAGCTTACTGTCAATCAGTAATGCTCCTGGATAGTTAGAATATAGCTTTAAACTATTAGGAAGTAATAAAACTAAGTATTTGTATCTGTAATTATTTTTATAACTACAGTACAGTAGACTCCCTCCTATCCGGACTCCTCGGTACCGAGGCCAGTCCAGATAAAGTTTTTTTTCGTTAAACCAACGTCCCCAAAAACTTGTTCAAACGGACCGTTATAATGCATACTATATACAGTTTTTTACTTAAATTTAGGAGAGAAGTGTGTTTAGACACGTGATCACTGGTCTCAAATCTTTCCCACGAGAACAGTCATTTCAGTACCACCCACTTCCTACCGATCTAGTCCAGTTAATGTGCTGATAAAAATTGTCCGGTTAAAGAGGTGTCATTTCCGCCAAGTGTAGTCCGGTTAAACCGATGTCCGGTTACAAAAGGTGTCCGGATAAGAGGGAGTCTACTGTACTTGTAAAAATAATTTTAAATCTGGTAGATAATAGTTTTTTCATTACACTCCTCACTTATTTTACAACTTCCACAATAGATTAGATTAGATTAGACTACCTAACATCTCCTCTGTACAGTATTGCTACACACTACTGACAATATAAAAACAATTTTGATATACCACCATTACAAATGGTGGTACAATAGGTGGCAAAAAGGAGGGAGGGCGCAACCATTGACTATTGGATACTGAAGTAGACATCCCATCTATATGGAACATCTAGATATATCTGTTGTCAATGTTTTGTTAAGAAAAATAATATAGTTATGTCAGAGCCAGGCACAGAGCACGCTAGTGTCTAAAATTCCATTTTCTATCTAATTTTTTTGTTGCTGATCAATTTATTGGGTCATAACAGTTGCTTTAGTTCACAATAAGTCATTCTATTAGTTTGACTTTGTTAAAAAGTCTGTGTGTTCGACATAAGTAAGTGATTTAGATCATCGCAATCTGTTGGTGGCTCACATCAACTGCGACAATTTTGATGAAAAAACTGGCAACAACTTCAAAATGGGGATGGAATGTCTAGTTGTATTAATAGTCAAAGGCGCAACCCACTGAAACTTCTTGAATAATGTTTGTACTATATGGTCAAAAACAACAGTAGTGCTTACAAATACGTATAACGTTTGCCTAATAACTGTTGATTATGTCACAGACATTTTTGAATAAAATATTTAATAACTGTCAGTACGTCAGTGATGCTGAATGGCCCAATAACAGTATTAATAAACATAATATGAGAATATGATTTTTAATGAACATACACACTGGTTTTTTTGTGACGTTTGTAAAACCATCAGAACACCATGCTACTTAACATGAAAATGTCTTATACCATAACCTAATGTAAAGTGTTATCAATAACAGTGTCAAAGTGATAATGAACTGTGAATTATATGCAAATTTCCATACAAAACACAAGACAACAGAGTGAAAGATTATGTCAAAACACATTAAGATAAAGAAGAGGATGATTGAATGCTAGAAAGAAAGAAGAAAATAATATCAGTAAAGTGTGTCATTAGGAAGGTATCATTCCAGAAAGGAGATAAAGATGAAGTCATCCGACAAAAGTTTCCATGCTCAAGTTCAATACACTGTACAGAATTTGCGGAAAGGGGATCAAACTGGAAATAACAGATGTGCAATAAAGCTTAAAAGACTAAAGTGGCTGTATTCGTCCAAATAATCCAATGGCATTGCCAGGAAATCGCTCCTTTATATGAAAGTATATACTACCGATGAAGTTACAATTTGTGTACTATAAAATAAACCTTTTTTTAACAATTTTAATATTTTATGGTCTGAAAGATAATCAGTGGGCATTAGCCAGAGGAATATTTTTGTCTTGATGACAGAAGATTTTTATACCTATCTTCCCAAAATTTGGTAATATGTATGTAGGCTGTAAAAGTTATTGGGTTGAAAAATGTTAGTTGTTGGTAAATGAAACGTTGGTTGGTAAAAGAACTTATTTTCATTAAATTTGATTGTTGTATGGCGTTATCATAGTTTTAAGCATTAGTTTGTCAATTTTTGTGATAAAATCTACTTTCCAGATGTCTTCTGCAATCATAATAATGTTGTCGGATTTTGTTTTGGAAAATTCCCAAGATATTTCAAACACACTCAATAAAATAGTAATTTTTCTTAATTGCAATCATGAATTTCCAGATTTTGAACATCCCTACTTGTAAAAGTATGCTCCAGTGTAACTGTGCACTTATTAAAAGTGCAAAAGTCAGTAATAAATCATTACAAGGTCTGTAAGTAAAATGTACATAATATTGTTTTAGAATGTTTTAAGACCATACTAAATCCCACAGAAACGCTACTCCATAGCTAAATTCGAGCAAAATCACAATCAGTTTTGAAAAATCCTAAAGGATACCTGATTTTATACCCAATTGAGTACTGTCCCGGAAATATTTAGTCCCACGGGTATAAAAAGTCAAGGTTTAGAAGAAAGCCCTCCTTGCAGAAGTTTTAGAAGCACAGAGAGGAAGCAGAAGACAGAAAAAAGTAAAAAGTCCCTCATAATTGAATTGGAAGGACAGACAAGAAGTGCAAGCTGCAAGTTGTGCGGAAAGACAGAAAAGAAGAGGAAAGACCCTCTCACCCTTGGATCGCTGATCACAGCACAGTTTGTAGGTGCCGCGACCTGTTGGACATTTGGCACACCATCTTCTCTTGGCTGCATACAACACAAGCACCAGCTGCAATACACATAACCCAGTAGGGACCTAGGCTTAGGCCACGTCATAACCGTCTTGGTTTGATCATGTCTTTCTGCTCAGTAAAATATGTAGTGTACTGTATACATAGGTAAACAAATTTCCATTAAAAAAAATTTTCTCGCTAACATGGTGGTAATGGTTAAGAAGATTTATATTTATACCATTTATATAAATGGTAAAGCTACCATAAGAAAAATAATTTTTCAAAATATCCTATGTTCTACATATTAATATTTCATGCAGATAATTTTTGTATCTGATGTACTGAATGTCACTTTAGGACTTGTATGCAAGAGTATTAACCTATCAAAGTTGTATTTGGTTTTTCCATACTCACATGTTTAGGTTGTGTTTGTGTAATAGATCACCAATATTTCTTGTTTGATAGTTTTTGACTTATTCCTAGTTATAATTCATTTTGAATTTTTAATTGGCCTGTGCGGCCTAAAAAAAATATCCAAACAGATTTCATTTACTGAAGCTTTGACCAAAGGCAATGGCTAATACAGAACTGTGATACCCTAGTTACTATAATTCATCCCAATCCTGTTGATTTTATATTTTATCAGATGTTGAAATATAGTCGTAATTTAATATTAAAGATTCAAAATAAAATGGTATTAAAAGGAAGTTCTAGTCATATAAATAACTGGTATTTTCAAAGTTTTATGACATATAGACACCATAACTACACCATTTTACACACTACTGTGTCCTTTCAAACGAGAGATTCCCGATTCAAAATAAATTAAAATAACCACTAAAATATTGCAAATTATCACCAAAATTGAACTTCAAACGAAAAAGAAATTGAACTTGTTTATCAAATTTTGAACTACTCTATGCTCACCTTTCCTGCCGGCGAGCAACAGTTGCTCAGCGGAGAGAGGAGGGTTCTCTGTGTCTATGGCTCGCTGTACGTTGTCCATGATCACCTGGTACTCAGCCTGGAGCTGGTCCAGCTGACTACGTATCTCCGGCAACTTGTCTGCCTGTACGAACAGGTCCACCTCTTTTGGTCCAACGTGCCATTCTTCAACTCCTGCATTTGCAGAAAAAGTTTTTTAATTTCAAACTAGACCAAATATGTGTGAAAACAACACCTTGATTGGCATCTTGTTTTGTGGTTTTAAATTTTAAACTAGACTAATTAAAAGTAATTTCTCTTTTAGCATTGTCAGGTCTGGATGGCTGCAATTGGCCTATTTCCTTCTAAGTCATCTTGAGTTGGCCTAAAAACTCCTGAGTTGGCCAGAGATGGCCTAAGGTGTCAAGCCTAGGGTGTCCAATGGGGTGTTGATTGAAATGTTTTAATGAAAGAAGTAGGGGTTTTCAAATTTGGAAAATTCACAACCAAATTTAAAAAACCTCATGTTTTAGATATCAAGTTCAAGTAAAACTAGAGCACCCATGCTGCTACGCTGCGTTAAAATACATATAACATCAGAGAAATAATCAAATTTATGATTTTTGATTGAATAATCCAGTATCTTGAGCTTAACTGATTAAAAAAAAAATATAGCCTATAATTTACTGATTATTTTGAGTCTAAAACATATAAAAAAACATCAACAATACTGGAGAGATTGATTTTTAATCATAGAAAAACCTTATGAAAAATAATTTTTATGTTGTTTGTTCACCTTGCGTTTGCTTGAAATTCGTCCGATTTGAATAATGGATAGCTTAAATAAAAGCCGGTATTTCATTTTAGGTTCTTATACCAAAATATATAGGATTATATAATTATAACTGGTGAAATACATCTTAAATTTAAGTAAGAATTCAAAAATGAATCAAATTATGTTTTTGGTCGAGTAATACAGTACAGTTAGGTAAATATATGCCGAAGCTTGATGTGAAATCTTGTCGTGCATACCTTCTATTTGAGACCTCAATCATGAAAATTGGTCCAGTAGAAGAGTCAAACGAACTCGAAAAGATAAACCAAATTGAATTCCCATAAGAAATACATGGGGAGCAAATTTCGTTTACGTATAAGCCGAGTGGGATTATAGATAAATATATGCCGATGCTTGACGGCAAATTTGTGCGTGCATACCTTTAATTTGAGACCTCAATCATGAAAATCGGTCAGGTAGAAGAGCCAAACGAACTCGGCAAAGGAAAACAAAATTTAATTCCCATAAGAAATACATGGGCACAAGAATAGGCACAAGAATGGAATCTGTTGTAAAAATTAGCGTTCATTTTTCACTTATTTATTTTTATTTTAAATACACTTTTAAAAAGTTTTACTTTGAAAACCGTTTACGTCAGAATCACATCAGTAATCTTATTCATATACCATGATGGGGACTACAGTGTAGTGTGATTATATTTTGTGATAGAAATTATGTTGCTAGATTCCCGCTTCAAATAAATCCTCATAATTATTAAAACCCTTTGAAAATGGAAATAGATGTTCAAGACTTGAAAACTCTTACATAATTTAAAATCTATTATATTTTTCCCCCTAACGAACACCGACAAATAGGTTACTAAACTGAATCAATGAAAAGAGTAGCAATAATTTATATTCATCTTTTTTTGTGACAAGGCAAGATAATAAATCCCCCAGCCAATACTATTACAGAATGTTGAACATAAATTTATTTATTTGCTTGCTTCAAGTACCTGAGTTCTGAGAAATCTACTATTGCCAAACTCTTGAATAGGCTATTTCTTATTGTTATTATGCAATGAACATTAATCTTTCCTGATCATAGGCAGAACTAGGATGATGACTGTAAGGGGGGGGGGGGGGGTTACACTGAGGTGTCAGGGGACTCTTCTCCGGAAAAGTTTTGATAATTACTGTAGGTTGTAAACTGACGCTTTTAGGATAGTTAGAGGCATATAAAAGAGAGTTTTTAACTGTAGGGAACAAATTATTTGTCAAAAAACAGATTTTAAGATAAATAGGGGGGTTAAAACACCTCTATCCCCTGGATACACCACTGTGCCTAAGCAATGATCATAGTATTTTAAATTTATATATTTTGCAGCAGATGTAATTTGAATAACTAAATTATTTAATTCAACTCAGTCAAAAGATTAATTATATTATCTGTATTTATCTTTTTAATTTATATGGCAGCAAACTTAAATAAATAGTTCATAGTATGATATTTAAGCAATAAAACCCCAACTTTGGAAAATTTCAATAAAATATTTTACATCCCCCTTGAGAAAAAGCAAAGGCCATTAAAAATGTTTTTTTCTAAAAAAAAAATTTCAGTTTAATACCTTAACAAATGGGTAAAATCCCAGAGAGGGTTGGTTGGAAACCCCCTTTGTTATATTGCTCCTGTGAACATTTTCAACTATTTTTGGACATTAGTTTTACAGTTCTAGGTCTCAACATTGTCTGAAACCTCTTTTCTTTTAAAGAAATTTAATATCTTTTAAATATGTTTACAAACTTAACTTAAAATTACTGTTATGCAACAATTGGCTTGTTAAAACCTAGATTATATTTTTGGTATGTTAGGTGGCAAAAAAATAATGTATATTAAAATAACCATTAACTGTTATTTTATTTTAGAAGTGCTTTAATGGATTGTAATTTCAAGTAACTTAGTGATATTTATGTAAAAAAAAAACTATTATACAAACTTAATATTAAAATTACTGTATAACAGAAAAAATGTACGGTAAACCATCTCTCTGAGGAAATTTAGAAGATATAAATCACTTTTCCTAAAAAAATACTCTTTATTATTAAAATTGATCCTACATTGAAAATCATGGTCGAGAAAATCAAACAGAAAACACTAACTTGGAGATTAAATTTTCAAAGTAATTTCTTAGTAAACCTCTAAAGACATAATAAATCCAGTTTAAAATTCACAAATCTTGTTGACCCCATGGTTCCAGAAATGTTGCGACCAATTGGGGATTTACTGGAGGTTTGGATTTTATAAATAAACCCCTTATTATTTCTGAAGACTTTTAGAGTCAATTTTGTAAAGGTAGTAGATAAAAATAGACATTTTTTTTGTATTTTTATTCAAACATGAATATTGTGTTGGTTGAAGAAAATGTAATAGTTACTTCTCTCAATTAATTTAAGACTTTTCTTTTTGTTTTACAAGTACTCAATGTATAAAATTATGGTTCTACTTTTTATAATTTGAGAGCATCCTTAAATATTAATTTTTGTTGATTTGTGCTTTATTTTTATTTTTTTTTTATTGACAATAACCCTTCTTTGCCACTGTCATTTTAAATTTGTTTCATCTGGAAAAATATCAAACATTTGTGTAAATAATTATTGCATTTTGTATTCCTCAATAGCCACTAAGAAAATTCGCTAAAAAGAAATTTGTGTTTTGGCTCCTATTTTTATTAGAAACTTAGGTCTGTGATTATTACTTAATCACTATCCCTCCAAACAAACAACCACTAACCTTCCCCATCTTCTAGCTTGACCACAGTCTCTCTCAGTGCCTCTGTAGGGGTTGACACCCTCAACAGCTGAGCTCCGTCGTAGGCTACCCTCGCCTCCACGGCCTCCTGCGCCGTCGTCGCCACGGCCAGCGCCGCCACTGCCACCACGATCGTCACCGTCCGCATGACTGACCGACATCGCCGCCGCCCGCGCCGTTTTATACCACTGCCTCCTAGAATAACGGACCACCCCTCCCCCGCCGGAATGTTTGGCGACACTAATAAAATCGGAGGGTCAGGGAAATGAGTGGTCGTAAATATTAATTTCTTGAGAGAGGGGATGAACTTAAAGTGTTATATAAATATTATCGGACGTTACAGTATTCGGAAAAAATGTGAAGTAAAAAAAAACACAATCACACAGATAGTTAGACCTAAATACTATTTACTATTGGATTTTCTTACTTATTTTTTGGTGCTGACAAAATTGGTGTATCACAACAGTTGCTACGGCTCACAATAAGTCGTTCCACAAGTTTGACTAAAAGTTAAAGTTTTGTAAAAGAGTTCGTGTATGAAAGGAATTAGTAATTTTGATCAGCACAATCTGTGCTCACATAAACTACAACAGTTTTGATAAAAAATGGTCACAACTTTTAAACATGGGATGAGATGTGGAATGTCTAGTTGTATCAATATTCAAAGATAATCCGACCACAAACAATGCTGTACCTAAATTAACCTGCAATTAATTATAACGTTGGATCGACCTTATTGAAATTCAAAAATATATCATGTCTCTAGTGATAAAGTGGATGTATTCGATAGCACGTGATCGAGTTGCAGCTCGTAGGTTTTTGAAAAACACGTCATTAGTCGCGCAAGGCAGGTTAATTTAGTCTACTATTAAACATTCAACCTTCAGTAAGCCGCGTTAGTTTCGGCTTTGGTGAATAATATAATTTTATTAACTGTTCAAGTTACGTGTGTTTTCAGTTTTATCTTTTATTACCAATTCAGATGGCGACTGGGCGTATTTAAACCCAAATATGACTAGAATTTAGCACGAATACTAACAGATAGCGCCAGCTGTATGGATTTTCAACATAAACATTACTGGCCCGAAAGCAAACATTATTTAACATTGCTTGAATATAAAACTGTCTAAACCATAATGTTTATGTTATTAGTATAGCATTAGGGCCGGTTACGTCATTTGTTTGTGTTTTATCATCCTTACCGCTAAGATATCTATGTATATATAATTATATAATACGCTAAGCCGATTTTTGTGAACAGAGCTCCTCCCTCATTTTTGGACCGATTTTGATTATTAAAGTGCCAAAAGAATTGCCCTGATCTGTAGTTTTGTAAAGTGTTTTTATTTTTTTGAAATCTTTATTAGTTCGGGCTGGATTTTCCATCAAAGTTGGGTTTTCTCCCATAAGATAAACATGGGGGAATCTAAATATTTAATTGGAAACTTTTTCTCCACTAATTTCTGGGCGTAGAAACTTGGTAGAGGTGTCCAAAGAAAGGTCTGTAGACGAGTTATCAAAAGAAAAACTAAGTAAAGTCCCTTAGGACTGTAATTGTCTGTTCTAACACTCGTGGAATTGAGTGAGATGCATTGTTACAGAATAAGATCAGCTGTTCCTATCGGGACATTTATTTAAACCCATTAATCATCAATGATCATTAATGATCAAGGACATCTAGACAATGTTTTAGTTTCAAAGTGTTACTAAATACACGTTACGCTACGTTCGGTCTGAGAATGAATGGAGGCAGGGCGACTCCCCGGAGACATGAGATCGCGATGATTCGTTTTACTAATTTAAATGTCAGAGGTCCCAATCAGACGCAGTGTGTGTGGGTGTTTACCAGCCCAAGGGAGTGATGTCTCAAGTCAGGTCATCCCCCTTCTACCCCCGTAGTTGTACAAGGGGGATGTACTCGGCGAATATGTGGTTATGCAATAAAAACATAAACAACAGATTTACCTGAAGGGCAATTTTTTTACTTTCTGGTTTTCGAATGTTTAGTCATATCTATTCTGAATGCGATTCAAAGGATGTATGCATTGGTATAAAATATTTCCTCCCGTCATTGAAAAAACCGAGTATTCAATAAATTAAACTGGCGTAATGATTACCAAAGTGTTAACATTCAAAAGCTTAATTCACGCTTTGGGGTTTTTTTAACGGAATTAATTAATAATTGATAACCAAGTTAAGTTCTGCTCAATTTCTTTTTAGTTTTTCGTATTTTAATTAACGCAAACACGTTTTCTATACATTTAAGTTTTAAAAACTGAAAGTTCTGTTTTAATACCCACGAATAATAATTTTACTACTCACTATTTTAAAATTGCAGAATATATTTGATAACGTCACTTCTGACATGGCGGATACATTCATTCATCCTGTAAGATACCTCTTGTAAATTTTAAATTTTCTTTTCAAATATAAAAATGTTTATTCCATAAGCTAACTGATCGTGCCCTTTAAAACATCCGTCTGTTTTCTTGAAATCTACTATCGATATCTAGTTAATCCTCTGGCCTCTAAGATAAAGTTAAATATTTCCCCAATCCATATATAAATCCCATAGTACCCATGAACTTTTGAGAAAACTACAAGTCAGACCCCCATAAACCATATACTTAAAATGTTCGTCATGACGAGAAACCTTGCACACAACCACGATTACTAGGTGTAAACCTACGTTTATTCGAACGAGTTCGCGAACCAGCATGATCGGACCATGGGAACGGGTGTTTATGGGGGCTTTTATGGGGTAAAAATGGGTTTTTCCCATTTTTGATCCAAAAAACATAAAATTTTGCAATTTCTTTCTAAACTATTTTGTAGAGCTTAAAAAAACAAATAATTTAGTATATTGAAGCGATATAATGCACCTAATGGTTTCGAAGAAAATTCCAAAAAATTGTAAATTTAAAATTTCCATGTTATTCTTATGGAGAATAATTAAACTGTTGTAGTTTGCTTGTTTATTAACATATTTTGCCCAAATTTGGAAAATGTTTTTATTTCTTACCAACTATTAACATTTTACATAAAAAACACGTTTACCCTCCCTGTTGCAGCAAACCTAAGTATGTTTTAAACTGATTCTATTTAAATAGGGAATAAATGTGATATTTTTAAGGAGACATTTTAGTGTAAATCCATTCAGGGAAATGGAAATTAGCTTAGTCTGCAGGTTTGCTGCGGCGGGGGTATTATTAATACTTATGAAGTCAAACGGGGTGAAGCCCGTGGGTAACAGCTAGTTACACTGATGTGTGCCAAGGCGTACCTATGTTCTTTGTCCTCGGGGCTACATAAATGATACCTGTATCGTATCCGAGTCAACGTCAACGTCATCGCTAATTTTATAACTCGTAGAAATGTACACATTCATGTAATGTAATGTAAATGTAAATTCATCCGATTAACTAATGAATTTTGAATGCCCTAAGCATTGGTATGTTATGTAGTAATGGGGTAGGTACTCGTAATTTGCCACAAAACACTAAAACAATTTTAACAATGTGGTGTAAATTTATGTTTTCGGGAACTCTCAAGTATCGGAGTCCTTCCACTTTCGCCCCTCTTCAAACCACCGACATTTTTTGTTTTCTTTTAACACTAAAGGTTTGTGTTTTAAAAGTGAAGTGAAGAATGACTTTTTTAATAAATGAGAGACCATCAATAGGCCAGTAAAATTAGTTAAAAAATTGGCTGTGTCTGGAAATAATTCTCGGAAAGCTGGAAATCGTTTTAATCCTTTTGTTTTATCTAGAAGTAAAAGGATTTAAAGTTTGTCCCATTTTTACAGGTGAGCTTCTGACCTGAGACCACAAAAACCTTGAACCTTTAGGGTTATTTTTAAGTTTTTGCTAAACGTCAAAAAACCGTCAAGACCACATAAAAACACACCATAGAGGAATTGTAGAGCATAAAATTTCGCATCCATTCAGTATCTGGCGATAAATCGAACCAATAATAAGTGATTTCTAGTAATTTAAATAATGTCACTTTATTAATAAATTATTGAACATTGCAAATGTTATGAGATTGCGTATAAATTTTCTTCATTTGAAAGAAAGTATTCTTATGTGAGGGACATTGTTTCATCCAACTTGACACTGGCTGCAATGTATTTACTCCTAAATTACTGACTAAAATCAGCTGTTTCATTATTCAATGTAGTTTGAACCCCCACAACAACAAACACAACAACAAGGTTTTACCTTTCACGGTATCGAACTCACGACGTTCTGACTTAAGCACTGTATAGGCCTACGACGAATATTATAACAGAAATCGGTATGGATCATAAACAAATGACGTAACCGGCCCGAATCCTATACTAATAACATTAACATAATTATGGTTTAGACAGTTCCATTCAAGCAATGTTAAATTATGTTTACTTTCGGGCCAGTAACATAATTTGTTTTTGTTTATGAACCATGCTTATGTTCTAGAATTCGTGTTGTAAACTATACTAGAGGTCGTCCAGTGGTCGAAAACTCGACCAAAAATATCTAATGTACAGACTTCTCTATTTTACCTAAAGCTGTAAATAAAACATATGATTGGAATTTGTTCTATTTGTTTTGATTTTCTGTTTATATTTCGTTGTTATTTCGTCACCAGCATGGCAACCCATAAGGCCCGAGTTAATTTTTTAAATTTTAAATGAATTTTCTTGTGCTTATTTTTTATCCTATTTTAATTCATAAAGAGATTGTGCACACCTACAGGAAAATTTCTTTCTAACAATATGAGTAGATTTTCCCTACGATGCACAAAAGCTGAGAAAAAAAGGTTTTAAAGAAACATGCTTGCCTATTAATATATAGATTTTGTATGGATCTTCTGGTCTTGCTTAAGTGTCGCTGATCTATTGTGGACGTTAATGACGTGTAATACAAACTGCTATGGGTGTGGATTGAGATGAAGGGGAATAAACAAAGACAATATGAGGTGTAGGGGTGTATTTTCACAACACTTAAAATGCTCAGGGAAGAAAAGTTATCAATGGTAGGCCTACATTTTAAATCCACCCTCATCTTCGAGTGCTGACTAGCTTGGTTGAACTTTAGCGAATAAGGTTTTACTTTCGTATTACAGTAGTTGGTTTAATTAAAAAAAAGTCACAAAGATTTCATGCTGGCTTGTTTGATAGACATTTTATTTTCATGAGTAACAATCACGGGACATACTGTAGTTGTACATCTGGAATTCCATTCTTAAGTGGCGAACTTTGGAACTTAGTTACCTTGGATTAGACCACTCTAAAGTAACACTGTAGTCCCTGATATCAAGATGAGTGGACAGTTAGAAGTTAGAGCTTTCCCAGAGTATTTCACTTGTAGACAACTCAGGACTGCGAAGTAGTTACTTTCACAACTGTCTGTTCTCTGTTGCCAATATCGTCGATTTAATATCGATGTAGTTTATGCGAGCTTTGACCGTGATCGCACGATAGTGGATTAATTACAGAGGTGAACTCTTTACATTTCGCGAAAATATATATGAAATGTAATTAAACCATTACTATTTTAATTTAGTAATTTAGACATGTTTAAACTAATCATATGGTGTGTCTTCTATTCATTTTACCCATTAGACGAATTTTCAATGGGTATAACTCTGAGAGTTTAGTGCAGTAGATATTGGTAGTATGCCTGTTTAAGCATAGTATGAAATCCTCTTTGATTAAAAAGGATTATAATTGTTCTTTTTTGCAATTTATTTTTATTGTTAACACAAATTTCTTATTGATTTCTAAAATTTTGTTTTAGTAAACTAAATTAATTTGTATCTGTCAAGTTTTTTTTTTTAACCTGCATAAACTTATGAGTAGGTTCACGAAAAGCTTGTTCTGACTTGACGTTTTCTATTGTAATCTTTTATATCTAAAGGTGCTTAGGTAGGTCAATAAAATACGATTTAACTTCTAGTATCGGAACTTCTACTGTTTGATTAAGTCGAGTAGGCTATGTTCAGAGTTGTCCTTTTATTATAAAAAATATTGACTATGTCTGTTGCACTTTGTTGTTGAGCGAATAAAAATTGTTATATTATTCCTACCTAAGACCATAAGACCAGACAAATAATGGCAGCCTGAGCCTACACTGGATCTCGACAAAACATACGCTGATAGCTGTTATTCCTCATCTTGCAATGTGTATACATTGACGAGTGCAACGGCCAATATAAATTAAACATCAACACATAAAATGTCGACGCCTGCATTGAGCATACCATTATACGTAAACGTACTCTACGGTATCTATATTCTATATTGTTATATAACATCACTGTATCATTCATTGTACGTTACACTTATTGCTTTAAGGTCGTAAGTGGTGTGAGCAGAATTCGAAAAGTGAGGTTAAATTTATCGATTATGTTGGTTATATAAACGGCATCTGCGTTTCGATGTAGGGAAAATAACCAGGAAACGAGCACTGGCCTACTACCATTGACTATATATGTATATAGTCAATGCTACTACCCATCTTGTTTGGATCTCATTTTACATTATTTTAACTCTACAATTTAATTCTTATGTCTATGCTCTAACGTAGTCGTATTTTGTCCGTGACGTAACGTAACCATCTGATTTAAATACGAAACCGAAACCGGACGCTGAATTTTTATTTCAGGATTAGTGTTGCCTACAGTATTATTTTGAGGCTTCTGATTGGCTGAGGGAACATCATTACCGCGACGATACGGTTGATGCCAACGGCCTCGGTGGTATAGTGGATAGAGTGCTGGGCTGATGATCCGAAGGACCTGGGTTCAAATCCAACTAGTAGCATTATTTTTTTGTATTGGATTTTTTCATTATCAACTAGTTTGGTTGGTTTGGTTAGGTTATGACGGTTTAATTTTATAATTAAAACATTATGAAATTGAATTTGACCCATTTATAGTTTTATTTTATGAACAGAAATATTTTTTTTGGTTAAACCTTCATTTGATTTTTCATTATTAGCAAGTCTGGTTAGACATTTAAAAAAATTAATAAAAAAAATATAAAATAGGATTTGAGGAATTTATAATTTTATTTTATTAACAGAACCATTTTTTCGATTAATAAACCTTCATTAGATTTTTTCATTGTCAGCACGTTTGGTTGGTTAGGTTAGGTTATGACGGTTTAATTTCATAATAAAAAAATATAAAATTGAATTTGAGGCATTTATAATTTTATTCTATGAACAAAAATAATTTTTCAATTACTAAACCTTCGTTATAGTCAATCAGAAGCCTCTAAATGACACCGTTGGCAAAATTAATCCTGAAAAACAAATTGTGCAAACCGGACCCAGCTATCCCTTACCATTATGATCCTGACTGTTGACTGATGAAACAGCTGATCTTCGTCAGTAACGAAGTTACACCCATCTTCTCACACCATTGTACGCTCATCCTTCACTCATATTTGTGCTGGAAATAAGCACCTAGCTGGCGTCCCCATATCAATAAATTGATAGGTAATTAATTATGTATATGAGTTTTTTCCCGTTTCGCTCATTATCACGTTGGTCGTACAATATCGTCAAAGAGCCGTGACGTCAAATAGGCCAATCGGCAAATAGAGGTTAGCCGATTGTTTACAATATCAACGTAATGTGTGACACGGAGAAATTAACACTTGTATCCTGGACCTGTCTTGTTTTTCGTAGTATTTTAACCCAATTATCTTTCAACGCTTGCACTATTGTTCGATTTTCAGTCTTTTGATTTTCACAAAACGTTATAGACTTGTCGTTTGGCGTTTCAGCCAGATTTGTCCTATGCAATCCCGGCACGGTGTAGTGACGCTGGTCAGCTGGCCAGGTGTTCAGCTGGGAGATGTCCCGTTGTAGTGGGTGTCGACGTCCTCCTGATGGCTGTGAATGTTGATGTTGACGTTCAGCCGGTCTGACAGTTGTAAACCTGTCACTCACCTACGCGCAGACATAAGTTACTATCAAAATCCCACCTTATCCCGTGTTTTGCCGTTGAAAATCCCGGTTATCCCAAACTATACTATGGGAAATACTGTTTATCCCTAAATTTGCCGTTAGGAATCTCGTTTTCCCCTAAAAATTACATAACGCTTTTATTATGTTGTTTGTTTTACATTCTGTACCCATTTTCAAGATAACTATTTAAGATGTTCTTGTATGCCCCGAAACATCCTGTATAATTTAATTACACTCTCGATTCTTCAGATTCCCTAAAAATTGTTTGTTTCTTGTTTGGGATTGTAATTGTGAAGACTGATGAAACGGTTATAGCCTACATACGTACTCAGTATTCACATATAATATTCACCGCGTAAACTATAATAATAGTATGACTTGTACTATAGTCCTCATTGGAAATATTTTTGAGTTTGAATTATTTGAGGGTTTAAAATTGTATTACATAAAAATACAAATTTGTATAAAAGATGTTTGAAAATTACTTATTTAGATTGTTGCCTTATATGCCAGTCTTCCTAGCTCCTTCTTTCACAGCAAGAGCTTCATTCCTTAAACAAAAATTCTAAAAATTTTTTTCTTAACTGTTGCAGGAAGGATGGAAACAAAGGGAGAACAAGTTGGTGGAAGAGAAACAGAGGTTGCAGAATCAGCTGCAGGGAATGGTGTCAAACAATCTGCACGAACAGCTGAAGGATGCACGGGAAACTATTGTCAAGCTGCAGATAGAAGTTACTTCTTACAAGGTGAGATGGTATTATCTGTAAAAGCCCGCTAGTTCGACATCCAAGGTTCCGGCACTTGAAATAATACGACATTGGCATAACAGTCTTTGCAAATTTGTGTACGTTGTTTTAAGCAATATTAACGCGTTCGACAGAGGTATTAGCGATCGGCATACGTCGGGAACGATCGGTAGACGTCAGTAGCGATCGGCATACATCGGGAACGATCGGTAGACGTCGGTTGCGATTGGCATACATCGGGAACGATCGGTAGACGTCAGTAGCGATCGGCATACATCGGGAACGATCGGTAGACGTCGGTAGCGATCGGCATACATCGGGAACGATCGGTAGACGTCGGTAGCGATCGGCATACATCGGGAACGATCGGTAGACGTCAGTTAGTAGCGATTGGCATACATCGGGAACGATCGGTAGATGTTGGTAGCGATCGTCTTACATCGGGAACGATCGGTAGACGTCGGTAGTGATCGGCATATATCGGGAACGATCAGTAGACATCGGGAACGATCGGTAGACGTCGTGAGCGATCGGAAGATGTCGTTAGCGATCGGTAGACGTCGGTAATGATCGGTAGACGTCGGTAATGATCGACAGACGTCGGGAATGAGCGACAGAGGTCAGTGATCGAGAGACGTTGAAAGCTATCGTTAGATGTCTGAAGTGGGCAGACATCGGGACCGATTGGCAGATGTCCAGCTCATTCTTCATTTAGCAATTTCCGCTAGACTCGGAATAACGGCTAAGGGTCGTAGTATATTTGGTGTGTAATGGGGTGAATTAAAAAAAATAGAGTAATTCAGAATTTTCAATAATCTGGCAATGCAAAGTTCCAAACGTTCCAGGTTAGTTAAGGTCTTAGCTTTTGAAACAGAATAGACTGCAGAATAACTAGAAATCCCAAAGGACGGCTGAAGGATGATTGAGAAATTCCTTAACTCTTTACAATCGTTTGTGAGGTGTTAGTTTGAGTAATGAAAATTGTTTCGTTTGTTTCGTTAAAAAGTATTTTAGCAAAACAATTGTTTTTTTAGAAGAAACATTTCTTCACAAACTTCATAAAGCCAAGTTATTTGAATTATGATTTATTGAAAGTTGGAACAAATAAATTTGGCTGTGTTTCTACTAATCGCACAATTAAATTTACCAAAATATCCAAATTACATAACCACGAGTCACTTAATTACCTCAATTTTAACAACTTGTATTTACAAAGTACTTTTCTGTTACAGAGCAAAAATAAAGAGTTGGAGTCAGTCAATGAGAGGATAAGAGTTGAGATGCAGAGTTTGCAGCAAGAGTTGAACAACTGTCGCTGTGACCGCTCGGCTGGTGGCAGGAGGGACAAACACTCCGCTAGCGTCGGGTCTCAGATGTTGGAGATGAAAAACATCATTGCTAGGAAGGACATAGAGGTAACCAAGAGTGCCTATAGCTTGCTCTTCTACCAGTGGAATGGATATTCAAGCTATAACTCAAATAAAATATCCTAATTTGAAGAGAATTCAGACTTGTCAGTAATTTGTACTTTGTTGACCTGGAAATATAAGGTTCTTAAGATCTAATGGTCTTGGAACCTAGTGGTGTTTGACAAAGTGGTACTTGTCACCTTATGACCCAATAGGCATTCCCTATAGGCTATAGCAGTCTATGGTGAATAAGGGGCTGGGTCTGTGTCCTAAGCCGGGTATTGGTTGCTGGTGCGGGGCAACCGGTCCTTTGAGAAAGCCCAATAACATCAATTCATTATCTTTCAATTTGCAAAAAAAACTAAAACAATGCAGTTTTGCGGTTTCCCTTGAAGTTTCTGCCAATTTCATACCTAATTTCATCGTCAACATGTTTACGTTGGTCAACGTTTTCACATTTTATTATTGTTTACATATTTAGTTCTTGCAAATAAAAACATGTCAAGCAAAAATGTGTACCGATTCGTCGTATAAACAACGAATTAACGTGTAGCAGACGCAACAAATAGTCAGCTGATCAGATACCCACAATTCTATCTAACCACACAAGTGGAAGGGGTAGACCCCAGCCGCCAGCAACGAGTCTGTCTGTTCTTTCCTTGTCTCCAGTGTAGCTAGTCGGTAAAACTTTCGTATCGTGCAAATTAAATTCATTTCGCGGTGTTGGTCGGATAAATCTTTATTTTCTTAAAATCGTTTAGCCTATATCCCGAAGGGATATAATTGCAACGCGAGTGGAAAATAGAATCAGTTTTGTTTTGGAAACAAGTTGTAAAAAGTTTGTTTTTGCCGACCAACACAATCCGCCATTTGAAAATTTCACGAACCTCACACGAATCAAATCGATCGCGTTTCTTTCAATAAACCGTCTAGTTACAATTTCCCATCCTTATCCCTGTATGTGTATCAGTGTTTTTGTGGACGTCCGAAATCTGCAAGTAATTTGTGTTATTTATTGTTATATATTAGTTTCAGTGAGTCGCACATGTGGTAAATTTTCCTGTTGTATTTTGTTAGTTCCTGTTATATAAGCACATGTTTCCAGGTTCGATCTCAATTTGATGATTTTTCATATCCATTCATAGCGTAACAATCTGTATTATTTATTTAGCTGTGATAATCTAATAGTGTTAAAATTAAATAGATGAAAATGTTTTTGTAGGGTAATTCAGAGTTACTTTATAAGATTTTTATAGCATTGGTATTTAATATTTATATTTATTGCAAAGTCGTTATTGAAGTTCATTATTGAATATTGAAGGGTAATACATTTAAGAGTGCCGCAGTCAGTATTTTATTTGGGGGAAATTAAATAATATCAAGGTGGGAGCAGGTAGCTGGTTCGACTAGATACGGAGGTGTTATCGGAGGTTGTAACAGTTTATAAAATAGATGGACCGCCAAAGTACCAAATTAGCCATAAAATAATAAGCAACATTCCAATACCTATTACTACGATTAAGCACAATATTGTTTAATCAGTTGGACTGCGAGACTCGACCTTCGTTTTTGAATCATTGGCCAACGAACAGGATTTGCTTGGTACTGGTCATCTCAAACAATTAAATTAAATATCACTCTTCCTTTGACACATTCGCGATCAGTGTGTAACCGCGCCGTATCTTCCCTTTTGATAGATCCATTTCACATTCTAAAACGAAAGACCTCAAATTGACTGTAGCACTCGAGGTCATTCATTATTGTATATAAACATAACAAGCAATTATTAGGTACAATCAATTGTAGTACTCGTTAACACTGTACAATAAATCAAATTGTTATTCACCTTTTAGTTCTCAATAACCTTGGTAATTCATTATTAGCAATATTGGTTATCTAGTGCAAAATAGTACAATTCAGTAAGTCACCGGCCACTACAAAAGATTCACCTTTAAAGTGTAACACTAAATACTAGTGTAGTAGTGAGCAGATTAAATTCAGTGTAGATTAAGATTGGTCATTAATCATTATTTTAAAGGTATTTCAGTCTTTAAGAACTTCAAACAGTACCAAGGACGTCCCATAAGGACTTCTGGGGATAATTTTTTATTTTACAGGGCCCACTTAAATATTTCTTTAAGGCTCATTGCACACACACCGATTTTGGACGACCGATTTTTTACCGGTCATCCAAATTCCAATAGTGAACCACAGGCGGGAATGAGACCTTGCACACACGTCGACCGCTGGTCGGCGCCGGTAAAATGCCGATGAGCAGCCGGCCACTGCCATTGCATACCGTCGTTGCCAGGGAATGGCCGGCGACGCAGTGGCGTACGTAACTAAATACAAGCTTGCACACGCACCGATTTTTTACCGATCGTATCGACAGTTCTCGCTGCACCATTATCCATTTTAGGCGACTGCTCTTCTGACATTTTTAATTAGTTTTGGTAGTGCGTGTTTATAACGTTTTAAATGGGTGACTTAATAGATAAGGATGCTATTGACATTTTGAAATAGGTAGTTGAAAATTTTACTGCTATCAAGCCTAGTTCTTAAAAAAGTGTGTGGAATGTTCCCGTTTTTTCTCTGCTTCGATTAATTGGATAAATCCAGAAGATATGTTTGATCATACGGCGCTTAATACCTACGTCGATACAATAACTACATAGCAACAACTCTTTTAGGATTAAGTATTCAATAATAACTCAATAACTCGTTTATTGAACCAAGTGGACACAATTACATGTATAGGTTAGGACAAAATAATATAATATGCATTTTAATTGAACTTAGAATAATCTCTTAGAATAATATATTAGTAATCTCGTCTCGTCCTCGACACAACAACAGAGACTGATCGTTTCGCCGATAAAAATCCGGTATGTGTGCAAGCACCATGATCCGATAAAATATTGACCGACTTATTACCGACCGTCCAAAATCGGTGTGTGTGCAAATAGCCTAACACCAAGCTTCCACTGCCAAAGCTCTGTTTTATATTATTACCTTCCAAGTTCTTCCAACCTAGGGACAACCAAGATTTGTAAAGAATACATTTTTGAGAACATTGCAAGGAGTAAATATATTTAAATACAATATTTAAATATATAAAAGTAGAAGTCAGAATATTTTTATTTTTTCTTTACAAATGTTGACCGATTTACATGAAATCTGGTATCAAATTAACAGGGATTTTTAGGTAAATCACTATTATTGTAAGGAACTATTGCTATTTGACCACCTGACGGTTCTTTGCATCTGTTAGACTTGGTAATCTAGTGATCCGTCACACCCAGGCGAACTTTTCAGTTTCATGATTCTATGGTCTTTGGATTCTGGTGATTTTGTGATCCTTGTGATGATTGTCATCACTCAAACTCAAGTGTTTTGTGGTTTAAGATGCATAAGGTGACAGTAATTCAATAGTTCTGGTGTTTCATTTGCCCTGAAGGACAAATGGTGGTCTGAAATCAAATATGTTTGTGTTTTAGTGCGTAGAGTTTAAAATATGTCTATCTAGTATGCATTTTATTTGTTCTATCAATATTAAACAATATAGTACTATTCAAAACAATTGGTTGCAGATAGCACAGATGAACACGACGCTGAGGATATTGAAGGGAGAGTTGAGCAACAGGGAGGTGACAATGCCGATGAACTTTGGTCCTGTCGGGAGCAGTCTGGAGGACCAGAGTCAGCTAGAACTGACTGTGAGTCAGCTGCAGACCAGCCTGGCAGTGGAGAGACAGAACTACAGAGATTTGGCCAAAGAGAAGGACGTCTTGCACAAGGAGAATCTCGACCTAAAGCGACAGGTGGGCCAAGTTTGTTAGTGAGTATCTTTGACTATTGATAGAGGCTGATATTGTATTATATTGTTAAATTTGTTTCGGATTTAGAAAAACGAACATATAATTGAATTAAGCCACCGACAGAGTGCGCTGTTGTCAGTTATTTGGTTTCTGATGAATATTTTGATTATTCGACCAATCCAAATTGAGAAGACAATTTATTGTAAATTATGGCAACGGTTATGTCACATGAATTAGGAAAAAATACAATTTTAAAGACAGTGCACTCTATGAGTGGTTCCTGCCACTATGTTATTTTTTAATAAAAAATTCACTAAGGCTCATCCGTGTAGATGGAACACCAGTATCCGAAAGTCAATTTCAGTACCACAATACATCTATTGACACGCCAAATGGGGGTCAGATATTTTGGATATTTGCTTCGCAAAATATCTTTATAGTTGGTGTGTTGAAACGGGAGTTGATTTGATGATAGAACAATAGTTTTGTACTGTAGAGTATTACATTTTAAATTCATAACACTTAGTAGACATGCCCCTATGTCCGATCCTAACAGTTATAACTGTTAGGGCCAAATATCTTTGTTATATTGATTGTCAATGTTTTCCAAGGTGAGGGAACTGGAGAGCATCGTGAAGCGTAGACAGAGGTCAGAGTCGTGTTTTCCTGTGACGATCCCTGACCCGACGTCGACCTCACGACTGGCTCATCTAGAGAAGGAGTTGTCCAACAGACAAGAGTCGCTCACCACACTACATAGTCAGTTCATCAAGATGCAGGTCAGTTTACCTAATGGAATTTTGCAGTTTGGCTCAAGGGAATTTTTTATGGATATGAATAGACAAAGGTGTTGGCCATGTTAACAATCTACCACGGTACAGAGTACAGTAAGTCTACCACCTATCTGAATTTGTCAGAACCAGACCTAGTGTGAGCAAACGTCCTGAAAAACTGGGATTGTCCCAGCTTTTGTCTCACACACGGCGTCCCAAAAATGTTCCAGGACGCTTAATAACCTCGTAAGAATATAAAAAATGAAAATAGGCTACATAAAAGTGTTAAGCTAATGAACAGGTTATTTATTACCTGGGCATAATATTTTTATTACCTGGGGCTGGGGTACCAAGGGTGTCCACTTATGGGTGTCCTGGTTTTTCGAAGGATGATTTGGTCATCCTAACCAAACCCCACCTGGACAATCAAAAATCTTGATAATTGGATATTTAAAGGAAAATATTATTTAAAATAAACAAACAGAAGTTTAAAAAAATACATTAATAATGACCGTTTTGACATAACTAATGAGTCTACAATAGGGAAACAATTAATTGGCACAGATAAAATATGCTACTTACCGTTAACTGCAATTAACAAAATTTATCCAACCAGTTTCATTTATTTTTTATCCTTTAGATGATCCAGATAATTAGCGGGAATAGAACTGGGCGATTGGAGTTGAAATGAGGCAAACTTAGGACCTCATGTTCCTTTTTTACAGTTATCCTAAATATTCAGTCCTAAATATTCAATTCGATTTCAGTCCTAAATATTCAGTAAACCTAGTTCAAAGAAGTTGGAATTCTACAGTAGTTGGTTTAGGTTTTTTTTTTCAAACAAACAAATACACTGAATCCACCCCCAATACTATACAGTAGACAACTTAATCTTTTTCATGTAAAATCATTGATCAACTCCAACGGTACATTTACCTTTGCCATTTACAATTAATTTTACTTTCACAGAAAAAATATGAAGACCACATCCAAGAGCTGGAAAACCGGTTGAAGGAGAGCAGAGACGAAATACAGACGGTGAAGGCCAACTGGAAGAAGGAAGAAGCCAGCCAGAAACTGACTGCCAGGAAGATGAAACAAGCTCAGCCCGTGAAGGAGGAGACTCATCTGCTGGCAACCATCCGTGGACTACGGCAGGAGGTGGCGACCAAGGAGAAGGAGATGAACAAGCTGAATAAGGAGATGGAGGAGTTGCGACAGACCAACCGGAAACTGCAGAAGGAGAGAGAGAAACAGCTGAATGCAATGCCTTCCAAGATGGGGCTACTTAGAGGTAGATATACAAAGTGCCTTGTGAAAAAATCCTGTATTTCAGTCTGTTTGGAGAATAGGGATCTGTTGTCACATGTGCTTTGACTTTGGTTTTTTTTTAATTTAGATTTTTTGCCAACATTGGACAATATCATTATCATTTAGGCAAGGTAGTAGGGTGGATTTTACCCCAAATAACAGACATTTAAAACAGAACATTGTGCAGTCTCACCAATATAACACACAAAATAAAAATACCATCATACCCACTCACCAAAGATTAGCATTTTATAAAAAAAAACCTTCATATATTGGATCAAAGTTCTTACATAGACTTCCTATTACGTTAAAAACTGAAAATAACATCAATAAATTTAAGAAGATGTTAAAAATAATACCTTTTTCACAAACCACTATACTCGTATGAGGATTTTTAAGTTTATTATTTTTAGAATTAAGTTTTTGATTTGACACTTAGTTTTTTTTTTTTTTTTAAAGGGAGAGGAGGTAAAAATGCTTTTACGCACACAGGTAGCCAGCCTGTTGTGTGAGACTCCTGAGCTTGTCAGACTACTCACTAAAAAACCCCCTCTACTCTGTTGGACACAGACCTGGGATTGTTTGTCACATTACTTCAGGTCAGGTCAACGTGTGACCTAAGCCCTCAGGGCTCGCGCCGTTTCTGGCATTCAATTTCTTTATGACCTAGACTGCATCTCGGTCAAGCTCTAGCTTCTTTGTGCGGAGAATATCCTGGACGAAATGTGACATACAGGTCCAATTGTCCTCACCCTCCGTCATCATCGGAATGACCGTATCCACCAACAACTGCCCTACATGTTGTTCAGCCTCCAGGCGGGAACCTTCCCAACGCTGGCAGCGGAAGAAGGTGTGCTCCGCGTCGTCGGGAGTGCCTGGGCAGTAGATGCAATAGGGTGACACGGCTTTGCCCATCCTGAACAGGTACGACCGAAAAAACCCGTGACCTGTCAGAAACTGGGTAAGGTAATATAGTCTACCTCACCATACGGTCAACCCATGGTTGGACTTGCTGAATCAGTCTCCTGGTCCAGCGTCCCCGCGACTCCTGTTCCCAGCTCTCCTGCCAGAGCTGGTAGGTGCGGTTGCGCTCCTCCATTTTTGCATGGTCCTCTCCACGCCGCTGATAAATCGCTTACCTCTCCGCCGCCAAAAGTTTGACGGGGATTACTCCAGCAACCACCAAGATGGCAGGTTCAGACACTGTTCGGTAGGCGGATGCTACCCTGAGTGCTGCCTGACGCTGCACTCTGGCAAGCCGCATCCTATACACCTCCTTATTGAGCGCGTCTGCCCACACCTCCGCACCATACAGGAGCACAGACTGAACTGTAGACATCAACAGCCTTCTGCGACTGGAACGAGGACCTCCGACATTGGCCATTAACCGGCTAAGAGAAGAGATTTGACACTTAGTGTGCATATTGTGAATAAAGATGATTTGACTTGAATATGAATAAAGGATGATTGTAGAATTGAGAGATGCCATATAGACTAACCAATAAAAGTAGAATTCTCCTCCCGTTGTAAATTTTGAAACCTGTTTTCTTGTCTAGTTCATGGCCAGTGGCACTAGTGTGGGAAAAGTTTTGTACAAATGTTTTAGGTTTAGTTTCATGATTTGTGCTTTAATTTTTGGTTATATAACTAGGGGACTAGTTATTGTTTCTGATTAGATTGTTTTATTTGGTTAAATGAGGTTTTAAATTACTGAAATAACAAGAAACAATTTGTAAACAAAATACGACCCCTACAGTGCACTGGACAAAACTAACAATAAAATTGTCTTCAGCTGATCCATAAGGATGAGAAATCTACTGTTTTATCTATGGAGATGCCTTGTGTCGCTTTGATACTAACTAAGATCAGTTGTTTTGTTAGCCAGGATAATTTATTTAGCCAATTGAATAGGACAGCCGAGTCCAGTTTTGGATCATCAAAAAGCTACTGCCTTTTTACAGGATCGAACCGGTGATCTTCTGATTACCAGACAAGCACTATAACCACTTAGATACCCAGCCATTGGTCATTAATTTTTTTAAAAGGAAGATTTCTTCTTTTCTTATCTTTTGTTTTTATTTCTCCAAAACGTTTTCAAATGTCTTTTCCCCCTCTTATTCTTCTGAAATTTTCTCTGTGTCCGTTGTTTATTTCCTTTGAATTTTGGTGTAGTGTGTTTTCCTTTTAGTTTTTTAGTTCTTTTACATTTTATTTTATATTATTTTTCTTGTTATTCACGTTCATGCAATGTTTTAGACAAGCCTAACCTGAAGAAGATGGAGAAAGTCAACACTATCACTGGATCTCGAAACACTCTCACTTCTCCAAACAACAACATTGATCCCATCTTGTATGCAGGTAAACTAGACATGTACTTTAACTTAACTCTTGTTTTCTCTGCTATTAACAAAAACGTTCACTATGTTGTGTGTTTAATTAAGTGTGTTAACATATTGCTTTCCTGTAATAGTTTGCTCATTTCAACTCTTTCATCATTAGGAATTTAGTCTTGTCTTTATTTTCTTTTAAATAAATAAAATGATCTTATTGTAGGTACTAGCCTGCTATATTATGAATAAAGATTGTCAAATATAGTAAAAAACGTATGATACCTAACTAATGAAAAAACTAACCTCAAACAATTATGGTAACTAATCAGTTGGTTAATAAGGACACTAACCAGGTAAAGTTTGAGTTGATAGTTTGAACCTAAACCTTTTATATCCAACTAAATCGGCCACCATGAATGTTTCATGTCCGTGATGTGAGTTTTGTTTTCAAATTATTATTTTTATTAACTTTGATAATTTTTATGCAAAGAAGATAAAATTCAAAAAATTGAACGTCCTTGGCTGAATGGCTCCATGTAGGGCTGAAACTTTTGCAAAACATTTTTGAAAAAACTAATATAAAGTATTTAACTGCACAACCTTCTATTATGATCACAGGCAACCCCTGTTAAATCTAATATTTGCATACTCAGGGATGATTATAGAGACAATTTAAAATCCTCTTAAATACCATGAAGTGAAGATGTTGGTTCTACCTTGTTTTAATTATTTTTGTACAGAGTTACAGGAGTCAAACCTAATCCTCAAGTCAAAAACCAAGAGTCTTCAGGAAGAAGTAAAGAGGTTGGAACAAGATCTGATTGCGATGCATAACAAACGAGTACATGATGTAAGTCAACTTACTTAACTTTCAATTTTAGTTGTTGGCACTTGTTGTAGAGAGAGACCTTAATTTACGGACAAGCCTCGTATTTCCTCCATTTTTATTCGTAGAATATTTTGACAAGTATTATTGCTATGGAAATTCAATGATCAATAATGTGTTCAATGGTTTTATCGGAAGGCAATGAAAGGGTATTTACTCAAAGGAGGTACAGAAGAGCCTTCGATGACGTCAGCTGTCAGATCTCCTCTTGAGGGAACACCATTACCGCAACGATACGGAATCCAGTCATCAGCCTCGGTGGTGTAGTGAATAGCGTGTCGGGCTGATAATCCGAAGGTGCCGGGTTCGAATCCTGCTGGCAGCACTAACTTTTTGTCAACAATTTTTTTCATATCAACAAGTTTGGTTGGTTTGGTTACGTTATGACAGTTTAATTTTATAATTAAAAAATTATAAAATTGAATTTTAGGCATTTATAATTTTGTTTTATGAACAAAACTATTTTTTAGATTAGTAAACCTTCATTCGATTTTTTCATTATCAGCACGTTTGGTTAGGTTATGACAGTTTAATTTAATAATTGAAAAATTTTGAGATTAATTTTTCTTAATATTATAATTAACTAGGCCTAATAGTGAAGTAAAAATTACGCCCTGTGCTCTCTACTACAACGCTGTTAACGGAGGAATTTTGAACTAAACTATGATGTCATCGTTGCCTCATTTGTACCTCCCTTAAGGCAGACCCCAATGAAAGGATGTTATTTTTTTACTGCAATTTCAAAATATTTTTTAAGAATTTGACTTTTGACTTGCTTATCTATTTCCAATCTCCAAAAATCCTAAAATTAGTTTTTTTAGCAAAAAAAAACTGTTAGCAAATTTTAAAGAATATTTTTAATTAATTGTACTAGCCGATCTATAATTTTAAATTTGTAACTCGTTTACCAGAAATTTATTTTTTTAGATTGGCTGATGAGTGTCTCTCATTGTTTGAAGATAACAAGTTCTGTTGAGTTGGCAACTGAATGTTTTTGTTTGGTTTTTATCTGTAGTTCTGTGAATAAACGCTTAAAACAAACGAATAAGCTCTGAGTTTTGTTTCTATTATTTATATTTTGTGTTTTTTTGGATTAGTTTTTTTTTTTTTTACTTTAATTGTCGTACAAAAGTTCATTTAAAAGTATTTTTTTAACTTTACAATAAGCTATTTGTAAAATTGTATAACCAGATTGTACTTACTAGGTAGGTATATTCTGTACTACGTCGTTGTTGTTATCCCACATACAACACCAAAAAATGTTTTAGAAAAAATGTTGGCTTAACTGACTTTTCTAGTATCATACTGCAAATTTACCAGCTGAAACAAAACACGCTTTGTTTGATTGAACTAAAAGGACTTGTTGCTTGTATAAAATATGGGCGGAAAGATTAAATCTGTTGTTTAATGTATCACTAGTTGGCGTTTGAACAAACTGGCTGAAGCTTGCCTTCTTTCTCATGATTTAATACAGCAGAGGCTAAGTGATTTTAAGTTCAAAATTATTACTAGCTACTGTGTGAGAGAATGAAATTTCCTTGTCATTATTTCCTACTTCCTAGTACACTTCTCATTTATCTCCTGTGTAATTAAACCTAAATTTATAATAAAGCTGACAACAATTAAGTTAAAACCATAATACATCTTCAGAAAGTTCAATCATGCACACTATTGTGTTTTAAACCGATTTACGTTTAGCACCTATTTTTAGTAAGTAGTTTTCCTACTTTTTGTTATGAATGACTCTTTCACAAGCGACCCTTTGTCCATACTTCAATACTTTTCATTGAAATGGCGACCATACAAAGTAGGTGTTTTAAGCCAAGTATGAATAGAGATGAGTGTAGGATCTTGTAGTCTTGTTAGTCTTGACTAAGGCCGACATATTCCTTAGACACAGCTGTTAATTAATAGCCAACACAGCTAATGGCAACTAAGGGACCTACAGTTTATAGTGGAAACCAAACCACATTTTTGCCTTGGTATTAACAAATTGGTCTAATTATCAGGATAGTACTACGGATATTCCTAGTACTCGCTAGTGCGGACGTTAATGCACACCAGAGAGTATCGCATCCACAGTTCACGCTTATATATATCCACAATTCGTGACCTCCTAGTAGCTGGATTACAGGACGACACCACCGTCACAGTCATAAGTCATAGCCTCATAAGCAGGGAGCAAAATGGTCTAGTGGTAGGACTGGGGCTTTGGTCCCCAAGGTTCATATCCTGCTAATCACCAACGGGTTTTATGTATGCAATAACACCGCGCCCCTCGAGGACTAGGCTAAACCTAATAGGTCTAATGTGTAAAACAGTTCCAGGCTAGGGCTTACAGTAGCGTCCTAGAATGTGAAGGTGGGATACACAAAAATAAATAAACGAATAAAATAGTCTCATAAACAAACAAGTCACAACCCGCTCACGTTTTATGTACTAATGATTCTATTGGTATTTTCTCTCATTATTTAGTAGGCTATAGTTTTGGTGTACCATACCCTTAATATGTTGATTTAATCTATAATATGTTGATCTATATCTATCTATGTTAGACTTTTTAGTTAGCACAAGGATCCTTACTGCCGTGTTTGAACAAATGTTAGTCCATTATACTCTTGACTATTATCAATGTAAATGTTATGTTTGCAGTTGAATATGCTTCAGAGTGAACACGAGCTTGAGACAGCTCGACTGGTGGAGGAGCGAGCGGCATTGATTGCTCAGAGCTCCTCCTCGGAACTGGAGGGACAACTGTATACTCAGCAGATGGTTATCAACCATCTGAAGAATAGGCTCAAACAGTGAGTGTTGTCATCTTGGCGGAAAACAACCATTGTCATTGATTTTTTTCAATTTAACCTCACATTTTGTAAAAACTGAATCTGAAGCCTGTTTTGAAGTATTTTATCCATGGTACTATGGTTATGTTTTAGTGCTGTGATTTGACTTAATGTTACTTTCTCTTTTATGGTAAGATTTTACTATTCGTACTTTACTCTTGGGTTACATTTAAGTATTAATTTATCTTTCTTACTCATAAAGAGAACATGCAATAGTTCACAAATGAATTTGTCATACAGTGGTCTCCCTCTTATCCGGACTCCTTGGGACCGAGGCCCGAGGCCAGTCTGGATAACGGTTTTTCCGGTTAAACCGACGTCCCCAGAAACTCTTTAAAACGGACCGTTTATATGCATACTGTATACAGTATTTGACTTAAATTTAGGAGAACATTGTATTTAGACACGTGATTAATTAATTAATCACCATGGAGTATCACATCCACAGTTCATGTCTATAAATATCCACAATTCGTGACCTTATTTTAATTATTTAAAAAAATACATAACTGGTATCAAATCTTTCCCAACAAAAGAGTCGTTTCAGTATCGCCCACTTCCTGTCGATATAGTCCGGTCAAACCGACGTGCTGATAAAAATTGTCTGGTTAAAGAGATGACATTTCCGCCAAGTGTATTCCGGTTAAACCGATGTCCGGTTAAAAGGTGTCGAGATAAGAGGGAGTCTACTGTATTTAGTTAAAATTAGGGATGGGTCAGTTGCTAAACAAATTTATAGACAATATACTATTGTTTCCAACACCTATATAATATACTCTACAGTTTGTAAACAACATTATTACTATAATTGTATAAGTCCGCGAAGTAGCACTTTGCGTTTGCGTTACACTTAATATTTTCCCTACATTTACTATAAACAAAGCATATAATTAGTCTTTCAGACTCTAAACAACACATTTTAGGTTAGGTTAAATCCAAGCATTGAACGAAAATAGAAACAATGTTAACACGAAACCACATGTTAAGTTGTAATATCAATAGTCAAGGGCTGGGAAACACTGCACCAGCTGATCGTAGTCGTAGTATCTTGTAGTGTTGCCAACTTATTTTCAAGCGTACAAGTATTGCATGCCTAATAAAAGCACGCTGTTGTTTTGTGTTGTTTGGTTGGAATACTGGAGTGGGCAAAGTAAAATTAGTGTGGCAAAAGTAAGTAAATACAGCAGTTAGCTACTTTGCGTACTATGATCTGTGCAAAAAAGCCGGCTTTTTCTGGTAACTGTAGGAAAATGAGATTTGAATAATATATTTAAGGGGAAAAACCCATTAAACTAACAACCAATAAAAAAACCTGAACAATGAAATCAGCAATGATCTATCACTAGTTTGACTAGTTTTCAAGTAGGTTTGTTGTTAAATGTGTAAGAAATACCAATTTAATGTTAACTAATAGAGTAGGCATATTTAATGTCATTGCGTCTGTGTGTAGGATGGAAGAGTTGAAGAGTGAAGTGACGATGCTACGAGCTGAGAGGGATCACCTGGAGCAGAGGCTGAGTGTGGTCAACAAAGAGATGTGCTTCCTGCAGAACGCCAATGCTCACTCTCCCGTGAGTTACGTGGTTCAGTAATGAAATTCCTTTGAGAAGAGACACATTGGTGGATAATTAGTTTTTAATAGATGCAATAATAATAGAAAAAAAAACAGTCTCAGATAGTTTTAGAACATTATTCTTTTCACATTTTGTTCAGTTTAATTAAACATAACTATTTTCATATCTTAATCTTTGGTTTAAAATAGATATTTAGTGAAATCATCCTAAAGTGTTATAACCATTTCATTTTGTTGAAAATATTATAATTTATTATATTGGCTTTTACACATGAAACCAGTTGACAAAAACATCTCTGATGGAATTTAAATGCACTTGACTAAACTGAAAATGTGTTTTATATTATTTGTATCACTACTTCATCCCTTAAAAGATCTTTTTACTGAATATGTGTTTTTAACCAGTATAATAAAAGACTGCTTCCATTTTGTGATAAAATGGTTACAAAAATGTTACAGATTTATTACACTACACATTCAACTCTTGTTTTTATGCCTTGTTACGTTTCCTCCAGGAGAGTATCCAGTACAAGACTCTTCTCGAAAAACTGGAGACTCTAGAGAAGAACCAGGAGATCAGAGAACAGAAACTGAATGCTATAAGAGAACTACTGAGTCGCACCACACAAGGGCAAGGTAGGGGTAAATTTGAACATAGACATTGGGCGTTTTCACACTACACAGCACGTCGCCATCACGGCGCTGGCCTGTCGACGTCGGTAGTGTTATCATATGAGAGGGTACACACTGGTGCTGTGACGGTGACATGCTGGCGACGTGACGGGACATGCTGGCAAGCTGCTGGGTTGCTGTTGCCATGCAATCACCGTCTGTCAGTAGTCTCAATCAGTGTCAGTAAAGTACATCACAGCCCTGGCCTGAGTACAAGGTGTGTGCTTAGGATCACAAATTAACTTCTCAAATAAATTGTATTAAGCACCATCAACATACCGCACTTTCAAAACAGGGTGAACCCACCTCTTTCTTTCTGACCGACGCTTACGTCTGAAGTACAACAAATATAATAAACTAGAGAACCCGTGCGGCTCAATGAGCCGCATAGTATAAAACATAACACCGAGGAAAACGTTATGCTTAAATTCGAGTAATTCTAGTAACATCTTAGAGTTGTTTAAACACTTGTTAGAAACTAATTTGTATTTGCGTCGTCAAGGTTCACCTACATCTGCTTTGAATAGGCTAAGGAAGCAACACCATTGAAATTTGGTTAACGTATTTCTACATATAAAAACATAAGGTCCGCCAATATTTGGTTTACTCTTACTACTTGTACTTATCATAGTCAAGGCATTATTATAGTTTCTCATAAATCTTTTGAAATATCTCGATCTGGCAGTGTCAGAAGTAAACATTTCTTGCATGCATTAATTTGATCTGACATTATGCAAGTTTACTTTACCACCGTAAAAACACTCTGTACGTCGTATATTTTATCACTTCCAAAGTCAGTTGCATAACAGAGCTTGAAAATATTATTCATATCACCAAGTGAATTTGTATCTGGATGGGTATGTGTTAGACCAGGCCTCTCTTTTTCTACTCTCCTCATACGCACAAGATATCTTATTATTAATTAATTATTAAATTAATGTCCTCCTCCCGTTTTAAATATTTCTTCTTTGAACTTGAGGCATTTTCTGTTCTTCCAACAAAACTGATTAACTGTTTAACTTGATCTTAACCTACTGAATATACAAACATAAATATTTACTCCGAAAAAGCCAATGAGTATCTTTTTATAAACAGCTGTTTTTTGTTTTTAAATTTGTTCCATGTATTTCTTATGGGGAAAACCCGACCTTTGAGAAGGCCTCACGCCCTTAAGAGTAGGAATTTTAAAATTCTAAAACCTTGTTGCAAAACTACATATTGAGACGAATCTTTTGACACCTTAAACGTTGAAATTGGTCCACAAATAAGGGAGGAGTTGCGTTAACAAAAAACGGCTACACGTATTATATATATAGATAGATATAATCTTCTATTAAAGTCAGCTATGTTGCTTTTCCACCAAATCTAAAAGCTGACAGCACTGACTGCAGTTAAAATGTTGTGCTCTTAACGTGTCGTTGCTGACAAGTGTGTAAGGACCCCGGCCGTTTTAGAGCTGTTGCTGTTGCAGTGCTGGCGACGTGCTGTGTAGTGTGAAAACGCCCATTCTAATAATAAAAGTGGCCTACTTGAAAAATACAATTTTGATCATCAACTGAATTAATATTTTGAGATTTGTTTTAAAAAAATACTGTGTTTTAATGAGCTAAAACTATCCATTCAGTATACTCCCTCTGGTTCATGAATTTTGGAATAGTTCGTTGTCTAAAATAAAATAAAGTCTAGACTACACCATCTGAAATCGGTTAAAATATTAATCTATACATTCAATACATATTGTTAGCAAACTAATGTACTTTACCGTAAAACAAACAAACAGCATTAACATTTTGTCTGTCCAATCAGGGCCAGATTAACAAGCTGTTACTTTTCAATTTTCATGGCGTTGAAAAGTCAGCCGCGCTGGCTGGATGAACCAAACATCCGAGAGAAAGATAGTCTATGTTTACTTGACTTACATAGACTCATGGCACCAAAAGGGTTACCTGTAGGCTATTATAGATAAATTGTAGGAATATATAGATTTTATTTTATACAACACTGATATACAAGTATAGTGAAATATATTTTTTACCAAGACAACTTAGGTTGATCAATCTACTTGTCATCTTATCTGAAATAATATTCATTGACTGTGTTTTCAATGAGGTAGTAGAAATGTAAAAAAATGTTTCTTTGCCAAGGTCAATGCTCTGGGACGTGTCGAGACAAGCTGTTGGACAAGAACCGACAAATCTGCTTCTACCGAGCTCAGATGGACCGGATCCTCGAGTCGTTGGTTGAGATCCGGCGAACCAAGTGAATCTGGTCGTCACTCCTCGTAGTTTGTAGAGGCTTTAAATAGTCTTACATTGTTACCAAAAAGTAGTCATTTCACATTTTAAGGCTAGTATTCTATCTACATTGGCTCATGATGATTTGTCAATTTTTTATTAAGTTCACTCGCATTTTTTTAGCTATTGACAAGCTAGAAGTTTTTAACTTTAGGAAGTCTTAGACTTTAAGAAAATGTGAGTTTAGTTTTTCATAGATTGAGAAAACTATAGTTTTTGATATAGGTGTTAGTGAAGTTTAAAATAAATGTTTACTAGATTTTCACTATGTATGCTTTTATGTAATGGAAGTATGGTTTCTTGGATGAATTATGTGGTAAACCTGACACTTCCAAACAATTACTGTCTGACTTCACTAGACTGATTTGCTTTCCAGTGCCAAATTTTATACCTAGAGCTTTGTAATAAAAGTGTGGGATGTTACAAGACAAATTATTAAATTCAATTTGTGAAGGGTTTTAACTTCTTAACTAATTCACGGCATTAATAATAAATTAGTGAATATTTTCTGCAAAATACTAAACTTAAAGTAGTATACACATTTTAAGCACCGGAAAAGCAAAATTTGGCTTAGTAATACATTATATTTTGCCAATGATGCTTCAAAGTTGAAACACACTAATGCTTTGGCACATTAATATACATAGATTTTGCGAATGAATGGGATGTTATTTTTGATTTCAATTAGCAAACTACTAGTAAAACTAAAAACTAAAAATAAAAAGTTGAAATATTTATTACAGTAGACTCACTCTTATCCGGACTCCTCGGGACTGAGACCAGTCCCGATAACGGGTTTTCCGGTTAAACCGACTTCCCCCAAAACTCGTTAAAATGGACCATTTACATGCATACTGTATAAGCCGATAATGATTATTATTATTACATATTTAGACATGTGATCACTGGTCTCTAATCTTTGCTACGAGAACTGTCGTTTCAGTACCGCCCATTCCCTGCCGATCCAGTCCGGTTAAACTGATGTGCTAATAAAAATTGTCCGGGTAAAGAGATGTCATTTCTGCCAAGTGTAGTCTGGTTAAAAAGTGTCCAGATAAGAGGGAGTCTACTGTAATTGTAAGAAGTTTTGCTATACAAGATTTTACTATTTTTGCTATACCTACAAGTGTTATGAAAAAGTGTTTAGTAGGGATGTTTAAATTCTTGATACCACTGATTTTAGGAAATTGGTATTGGTGTCAAGAATTGGTTGTCAAGAGTTGATACCAATTACTGACGGGTCTGAGGAAATTGCCTGATCGAAAAATTCTTGATTTTGCTATGATTGTAGATGATGATAAAGTTACCGTGATGATGAAAATGTCCACCCAATCGCAGAAAATGTTCATGATTCTGCCACTGATTTTGGAAGATGATGATAATGTCTTCATGACCACGGGAGGGGATATTTATATTATTTTACTGCAATCATGGGAGACAATGATGGTGATTCCTTGATGTTGAAGATTTAGCTGTACAACTGGGGGAGATGATTGAAATTTTACCGCCATCGCTGAAGCCGATGGTGATGTTTTTATTACCCCCGTCGTGGGAGATGATGAAGAGGTTTTCGTTACCGCAGGGAGATATCTAGCCCACTATCGCGAAAGACAGTGATGATTATCCGGTTTAGATTTGAATTGGCTAGTCAGAAATTTTAATTGGTGCATTCATTTTTTCTTTACTTTCAAAACACCCCATAACCTCAAAATTACTTTGTATAAGGGCATAAAGAAGTGGTTGGTATAGTAAAACTAATTCATAAAGGTCTGTAAAATAAAAATAATTGTATCAAAATCAAGAATCAAGAATAGATTTTTTCAGATATCATTATCAGTATCAGGAATCAATAAGTTTAGTATTGACATTGACACCTATTTTTTATTTAGAGATTTTCTGTGTTCTTATTTCATTACAAAACCAATTGAAGAGTAAGAATTTTGGATTTTTGAATGACTTGGAATTTAAAAACTAAACTCCTTAGTTTAAAACTAAACAGTCTATGTCAAAATTGTGTTACCATCTAATGTTGACCTGTGTTAGGAAGCATCTTTTGTTTGATAGCGAAATGACAATGGAATCTTTGAATGTTTTGATTTTAGTCTGGAAAGTTATAAAACAGTGCATTGTTCCTTCTGTACACATTATTACGCATTACTGTTAAGATTTTACAATAAGCAAATCACAGAGGTTGTCACCCGCAGTACGATATAAACATCTTGGTCTGTATACTGTCCTCATTATGCTCCCTAAGAGCAATAATCCCGAAATTAATTTTTTTTTGTCTTGAAAGTCATGGATAACAATGATTTTACATTCTGGTAAAGGGTTAATTTTGTTATTGTATTTGACTATAAAATATATTTGCATTAAAAAGTTTAGTATGTTGTTTGTTCTAGTCTTATCCACTTGTATTTGTGTTATAGCTTGTGCGTTGTCTGGTGAAGCCTAGGGGTAGGGTTGAAGCCCCTACAAAACCGGTTCAGAGCCACTCTAATCACCTACCCCCAGGCTTCACCAGGAAACGCACAAGCTCTACAGTTTTAGTAACTTATTTTATTTATTTTTTCATTGTTCAGTTATTTATTTTTTCTAAAGTTCTTTTAAGTGACTGAATTTGAGGTAAAACCAAAGAAAGTTGTGCCTGACAGGATTATTT
Source organism: Macrosteles quadrilineatus (assembly GCF_028750875.1). Taxonomy (NCBI): domain Eukaryota; kingdom Metazoa; phylum Arthropoda; class Insecta; order Hemiptera; family Cicadellidae; genus Macrosteles; species Macrosteles quadrilineatus. The sequence goes on along the minus strand of NW_026542596.1, from coordinate 109,764,678 downwards.
CCTTTTGTAGGTTAAGGATTGTATAGTTTGAATAATTAGGTTGGACAACTAATAATGTTAAATTGAAATAAATAATTTTATTCTGAGTTGAATGGATTTGATAAGTTCTACTCCGTTCACAACATTTAGGTGGTGTGAGAGGAAGTCATTCCATCACCTCCAACTCACCCTAACTTTGAAATAACAGCTGACAGCTGATCAGGGGTACATTAAACTTTAAAAAGTGTTAGTGGAACCTAGTAAACATTCCCCTTAATCCGCCAAAATGTTATGAACGGACTATAATAAAGCCTGGTTGTAAAAATGTTCAGTGAGTTGTTGTTTTTAGATTTACGTTGTATAATATAAATGTAATCTAAAGTAGCTGATGAAGAAAATAAAAAATTGTCTGAAAAGCACAATGCATTAAAATCTTAATATGATTGTTTTAAATTATACAAATAGTATGGTATTCAGATTTTATGTTTGGTAGATTAGTATAAATAATTGAATTTCTTCATTAACAATTGTTTCTGAAAACCGCTTGCAAAAACTTTTTTATTTGTTTATTCTACGTAATGTATACAAAGCTTGATGAAGGATATGTTTGTATGTTCCTTGTAGCAATAAAATAAACCAAGGTACTCATTGATAATTCAGTGATTTACAGTAGGCAGAAGATTTAATTATAATTTTAAACCTGTTACGATAAAACTAAATTAAACAAATGCAAATTTCCCTAGTAGACTAGATTGCGGTTTTGCAGCAACAGGTACTTGATTATTGTCTGCTTTAGGCTGCGGCCACACGGGCGATTTTTTCACGTACAAACGCAGCATGAAAACACACAAAAAATATGAGCTGCATTAAATGTAATGGGGAGTGCCCCACGCAGTGTGTTTTCCCGCAGTAGTGGGCGCCTATTCATTTCAATGCTTCTCTAATTTTTCGCGTGTTTTCACGCTGCTTTTGTGCCACAGCCTTAAACATACTTCATTTAAATAGTTTAATACCCAGTGGTGTTATTAAGTGTAAGCTTGTAGTTAAGTGAAGTGTTTTCTGCTACTTAAACTGTAATAGGTTTGCCGTCCTATTTTGCGTCCACTCAGCAAATGCTTAGCTTAACTTTCACGTCTTTCAAACTGTATCCGTACACATGAAACAATGTAGAGTTTCTTTTCTGTTTTGATCACTTTGTGTGTTGTGCATGTTCAGTTCAAAATCATTTAATTGTCATCCGTGGAATTTATACATCAATTTAACATGTCTGTCAAGTACTGTATTAAATTGAATTTATTAGACAAAAATGTGATGCTGTATGAGTTATTAATGCCATTTACTAAATGTTAAATGTTGTTTACCTTTTTAAGGAATTGTTTATCATGTTTGATGTTTGAAAAACTATAAAATGTTGTAGATGTCTGAATTGTTAGTTACATTGTTGGTGCACAAGACAGGGTTTCATTGAACTTGTTCTAGAATTGTTCTCAACCTGTTTTGGTAATTGATGTAATGGGATATAGTTTTATCAATCTAGTTCTATTGTTATGTTACACATTAATTGTGTCAGGTTTTAATTAGTAGAGCCCATAATGTGCGGTGGTATCGATTTCAACCAGCTTAAATTTTTGTCTAAATCTACACTTTTGATGGTCAAAGTCAGAATATTTTCTCAATTTTGAATTGAAACTCCATAAAGTTTTAAAACTGAATGAAACTAATTTAAAATATCCAATTTTTGTTAAAGATACATTAAACCTTATTTATTTAAGTAAACAAAAACCTACTCTCAGTATTACTGTATTGAGTAAAACAATGGTAAAACTTAAATTTGCAAACAAGATTGCAAACATCTTACACTTACAATGAATTGTCACTTTAACTTCTTTGATGTACAAATTAAAATAATAAAAAAAGTGTTGTGACCTATGAATAAATATATGGTTGTACATTGAAAATATAAGTTTTATGTTGTTGGTCTACTCTTATTTTATTCTAAATTAAATAACATGCTAGAAAATAAAAGTCATCAAATTATCAAACTCTTTTTTTACTAAACAAAATAGCATGGTGGAAAGGAAAAGTCATCTAATTATATCTATAAGTTTCCTTATATTATTATTCCTTTATTTGTTTTTTATAGTTGAGGTTGAGAATGTTTGTGTCGTAGTGTAACAGCTATTGCACTTTTTGAAATATATTTATTTAAAAAATTATCTACTTTAATTAAAACCCCGTTTATTATAGGCCTACAAAGATTTAAAAAATGAGCTTCAATAATTTATAACTATGGAATGCAGATTCTCTCATCTGTCCTAATGATTGTATTGTGTAATTTTACCATCAAAGTTTGGAAGAACCTTTCCTGACTGTAATGGATTTTAATTTATTTCTTAAATTGCCATCACCTTCACTTCTGTATCGGCTAAAAAAACCATAGATGTATTGATAAAAATTCTGGCGATTGCGACTGAACCTTCTGCACATGGTAAGAATAAAGCTGTTATCCATTTCACAATGCAAGATACAAAAAACATATTATAAATATTTCACCATCACATGGGTAGGGTGCAGCACACACCATCACCGAGATGAAGAGCAACTACTGTGATTTTTTTTTCAACGGCTGAATTGACTGATTGCAGCTCACATCTACTACCTATCTTAGATTTACAAAGAACCAGTTTGACCTTATTTATTCTTTTGATCAAAGATGAAATTTTATGAGATGTGTTCATAACTGTATGGAGCCCTTTGGCCATGCTATGATGGACCTTTGGGTATCTTTATATTACAGTAGAACCTCGTTAAAAAGTCTCTCGAGAGACTTGTTATCAAGGTTGTCTTCTTATCAAGGTTTGCAGTAACATGTGATTGGGTTTAAAATCAATTTAAGGGGATTTGAAAATGAAATTTGTTATAGAGGGTGACTTTTGTTAAAGTCAACAAGGGTGTTAATTGTTATTGAGGTTCCACCGTATTTTTATTATAATATTCAGGGTTAACAGTTTCCAGCCACAGACAGTACAGACATGGTTCCTAATTTGTGAACCACTTCAATCATCTAGTTTTAAAATCTGAAGCACCCCCTCGAGTATATAAATATTTACTGCATGTTATATGTCAAAATTTTGCAGCGATCGGCGAAGACAATGGTGATGTTCCGTTACCGAGGGGGGTTATTTGGAGTTTGCTGTAAGCGCGGGAGACTAATGACAATCTTTACACAACCACGGAAAATTATCAACATTTTGCCCCGATTGTGGAAGACGATGATGACATTTCCGTGGGAACGTTTGAGACGAGGGTGATATGTCTACGGCCGCTGGAGATGATCATAATTTAGCCGCGAACGAACGCAGAAGACGACGATAATGTCTACACGACCGCGGGAGATGTTCATAATTTTGCTGCGATTGCTTAAGACGATGATGATGTATGTAGGGTTCTGCTGTGACTGTAGCTCGAGCTCTCGTTGTTCATCAAGGCATCCAGTGGGAGATGTTGGATTAATAACGAGTTCGAAAAGATTTGAGAAAAACGATGGTTTATTATGCAAAAGAAATTTAGCTGCCAATTACACTTTTAAGGATTACACTTTACTACACTATACTGTTACAATTTAGATACGGTTACATTACTTTCAAGACTTAGTTACAATAATCAATAATACCGGAAGGGTCATCGCGACTGCGAAGGGAAAGAGAGAGACACGACTAGAGTTACGAACAGTTATTCATGACACAAGATGGAGAAGGACTGAAGCCGGTACAAGGGCTACTACTCGGCAAGACGGAAGTAGAGATAGAGAAGAAGGTATTCACCGTACAGTGCTGCGCCCTATCAACAATTCTAAACATTGCGCAGCAGTGATACCAACTGCATGCGTTGTGCATGTGTCACGGCTGCGAGCTCTGATCACATATACACTTCTCATTCTCAACTGAATTATGTTTCATAAGATAATTTTGACTGATGAATGCTGTAACGTTACTGAAATAACCTGTATTCCCTAATACATTGATATTTGTTGCTAATACAGTTTTTTGAGTATCCTGAACTTTCCTGATTAAAACAAAAAAAAGTGAAGTTAATGCCGTCACATGACCGCCGGAGACAAAGACGGTGTCTATACGACAGCGGAAATTGAACAAAATTTTACCGCGATTGGCGAAGACGATGATGACGTTTCCGTGACTGAGGGAGCGGTAGATGATCAGAATTTAGCCGCGAAACGTGGAAGACGACGATACTGTCTGGACACGACCACAAGAGATGTTCATGGTTTTGCCGCGATCGCTGAAGACGATGATGCCATTTGTTACTGTGGGGGTCATTCAGGGGTTTGCCGTGACCGCGGGAGACAGTGACAACGTGGGGGGGGGGGGGGGGGTTCACATTCACCTCTAATCTCATCCTCCCTCAATCTAAATCTGGATCCACCACTGGCACAGACTAGTGATGGATACTTTCCTGTCGGGTACTTTCCCGACTCGAGTGACTCGACTCGCCAACTGCCGTGAACTCGAGTTACGATTCGAGTCGACCCGAAACCAAAGCATCTTGTGAGTCTGCAACGACTCGGAGTCGACCAATAGGGTTATAGTTTTGCGAGTCGGCCGACTCGGTAGCGGCCAATAGCGTATCAGCTTTACGAGTCGAGTCGACTCGACTCGAGACGTTCCGAGTTTGTGTAAGTTCGGCATTCTCCGTACGAGTTCGTTTTGTGGATCGTGAAGGGTTATAGTTTTGCGAGTCGGCCGACTCGGTACCGGAAAATAGTCAATTTTAAACAGTTAAATCATTTATGTTTACTGCTGCAAGTGTATTTGGTAAGATACATAATTTTATAAAGATAAAAAAGTCCATACTATTTTATTTTGCATGTTTGTACCGTATTTCTGAACACTTCAAAAGATATACCACTAAATTGTTATCATTTTATTTATTTGTTTATTTTTATCTTATTAAGTATATCCGTTAAAGTTATATTTATTTACTTAAATCTCTTTGTGGGACCTTATTTGAAACACCCAGTGATACAATTTGAACTGATACAGATCCCGCCAGACTCGCACTCGGCCAATAGGGTTTCAGTTATATGAGTCAACTCAACTTGCGTTCCGCCAATAGCGTTGAATCTATGCGAGTCGACTCATAAAGCTGTGACGCTATTGGCCGAAAGCGAGTTAACTCGAGTCAACTCGTTACGTCCCGAGTTCATTAAGGTTCGGCTTTCTCCGTATGAGTTCGGTTTCTTGACTCGGCTTTGAGGCTGTGAGCTAATAGCTTTTAAGTTTTGCGAGTCGGAACATAGCAATCTCTAGTATAAGACCGCGGCGAGCGAAATCTGGCAACGTCGCATCCGAGGCATAGTCCAGCCGGCTCCCGCCATTAGTTTGCACAGATAGACGGCGCATCACCGGTGATTAACCTGTTTGTTTTACACAATTAGAGACAATATGGTATTCGTAGTGACAGTGTGTTATGCCTCATAAGTGTGTCGTGCCGGGGTGTAAAAGTAATCACCTAAAAGCATTAAAAACTGAGGAGTATATACAATTATTTCACTTTTCTTTAGAAGGTCCGCATCAAGATGAGTGGATTAGAGCTATAGCCTAAATTTAAACTTAATCAAGTACCACGTTCTGATTAAGAAAATACACATTTCCTACTTTATTAAAACTAAAGTAAAACATATTGGATAAAAAATGTAAAACTAAAATATTAATAGTAATAGTTTGAACAAACAGTTTTTGTACCTCTTATGTATTATCAAAATGAAAAATCAATACACTATTGATACAGATAATTTAAAATATTTTAAATAGGCAAGATGTTTTCAAAGTCTTGCGCAGTTGTGTTTTGTACATTTTATTATACATGTATTGCATACATTTCCTATGCATTTAGTCAGAGGTGTAGCAATATTTCTTCTACCTTAGTACAGTTCTGCATGAACATTCAATGACAAAATTTTGAAATATAAAACAACTTTGCATATCTCAAAACTAAGTTTGAAATTATAATATCACCCATATATTAATAGGCAAGTGTGTTTAAAACCTTTTTTCTCAGCTTGTGTGCAACGCAGAGAAAATATACGCATACTATTAGAAAGATATTTTCCTTTAAATGTGCAGAATCCCTTTATAAATGTAAATAGACAAAAAATAACATGGGCTGCCATGCTGGTGACAAAATTACAAAGAAATGAACAGAAGTAGTAAGAAACAAATCAAATAAAAGAAATTCCAATAAAATGTTTAATTTACAACGTGGGTAAATAGATAAGTCTGAATATTACATATTTTTGGTCGAGTTTTCGACAACTAGACGACCAGTTCATAATAAAATTAAAAATAATTTTAAGGGAACCTAGGCCTATTGGTAAAAGTATATATTTTCATAACTCATTAGGTTCCAAAATGGTTACGTTTTTATCACAAATGTATATCGCTTGTGCATTATGCGCAACATATATTCAGGGTTGGAATTAAGTGGTGGATATACGTTTATATAAACATGTATTAATTAGTATTTCGTAATACAATCTGAAAAATGGTAAGCGGCATTTCATGCTAAAAATTAATCTATTGATCTGGCTACATTTCCATAGCTTTAAACGTGAATAAGCGCAGTTTTGGCGAAATGTTGCACGTTTTAACGCTGGCGGCAATACCCGGAGTTGGACCAGGGCGGGGATGAGTCGCGGCGTTGCCACATCGAAGGACGCGGACGCGGCCTTATTACTAGAGACGGCTATGGTCGGACTCGTTACGTTACGAGTTCGTGTAGGTTCGGCAATCTCCGTACGAGTTTGTACCAACTCGAGTTGTGAATGAGATGACTCGAGTTGACTCGACTCGGGTCTTTGACTTGTACCGATTCAAAATGAATGACCAAATGAAAATTCAAATCAAACTGAAAACGCGCGAAGGCAAGGACCAACAACGGCAAATCACGTGAGCGCGGAGGAACACCAATTTGCTGACTTGTGCGGACGTCTTTTTCTAACGGTCACTTGGGACCAAGCTCTGAGCCGCGATGTACGGAAATCTTTAAATTCTCCTTTTCAATTTGCAAAAATCACTTTTGGTAGTCGTAACGTGTATTTCGTCAACGAATCAATTGTTCGATCTCCGGAGTGCATTGATATCTAAAACCGTGAAACAGCATTTACTAAATTACGAATTGAAACAAAACGAGTCTTTAAGTTCGACGTCGACCGGCAAAATTCGTCAGATTTGACCATTTTCGTAGAGCCTATCCCAAGTACAGTGTCGTAATTATATGTTTATGTGTCGTCAAAATTGTCTTCTGTGTATGTAAGTAAATGTTTTGTGTAAATTGTATTTATATCATTAGGAGAAGCCAATCTGTCCACATTCATATTTGTTTAATCATGTTTCTTGCAGGTTTCATGTCTTAGTGTGTAAATTCAGTCACATTGCTTTAGAATTATTGCCATTTACTTATTTTAAAATACATACTGTGATACATTTGTAGATATTGTTATATTAATAATTTGGGTAAATTTTTATACCAGTTAAATTTCATATTAGTTTTGTGCTTAAATTCAAATTATATTGTTAGGGTAATCAGCTGTCTGTCACGTAAAACTGTTACAATTTGTTCTTGCTTTAATATTTGGGTTTGAAATCACTTCAAAAATACATAAAGAGATCACTGAGAGTATTTGATTGGGTGCAAATTCAGGTTTCAATCAGAGCATTGTCCCGGTTGAAGGTTAGGTGTCAATACAGGCTACAAGGTAGGCTTCCATTAACGCCATAAAAATCATATTTTTAACTTAAATTGAACAAACGACTCAGTAGTCGTTTTGGTCCAGTTTGCTACTGAGCAACAAAGTGTGCTGTACACAGATCTACGAATAGCCCCTTTACACATAAGATCAACTGGCCAGTTGTAAGTAAATACCATACTTTGGGAAGCCTAATAGCCTAAAACAGATTGAATAAATTAAACCTAGGTTCCCGAGGCTCTGCTGTCAATATTTCAGGAAAGAAAGTCAAAAAGACCACAATCAATACTCTCTCACATTAAATTGAAGTGTAATTAGTAGAAACTATAATATTATTAATTATAGCTGAAACTTGAATATTATTAATTTTAGCAGAAACTTGAATATTAATATTGATTATTTGTAATATTTGTATTATTTATAGTGATAATACACAAAGCTTATTCTTTCATCAATTTTATTAATTCTCCTGTGTTAATCTTTTCAAGGTAATCGGCTTAACCGAACAATTGCAATAAAGTACAATATCATTAAGTAGTCAATTGACACATAATTTATTATATATTGGTTCATCAATATTTCGCATAATCGTTTCAATATTTCAGAGTCAAAACCAATGTTTTAACAAAGTTTCAACAAAGAGTGTAATTTTGCATTCAGAGTATTTGATATACTTTTTGTTGCATCTTAAGAAGTGTTACGTTTAAGATTATTGAAAGCACTTTCAGGAGGACATATCAGACCTCTCAACGGTCCATAAATCGGACTTCTGGGATACACAATTATCAGGGCTCAATACAACATCTTACTTCCACTGCCGGCTCTGTGATTGGTCCTCAGTTGTCTGATCAACTAAATTAAATTCATTGAAACTCCACCAGGGGGCAACTTTTTGTTGTACTCACACCTATATGGAATAGCCAAATTGCATTACATAAAGGTGTGAGGCGATTTTAGTGATGGAATGATCAATTAATGTAAAGAGTATATTTTGAAGTAATAAGTAAGTAAAGAAGGTTTATTTTTTTTCTTTACAAAAAGTGATAGCACTAATATTGAGAGGTCTGGTAACAAGGCAGATTGGCTCTTCTACGGACAGATTGGCATAGATAAGATTGATATTGACCCTCAGAATCTTGTTATCTTGTCACTTGTTATCTTTAAGACAGATTATACCCGTTCATATTGCAGTGTTTACTTGGTTATTTATTATCTGTGTATATTTGTCCGTGATTGTTTATATTTATTTATAGGGAAAATTGAAACATTTTGTGAATTTATAAAACTGAGGTCGATTGCATTTTTGCGAATTTGATTTCAAAAAAAAAAAACTTTGCAATTCAAAAATGAGACGTCAATTGTACGGTCCCAATTACGTAACTACGGCAAGCGATAGGCCTCAGAGGATGGCAAGCAGGCGTCATGTGTCAGACGAAGGGCTTGTGTCCGGTAGGGTTGGTGCGTCACACGCAGAAACAGGAAACGTTCGTAGCAATCATGTCTCTCCCCCCCCCACCGATTCGTTCCGCGCTGGTCACGTCACATTTGTAGGAGAAGAAATAGAGCGTAGTGCGAACAATGTAGTCGGCGATTTGAACATGTCGAACAGTGATTGTTTGTTGGATTTAGATAATGACGTGTTGGAACAAGCTGTGCACTCACGTTCGCATCTCACTTTTGATTCGACCGCAACAGAATATGTCACGATTGATGAGGGAACCTTTCGAGATCGACGATCGTCAATTCGCGCGATTGAACCAAGGGTTGAAAACAATGCAATGTCTTCGAATTTCACATCGTCTCCTCGTGCAGCGAACCACGAACAAATTCGTTTCGTAGCTCCAGTACCGGCGAATCAATTGCAGGGTAACTTCGTTCGTCAGGGATTGTCAAAAACAGATTCTATTGTAATAATGGAACTTTTGAGGAAGTTGAAGGACGTCGATGCATCGAATGAATTTGAGTTGGTTACATTCCTTAAAGATTTAATGCCGATTTTTAACGTATCTCCGTCCCACGACAATGAAATAATTAAGTTGCTCTTACCAAAAGTCAAAGGTCAGTTGTTTCAGTTATGGATTGAGTCCGTAAGTGCTCAATCAGGGTGGAATAATTTGCACGTCGAAATTCTAGATAGATTTATCCCATCAATGCGACGAAGAGAAATAGAGTCAATAGAGTTAGATCGTCCACAACGCATCGAAGAAACTTTCTCAGATTATTGTGAACATTTATTATCTACTGCGTTTGCTCTTAAAACAAACTTGTCTGAAAACGACGTCATAGAAATAGCGCTGAATAAATGTAGGCCGGAAACAAAGTCTCATTTTTCGTTCGATTCTAGGCCACGCACAATTCAAGAACTTCGTAGACTAGCTACAAGAGTCACAAGTGCCGTCAGGGCGGAAACTCGATATTTTGGACCGACGATTTTCACACCACAATTTCACACACCCCCACCCCAAATTATTCCTTCTCAGAGACCCCGACAACCTTTTCCCCGTCGTAACGACTCCAACGATCTTAGGAATAGACCCGCCGAAAGAATCATAAAATGTTTTCGTTGCAATCAGGAAGGACATTTAGCCAGAAACTGTAGGAGCTCTTTAAACTGGTAAATGACATCGACGAGGGGGCCCGGTGTCATACAAAACTCGCGACCATCCCCAACAAAAACAAAATGGAAGCCGTAGATTTAAGTGGTAAGTTGCCATTTGCGCATGTTACGTTCGACAGCTCATTAAAATGCATTGCTTTGATCGACTCTGGTAGTAGTAGGTCATTAATTAGTAAAGAATTATTCAATATGTTGAAAGATAAACAACTGGTGTCAAATGTAAATAAGGTAAGTCATTCTATGGGTACTGCGTCACAGCACAAAATCACCGTCAGATACGAAGCTACAATTCATTTGAAGTTAGGCGATTTTTCCTGGAACTACGAATTTTGGGTTGTGAATCAACTGCCGTTCAAAATGATTTTGGGTTATGACTTCATGACTTTCACAAGGATGTCCATAGATTTGAATAAGTCAATAATAAAATTCAACTTTGCTGACAACGAACACTCTCTTTGTTTAGTAGGCGACGATGAGATTCCGCGTTGCGAAAAACAAGATTTAGGCGATTCTCCCCTCACTCCTGAACAGAAAACAAAATTTGACGATTTATTATACAGCTTTAACGACGTCATATCAAATAGAATAGGCACAGCGAAAACAGAACCGTATAAAATCAAGTTCAGCGATAACATCGTTCCGTTTCGTCAGAGACCTTATCATTTACCACCAGATAAGATGGTTATAATGAGAGAGACAATACAAGAGTTATTAGATCAAGGTGTCATTGAGAAAAGTGTTTCTGAATTCAGTTCTAGTGCATTTCTACGTCCAAAGAAAGAAGCTGGTAAGTATAGGCTAGTTGTCAATTACAAGGAGCTAAACAAATACATCGAAATGGATAGTTTTCCGCAGCCCGAAGTTGATAAAATTTTTCAATATTTTAAAGGTGCTAAATATTTTACTACGCTCGATTTGAACAACAGTTACTATCAGTGTTTGTTACATCCTGACAGTCGAAAATACGCAGCTTTCAATGTAGGGTACGCATTGTACCAACCACGAACTTGTCCCCAGGGTATTAAAATAGGTAGTCAGGTGCTAGGCAGAATTGTCGACGAGGTGTTAGGAGATTTGAAATTCAAGTGCGTCGTCAATTTTGTAGATGATCTTTGTATTTATAGTCCTGATCCAGAGACACACTATCGCGATCTGAAACAAGTTTTACAACGATTGCGGGAGGCCGGATTGACTGTGAAACCAAGCAAGGTCACTTTAGCGAAACGCGGCATTCGATTCTTGTCACACGTCATCAAAGACGGAAAATTGTATGTCGACGAAACCAAAGCCGAGGTGATTAGCAACTTCCCGCGACCACGAAATTTAAAAGCAGTTCAACGATTTTTGGGAATGGCAGCGTATTACGGGAAATTCATTCCTGATTTTTCCAGTGTTAGTCGTCCACTCAATATGCTAAGGAGGAAAGGTGTCCGTTTTAAATGGGGTAAAGAACAGGAAGAAAGTTTCAATAAATTGAAGGAGTGTTTGTCTTCGCCTAAGGTGTTGCATTTGCCCGATTGGAAGCAGCCCTTCGTTCTGTCGTGTGATGCAAGCGAATTTTCCGTCGGATGTGTCCTTGAACAGATCAGAGATGGTAGAGCTGTCCCCATAGCGTTTGCGAGTCGTACCTTCTCAAACAACCAACTTAGATATAGCATGTATTTAAAGGAGTTTGCTGCCGTACTTTTTGGTTTAGAAAAATTTAAAGATTATTTGGCAGACAGACCATTTGTCATTAAAACTGACTGCATGGCTATTACGTATGTGATGGGTTGCGATAAAAGTGTCGGAATGTTAGCTAGATGGAAACTACGACTCTCACAATTTCCTTTTGCCAAGATCGAACATTGTAGGGGCACCCAAAACATTGTGAGTGATACTCTGAGTCGAATGTTCGAACCTGAGGAAGCTATAAAACAAAACAATACTCCAAAACCTGATCAAGTTTGTTTTTTACAACATTTTCCAGAAACGTTCGAATCACTCAGTGATAAGCAGAGGGAAGATGAAACCCTAGGTAAAATCATCACTGATCTGGAGAATGGTATAACTGTACCTCATTATTGTATAAAAAAGGGCATTCTAAGATTCCAGAGAAACATCAAATGTTCCCCAAAGATTGTGGTACCTAGTTCAATGCGTGTTATGATGATGAAATATTTCCACGACATATCCATTCACTCTCATTGGGGCATAAAAAAGACTACAGCACGCCTAATAAAGAATTTTACATGGGATGGAGTTTTTAACGACGTAAAAAATTACGTACGTTCATGTGAACTATGTCAACTCTCGAAACCAGCCCAGAATTTACAGATAGGTTTGATGAACTCAAAACCACCCCAGAAATGTTTTGAACGACTCCACATTGATATGTTTGGTCCACTAGTAAGATCTGTTTCAGGAAATGCTTATGCTTTTGTATGTATTGATTCATTCTCTAAGTTCAGCTGGATTATTCCAATGAGAAAAGCAGATTCAAAGACAATAATTAATGCGTTAAAGGATAAGATTTTTTCACAACATGGGTTGCCAGAAACCATTGTATCGGACAATGCATCCATTTTCAAGTCCGAAATGTTTAGGAGTTTTTTATTTGGTTTAGGGGTGAAACACATAACTACATCAGTGGCTAGGCCTAATTCAAATCAATCCGAGAGATTAAATAGAAATCTCAAAATGATACTCAAAATCTATCATTCTCAAACCCAAAAGAAATGGGACGAAAATATACCTTTCCTTTGTATGGGATTGAACTCTGCATTACACGAAACTACAGGTGTGACTCCAGCTTATGCATTCCTTGGTAGAGAGTTAAACCATTCACTCAAACTACACTGGGACCTTGGCGATGAATGCTCGACTGAAACAGCCGAGGATAGAGTGAGTAAAATATTAGAACACTCTAAGAAAGCTCATCAAAAGATAAAGGAGAGATACAATAAAAATAGAAAACCGTCTCCATATACTGAAGGTGATCTGGTATTATACAAAAAATATACGCCTAGTAACAAAGCAAATAAAATCAGTCATAAGCTAACTCATACCTGGGATGGACCGTATACTGTAATTAAAGTATTAAATCAGGTAAATGTAAAAATCCGTCTGAATCGGGACCCATCCATTGCGAAAGTAGTTCATGTATGTCAGATAAAAAAGTATTATTCGAGAGATTAGGAAAAAAATCATTGTTGTTAATGCCTACGTTTGTTTGAGGGGGTACCGACTCGTTTTTTTTTAAACACAATATTGTTAATTTTAAGGCGGTAACACCAAACCATTTTTTTTCTCCAACAGTGAATAGTGTGAAGAGAAATGTCACCCGTCGCTGTGAGTGTTTTGGGAGACTCGCAAGGGGTCAGGCTGGTCAGAGTGGGCGGCGGACAACAATCAACTACACAACAATGGTCGATTGAACACAGTGTTGCTCACGGCGGATGGACTACTCAAGATCTCAAGTGCGCTATCAGAAACCAAGTGTCAGTGCTAAAACCCACATGCATAATTTTCATTGGAATTAATGACATTTTCAAATCCATTGCCCCAGAGAAAACCAAAATCAATATAAAGACAATTATCCGTTTACTGAAATCCCACAACAAAACCATCTACATTACCACCCTCCCTCCCACTTTACATACCCCCCATATTCAACCCAAAATTAAATCCTTAAATATTTTTATCCAGTCTTTAAATAATCCTCCATCCATTCAATCAATAAAATTCCATAAACTATTCCCACCATTCGCACCAATGAATCTATCATTATACAACAAGAAGTATCGAAATGGGAAGCCAGACAACGTACACCTATCAAGTACAGGTTTCAAACAGCTGGTGCGCCACATCTCGATGACCACACTCGGCGCCACACACGAGTCGATGACCTACTCCCCACCCCACCCGCCCCACTCTATCGCCAACAGCTGATCGCCGATAGTGAACCATGAATGAACTGCTGCTGTCTGCTTCATTGAGTGCTAGGTAATTCTACAGTGTGGTTAAGCGTGCGCGTTTTTCACCACTCGTGTGGAGTAGATGTAAGTGGTAATTTGTGAGACACTTTGGTGTCAGGTATTGTCAGCTCTCCCATCTCAAATCGCTCTCGCCCTCAGTACAAATAGAAATAAGGCAAACAAATGAAATGAAAAAAAAATGGAAAATGGAAAAAAAAAAGAGAAAATAAATGTTAAGCAAAAAAAAATAGAAATAAGAAAAAATGAAAAAAAAATTGTTTTAAAATAAAATTTTTCCCAGCATGTTTTTCACACTTTGAAAATATTAATATTGAATATTTATTATATGAGTATTATTCAAAAAAAATGTAAATGTGAAGAAATTGTTTCGTGTTTAAATGTATGTAAATTGTAACTGTGTAAATGTGAAACTGTTGTGTAAACGTCTCTCCGCCGTCACAAGCGTCGCGTCGCGCCGCCGGTTTGAAAATTGTCCCGGGTTGGACGAAGTCTTCTTGCGGACCTTGTGGTCGCTCGGGCCAATTTTTTTGGCAAGGGGGCATCATGTACCGATTCAAAATGAATGACCAAATGAAAATTCAAATCAAACTGAAAACGCGCGAAGGCAAGGACCAACAACGGCAAATCACGTGAGCGCGGAGGAACACCAATTTGCTGACTTGTGCGGACGTCTTTTTCTAACGGTCACTTGGGACCAAGCTCTGAGCCGCGATGTACGGAAATCTTTAAATTCTCCTTTTCAATTTGCAAAAATCACTTTTGGTAGTCGTAACGTGTATTTCGTCAACGAATCAATTGTTCGATCTCCGGAGTGCATTGATATCTAAAACCGTGAAACAGCATTTACTAAATTACGAATTGAAACAAAACGAGTCTTTAAGTTCGACGTCGACCGGCAAAATTCGTCAGATTTGACCATTTTCGTAGAGCCTATCCCAAGTACAGTGTCGTAATTATATGTTTATGTGTCGTCAAAATTGTCTTCTGTGTATGTAAGTAAATGTTTTGTGTAAATTGTATTTATATCATTAGGAGAAGCCAATCTGTCCACATTCATATTTGTTTAATCATGTTTCTTGCAGGTTTCATGTCTTAGTGTGTAAATTCAGTCACATTGCTTTAGAATTATTGCCATTTACTTATTTTAAAATACATACTGTGATACATTTGTAGATATTGTTATATTAATAATTTGGGTAAATTTTTATACCAGTTAAATTTCATATTAGTTTTGTGCTTAAATTCAAATTATATTGTTAGGGTAATCAGCTGTCTGTCACGTAAAACTGTTACAATTTGTTCTTGCTTTAATATTTGGGTTTGAAATCACTTCAAAAATACATAAAGAGATCACTGAGAGTATTTGATTGGGTGCAAATTCAGGTTTCAATCAGAGCATTGTCCCGGTTGAAGGTTAGGTGTCAATACAGGCTACAAGGTAGGCTTCCATTAACGCCATAAAAATCATATTTTTAACTTAAATTGAACAAACGACTCAGTAGTCGTTTTGGTCCAGTTTGCTACTGAGCAACAAAGTGTGCTGTACACAGATCTACGAATAGCCCCTTTACACATAAGATCAACTGGCCAGTTGTAAGTAAATACCATACTTTGGGAAGCCTAATAGCCTAAAACAGATTGAATAAATTAAACCTAGGTTCCCGAGGCTCTGCTGTCAATATTTCAGGAAAGAAAGTCAAAAAGACCACAATCAATACTCTCTCACATTAAATTGAAGTGTAATTAGTAGAAACTATAATATTATTAATTATAGCTGAAACTTGAATATTATTAATTTTAGCAGAAACTTGAATATTAATATTGATTATTTGTAATATTTGTATTATTTATAGTGATAATACACAAAGCTTATTCTTTCATCAATTTTATTAATTCTCCTGTGTTAATCTTTTCAAGGTAATCGGCTTAACCGAACAATTGCAATAAAGTACAATATCATTAAGTAGTCAATTGACACATAATTTATTATATATTGGTTCATCAATATTTCGCATAATCGTTTCAATATTTCAGAGTCAAAACCAATGTTTTAACAAAGTTTCGACAAAGAGTGTAATTTTGCATTCAGAGTATTTGATATACTTTTTGTTGCATCTTAAGAAGTGTTACGTTTAAGATTATTGAAAGCACTTTCAGGAGGACATATCAGACCTCTCAACGGTCCATAAATCGGACTTCTGGGATACACAATTATCAGGGCTCAATACAACATCTTACTTCCACTGCCGGCTCTGTGATTGGTCCTCAGTTGTCTGATCAACTAAATTAAATTCATTGAAACCCCACCAGGGGGCAACTTTTTGTTGTACTCACACCTATATGGAATAGCCAAATTGCATTACATAAAGGTGTGAGGCGATTTTAGTGATGGAATGATCAATTAATGTAAAGAGTATATTTTGAAGTAATAAGTAAGTAAAGAAGGTTTATTTTTTTTCTTTACAGACTCGAGTCAACTCGACTCGCCAACTCAACTCGTCACATCACTAGCACAGACATCATCTTCATTCATACTTGGCTTAAAAATAAAATATCTACATTCGTATGGTCGCCATTTGATAAGAAAGCTCAAAGTGTTGTGTTGAGTCTACCACTCTTGCTTACTTTTTGTCAACATAAAGGAGGCTTCATAACTAACTTGGTTAAATCAACAAGTAACAAATAGTACAGTAAATAATGAAAACCCCACTAAATAAGTCAACAACTTTATCTTCAGCCGATCTATAAGGATAATAAAGACAATGGATTATAAAATATTTAATTCGTACCGGTATGTTAAATATTTTTTTATATGATCAAATTGGGTACAGTTTCTTAACTGCGCTATGCTAATATTGATTGGAACTATCGAATTGAAAATATTGATTAATAATCGATATTTTAAAATATATTATATTATAAAATTAAACTATCATTACCTAATCTAACCAACCAAACTTGCTGATGGTGAAAAAATCGCATGAAAGTTTACTTATCGAATCGATTTCAACCGATATTAGCATCCAGTTAAGAAAAGAAACTGTACGCATGATTTTACACTATGATGTGAAGTCAACAACAATACAGAAATCGTTGATTATTTATAGTTAGTTGTTGGCACGGCCGCCTTTAACTACAGGCCGCGGCCATCGAACTGGCAACGTCGCAAGTGGTGCTGTGTCACGTGACTGTGTTGTTTACATTTTGTTTGGATTGGAAGCAGCCGACGCCGACATCCGACACGCACTTTTAATCAGTTGTTTTAATACACTTTGCACTTGCAGAATGCAGAGTGCAGACCAGACAAGTAAGTTAAGTACTGTTGTGTAATGTGTAATCAAGTAGTCTGTTGTTCCACTTGTACAGTAGACACAAAATATGCTAAGTTAATTATTATTTCTGTAAATCATTTGAAGAATCGAGTTTTATCAGAAACAATACGTAAGTTTGATTTTGGTAACAAAAACTAAAAACTACAGATTAAAGAACCAGCTCAGATTTCCGTTCTAATCTTATTGTCAAATTGCCCACGTATTTATTAACTTATTAAGTAAGCCTATTTTGTAGTTTGATCTAGGCATTGTCTTTATAAATTTAGCCAACATAGATCTGAAAGTAACAGACATAAAGATTGCGTCAATTAATCCCTTCATAAAGTTGAACACAGATAAATTTAAATGTATTTTTTAAAGTAATAATTGAACAACAAAATGACCCTCACGAAAGTATTCGTGCTACTGGCCTATTGTCTTAACTTAACAGCATTATCATAGACATTAAGTTTATGATCCATATCGTGTCTGTTCGTTTAAAGCCTACCATTGGCCTGTTCCTGTTCTAAGTTAAGTTAGTACTGTATTCGTGGGTTAGACATAGCCTATAGAAGCATTACATAGTTAGTTTCTCTAAATTTTTGTCCAGACAAGGTAGTATCAGAGAGGGCCTAGGCTAGGCTTCACTGTGGACATCTAACTGATAACCTATTTAGTCTACCATGAGCATTTAATGCTTAGGGAATTAAGTTAACAGGCATGTATGCTATTGGTTAGTAGTGGATCTTAAATAACTTACGTATAACTAAAATGGCTATTTGCAAGACTAAATTAAGACTCACTTGTGAAGCCTAAATTGTATTTCTTCGACTCTCTGGTAGGTTATAAGTTAGCAAATATTTTAGTAAGTTATAGTCTAATGTAACTAGGCTACCATCTTAATACCATCTCTTCGTTTTTGACCAGGTTTACTGGATTAACTGCGTCAGTTTTCTTAATATTATATCAAATAGCAAATAAAATGTTCTTTTCATTTTCAAAAGAAAAAAAATAATATTATGTACAAATATGTCAACTCACAAACTTGGTGGTTGAAGTAGGGTTTTGAGTCAGTTACTTGCTAGATTATCCTCAAGGAAATCCTTGATGGAGAAATAGGCCGACTGAATAAGTTGGTCTTTCATTTTTCTTTCAAACTTCTTGGTCTCAAGGTTTCTCAAGTTCTCCGGCAGCTTGTTGAACAGCTTCATTGCCATGGCAGGGAAACGGCGTTGTGTGCTTATTAGGCGTGTTCTCGGTATATCTAACTTAGTAGAGCCACGTGTGGCGTGGTAGTGGACATCGCCTCTGGTTGTAAGCGCGTTCAAGTTCTTCTTGACATGTACCAATGAGGATAAGATATACATCGAGTAGACTGTGGGCACGCCTAATCTCCTAAAGATGGGTTTGCTGTGCTCACGCCGGTCACTAGAAGTGATGACTCGGATGGCCGCCTTCTGCAACCTCAGCACTGCCTTACAGCTTGGGGAGTGGCCCCAGAGCAGTATGCCGTAACTCAAATGGCTGTGGAAAAGGCCGTAGTAGATGGTCAAGAGATAGGATTCAGTCAGGCTGTTCTTCAATTTGCGAAGTAGAGATACTACCCTTGAGAGGTTTTTTGACATCTCTTCCGTATGACTCTGCCAGTTAAGCCGTGTATCAATAAAAAATCCAAGAAGTTTTACTTGAGGTACGATGTTTGCAGGCGGAGTTCTGCCCAAGGTGCAGATGAGTGTTTGGGTCTTGTTGACATTTAGCTGAAGTCTATTGGTCTTGAACCATTTCTCGGCGGAGGTCAGCTCCAAGGCCATCTTTCTCTCAATTTCCGTCACCGAGCATCCACCTAATACAAGGGTGGTATAGTCCGCATACATGAGAGCCTCGTCACCACACTTAAAGTCGTTCACCATTAGCAGGAATAGGAGAGGTCCAAGTAGCGAGCCCTGCGGGACACCGTGTTCCACCCTGCGTTCTCCCGAAAGAGCCCCATCAATTGCAACCACCTGTCTTCGATTCCTAAGGTAAGAAGAAAATGTAGCAAGCACAGTACCTTCCACTCCATAGGCTTCAAGTTTGGCAGAAGAACTTCGTGAGACACCACATCAAACGCTTTGCTCAGGTCTAGTAGGACTAGTTGGCCTGTTCACGATCCCCTTTTTTATACACAGGGACAACCCTGGCAACCTTCAGCCTATCCGGAAAACAACCCTGATCAAGACAAGAATTTATCACATGAGTCAGCGGACCTACGAAATCCTTAATCGTATTTTTGACTATGTTTACACTGATACCAAATACATCTTTGCTTGCTTTAGGGTGAAATTTAGCAACAAGTGATAATACTTCTGCCGGAGTAACGTTTTTCCACCTTGTCAAGCGGGTTTTAATTGTCACATTGGGCTTTGGATCTAATACAAAATGGCCATCTGCAGGAGTTAGCTCACTCGCAATATTACCAACCACACTTACAAAGTAGTCGTCTATTTCATCCGGGCTACTCACACAAGCAAGATCCACAGGTTTCCTACAAAGTTTGTTAGCGATACTCCAGGCTGCTTTTGCACTGGTTGGGCGACTCCCTTATGAACTTTTCATTTGCTGCCTTCTTTGCATTCTTCACCATGCGCCTGTAACACCTCTTAACACGTAAATACTCATTATAGTTTACCTGCCTTTGATCGGGCATAGTCGAATGCTTTACTCTATCATGTAAGATAATTACAAACTCCCTGAGCTTATGAAGTTGAGGTGAATAACAGTTCCTAAGTGCAGGAGGGCCGGACCGAGCCTTTACTTTAGAGTTATTGTTCACATTGGGATGACCTGAGTTTTTCCGACGGGTTTTAAAAGGAAAGCAGTTTTCAAATTCACTGTAAAATCTATCAAAGAAATTATCAAAAAGTTCATCTGCATTATGTATGGTCATTATCGGATCCCAGGAAATATTTCTTAATCTATTCAAAAAGAGCAGCTGAGAATCATCGTTAATTACTCTGTATGCAAATGTGTATTTGTCATGCCAAATAGGTTGAGGTGAGGTACTTACAGGAGTAGAAGTAATTTGCAACGTTACAGCACAGTGATCTGCCACCACCTCCACAGAAGTCACACAGTCCTCAGGGTCAAAGTTTATCGCAGCACTATCGAGACAAGCAATCCCCCTCGTGGGTTGGAAATTAGTCAGGTAGAAGCCATACGACCTTAGCAGATTAATCAGTTCAAATTCTTCAGATGATCCGGTGTTTAGGTGTACATTTAAGTCACCTCCAATGAAAATACGCTTGTGCACTTTGGTGACAAAATCCAGACACAGGTCGAGCTGTTTTAAGAAAGCATCGATGCTTCCCCCTGGGGAGCGGTAAACCACAAGAATAAAGAATGACTCGTCAACTAGTTCAATTCCAGTCACTTCGAATATTTGCTCTATACAGAATTGTTCCAATTTCAGTTTTGTACACTTAAAATTACTATTTACAAATATGGCTACTCCACCATTCTTCTTAACAGTTCTACAATAGGCTGATACCAAGACCTTATCACCCAAAGTTATATTTGTTTAAGATTCCGGGTGTGTCAACCAGTGTTCACTGACACAGATAATGTCTGGTATTTTTAATTCATCAAATAACAACAACAGATCCCAACTAGTATGATATTGTCGGTTCATGTCGATTTCTTAAAGATATTTTTTAAGTACCTATACTGATTTGCATTCTGTCCATCTTTTATGCTACATTTCCGTTATTTAACTTAAGGTCACTTCAAATTGACAACTACAATAATTTTTCATTGTTCAGTATCAACAGTCTTTGGTGAGTCGGTGGATCAGTTGGTAGCGTCCGGACTTCGGGCCTAAGGCAGCGATGTCGTGGGTCCGGATCCTGGTTACTGCCACTAAAATTTATCAGTACAGTTCACCTTCGTACTGTACCGGTTCACCCCTTGCTTTGCTAGATACGTTTCACAGCCAGATCTGTAGTCTTTGTGGATAAAAGAGGCCGCCAAGGGGCCATTCCATATCAAATCAACAAATAAAAATCAGTTTTCAACCTGACCATCTTGGATTACTTTGAAATTTGGTATGCTTATAGTTCTAACAAATACAAACAGAAAACTGGTTTTTGTTTATTTTTATCTTTTCCCGTTTATTTATAATTAATTTTTTTAAACATCCAAAATCGGCATTTTTTTTACTTGCGGGGAGAGTTAAATTATAAAAAAAAAACTTGTCTGGATGTCAATGTATGTAGTAGAGATCATCTAACTCATTTATATGTTTTACCAGGTTGGATTGCTGAGCAGCATGGGTGAAAGATTTCTACAACAGTACATCTACAGTAGATGTAACTAGTAACTAGGAGGATGGTGGTTGAACTAATTGCTACAACATTTTTCCATTCAGAAAAAAATATTGGGACCGAGCAAGGCTAAACCAAACAAATGCAAATGCAAATGTTGGTAAGTTTAATGAAATTACATCCGTACCTACATGGCTTTGCCAATTATTGGTCTCAGCCTAAATGAAAGAGTGAGTTGAAATGCATAAACTTGTTTGAATTTCGATGTAATATAGATGCAATCTTGTTTTTTACAATTGTTTGAAGGGAACGGAAAAATCAATTGTTTGATCTGGGTAACTATTACGGTATTAACCAATTAAACTAAAAATTTGAATAAAAA
This sequence comes from Macrosteles quadrilineatus, assembly GCF_028750875.1. Lineage (NCBI taxonomy): Eukaryota > Metazoa > Arthropoda > Insecta > Hemiptera > Cicadellidae > Macrosteles > Macrosteles quadrilineatus. The sequence continues at coordinate 109,742,349 of NW_026542596.1, read as the reverse complement.
AAATTCAATTGCATTTTAATTATTTACAGCTTGCAGGCTAATTAAAAGTGTAATTCAAAATTGTTTTTTATTAAAAAAAAGTTTTATTTAGGCCTAATTAATTAGTTAATAATAGCTACCCATATCACTAGTGGTGATCTATTAAACTCATTGCTACATTGTTGTCTAATGTTAAACATGTAGCAAAATGAAATGAAACAGAGGATAGCTATCGCCCTCATACTAGACGAGGCTACCAGGTCAGTTGCAAGGGAAAGACTTGATCATAAAAAATGTTAAAATGTAACATGTAAATATGTAAAATGTAAAAATGTAGACGACGACGACGACGACGACGACGACGACGACGACGACGACGACGACGGTTTTTATGTCAGCTTAGTGGTTGAGTGATTATAGTACTGCTGTACTCGCCTTGTAATTAGAAGGTAGCTGGTTTGATTCTATGTTACTTTGTTTGTATTACCTGTCACTAGTTTGGTATTACTAATTTAATTAATCTTTGTCACAGGTGTACGAGGCTGCTGGGCTGGCCAATGCTGACAGTTTTATCCGACAGTTCCCTGATGGCTACAGTACCATTCTGGGGGAGAGAGGAGTTACCGTGTCTGGGGGCCAGACACAGAGGATAGCTATCGCCCGCGCTCTACTGAAAATCCCATCCATCCTCATACTAGACGAGGCTACCAGGTCAGTTGCAAGGGAATGACTTGATCGTAAAACATGTTAAAATGTAACATGTAAAAATGTAACATGTTGAAATATAAGAAGTTAAAATGTAACATGTTAAAATGTAACGTGTTAAAATGTAACATGTTAAAATGTAACGTGTTAAAATGTAACATTTTAAAATGTAACATGCTTAAATGTAACGTGTTAAAATGTAACATATTAAAATGTAACATGTAAAAATGTAACATGTAAAATTGTAACCTTTTAAAATGTAACATGCTTAAAGGTAACTTGTTAAAATGTAACATATTAAAAACGTTATGAGTACTGGTATGAGTAAAAGTTTTTATGTCAGCTTGGTGGTTGAGTGATTATAGTACTGCTGTAATCAGAAGGTAGCTGGTTTGATTCTATGTTACTTTGTTTGTATTACCTGTCACTAGTTTGGTATTACTAATTTAATTAATCTTTGTCACAGGTGTACGAGGCTGCTGGGCTGGCCAATGCTGACAGTTTTATCCGACAGTTCCCTGATGGCTACAGTACCATTCTGGGGGAGAGAGGAGTTACCGGGTCTGGGGGCCAGACACAGAGGATAGCTATCGCCCGCGCTCTACTGAAAATCCCATCCATCCTCATACTAGACGAGGCTACCAGGTCAGTTGCAAGGGAATGACTTGATCGTAAAACATGTTAAAATGTAACATGTAAAAATGTAACATGTGGAAATATAAGAAGTTAAAATGTAACATGTTAAAATGTAACGTGTTAAAATGTAACATTTTAAAATGTAACATGCTTAAATGTAACGTGTTAAAATGTAACATATTAAAATGTAACATGTAAAAATGTAACATGTAAAATTGTAACCTTTTAAAATGTAACATGCTTAAAGGTAACTTGTTAAAATGTAACATATTAAAAACGTTATGAGTACTGGTATGAGTAAAAGTTTTTATGTCAGCTTGGTGGTTGAGTGATTATAGTACTGCTGTAATCAGAAGGTAGCTGGTTTGATTCTATGTTACTTTGTTTGTATTACCTGTCACTAGTTTGGTATTACTAATTTAATTAATCTTTGTCACAGGTGTACGAGGCTGCTGGGCTGGCCAATGCTGACAGTTTTATCCGACAGTTCCCTGATGGCTACAGTACCATTCTGGGGGAGAGAGGAGTTACCGTGTCTGGGGGCCAGACACAGAGGATAGCTATCGCCCGCGCTCTACTGAAAATCCCATCCATCCTCATACTAGACGAGGCTACCAGGTCAGTTGCAAGGGAATGACTTGATCGTAAAACATGTTAAAATGTAACATGTAAAAATGTAACATGTTGAAATATAAGAAGTTAAAATGTAACATGTTAAAATGTAACGTGTTAAAATGTAACATTTTAAAATGTAACATGCTTAAATGTAACGTGTTAAAATGTAACATATTAAAATGTAACATGTAAAAATGTAACATGTAAAATTGTAACCTTTTAAAATGTAACATGCTTAAAGGTAACTTGTTAAAATGTAACATATTAAAAACGTTATGAGTACTGGTATGAGTAAAAGTTTTTATGTCAGCTTGGTGGTTGAGTGATTATAGTACTGCTGTAATCAGAAGGTAGCTGGTTTGATTCTATGTTACTTTGTTTGTATTACCTGTCACTAGTTTGGTATTACTAATTTAATTAATCTTTGTCACAGGTGTACGAGGCTGCTGGGCTGGCCAATGCTGACAGTTTTATCCGACAGTTCCCTGATGGCTACTGTACCATTCTGGGGGAGAGAGGAGTTACCATGTCTGGGGGCCAGAAACAGAGGATAGCTATCGCCCGCGCTCTACTGAAAATCCCATCCATCCTCATACTAGACGAGGCTACCAGGTCAGTTGCAAGGGAAAGACTTGATCATAAAAAATGTTAAAATGTAACATGTAAATATGTAAAATGTAAAAATGTAGACGACGACGACGACGACGACGACGACGACGACGACGACGACGACGACGACGACGACGACGACGACGACGACGACGACGACGACGACGACGACGACGACGACGACGACGACGACGACGACGACGACGACGACGACGACGACGACGACGACGACGACGACGACGACGACGACGACGACGACGACGACGACGACGACGACGACGACGACGACGACGACGACGACGACGACGACGACGACGACGACGACGACGACGACGACGACGACGACGACGACGACGACGACGACGACGACGACGACGACGACGACGACGACGACGACGACGACGACGACGACGACGACGACGACGACGACGACGACGACGACGACGACGACGACGACGACGACGACGACGACGACGACGACGACGACGACGACGACGACGACGACGACGACGACGACGACGACGACGACGACGACGACGACGACGACGACGACGACGACGACGACGACGACGACGACGACGACGACGACGACGACGACGACGACGACGACGACGACGACGACGACGACGACGACGACGACGACGACGACGACGACGACGACGACGACGACGACGACGACGACGACGACGACGACGACGACGACGACGACGACGACGACGACGACGACGACGACGACGACGACGACGACGACGACGACGACGACGACGACGACGACGACGACGACGACGACGACGACGACGACGACGACGACGACGACGACGACGACGACGACGACGACGACGACGACGACGACGACGACGACGACGACGACGACGACGACGACGACGACGACGACGACGACGACGACGACGACGACGACGACGACGACGACGACGACGACGACGACGACGACGACGACGACGACGACGACGACGACGACGACGACGACGACGACGACGACGACGACGACGACGACGACGACGACGACGACGACGACGACGACGACGACGACGACGACGACGACGACGACGACGACGACGACGACGACGACGACGACGACGACGACGACGACGACGACGACGACGACGACGACGACGACGACGACGACGACGACGACGACGACGACGACGACGACGACGACGACGACGACGACGACGACGACGACGACGACGACGACGACGACGACGACGACGACGACGACGACGACGACGACGACGACGACGACGACGACGACGACGACGACGACGACGACGACGGTTTTTATGTCAGCTTGGTGGTTGAGTGATTATAGTACTGCTGTACTTGCCTTGTAATTAGAAGGTAGCTGGTTTGATTCTATGTTACTTTGTTTGTATTACCTGTCACTAGTTTGGTATTACTAATTTAATTAATCTTTGTCACAGGTGTACGAGGCTGCTGGGCTGGCCAATGCTGACAGTTTTATCCGACAGTTCCCTGATGGCTACAGTACCATTCTGGGGGAGAGAGGAGTTACCGTGTCTGGGGGCCAGACACAGAGGATAGCTATCGCCCGCGCTTTACTGAAAATCCCATCCATCCTCATACTAGACGAGGCTACCAGGTCAGTTGCAAGGGAATGACTTGATCGTAAAACATGTTAAAATGTAACATGTAAAAATGTAACATGTTGAAATATAAGAAGTTAAAATGTAACATGTTAAAATGTAACGTGTTAAAATGTAACATGTTAAAATGTAACGTGTTAAAATGTAACATTTTAAAATGTAACATGCTTAAATGTAACGTGTTAAAATGTAACATATTAAAATGTAACATGTAAAAATGTAACATGTAAAATTGTAACCTTTTAAAATGTAACATGCTTAAAGGTAACTTGTTAAAATGTAACATATTAAAAACGTTATGAGTACTGGTATGAGTAAAAGTTTTTATGTCAGCTTGGTGGTTGAGTGATTATAGTACTGCTGTAATCAGAAGGTAGCTGGTTTGATTCTATGTTACTTTGTTTGTATTACCTGTCACTAGTTTGGTATTACTAATTTAATTAATCTTTGTCACAGGTGTACGAGGCTGCTGGGCTGGCCAATGCTGACAGTTTTATCCGACAGTTCCCTGATGGCTACAGTACCATTCTGGGGGAGAGAGGAGTTACCGGGTCTGGGGGCCAGACACAGAGGATAGCTATCGCCCGCGCTCTACTGAAAATCCCATCCATCCTCATACTAGACGAGGCTACCAGGTCAGTTGCAAGGGAATGACTTGATCGTAAAACATGTTAAAATGTAACATGTAAAAATGTAACATGTGGAAATATAAGAAGTTAAAATGTAACATGTTAAAATGTAACGTGTTAAAATGTAACATTTTAAAATGTAACATGCTTAAATGTAACGTGTTAAAATGTAACATATTAAAATGTAACATGTAAAAATGTAACATGTAAAATTGTAACCTTTTAAAATGTAACATGCTTAAAGGTAACTTGTTAAAATGTAACATATTAAAAACGTTATGAGTACTGGTATGAGTAAAAGTTTTTATGTCAGCTTGGTGGTTGAGTGATTATAGTACTGCTGTAATCAGAAGGTAGCTGGTTTGATTCTATGTTACTTTGTTTGTATTACCTGTCACTAGTTTGGTATTACTAATTTAATTAATCTTTGTCACAGGTGTACGAGGCTGCTGGGCTGGCCAATGCTGACAGTTTTATCCGACAGTTCCCTGATGGCTACAGTACCATTCTGGGGGAGAGAGGAGTTACCGTGTCTGGGGGCCAGACACAGAGGATAGCTATCGCCCGCGCTCTACTGAAAATCCCATCCATCCTCATACTAGACGAGGCTACCAGGTCAGTTGCAAGGGAATGACTTGATCGTAAAACATGTTAAAATGTAACATGTAAAAATGTAACATGTTGAAATATAAGAAGTTAAAATGTAACATGTTAAAATGTAACGTGTTAAAATGTAACATTTTAAAATGTAACATGCTTAAATGTAACGTGTTAAAATGTAACATATTAAAATGTAACATGTAAAAATGTAACATGTAAAATTGTAACCTTTTAAAATGTAACATGCTTAAAGGTAACTTGTTAAAATGTAACATATTAAAAACGTTATGAGTACTGGTATGAGTAAAAGTTTTTATGTCAGCTTGGTGGTTGAGTGATTATAGTACTGCTGTAATCAGAAGGTAGCTGGTTTGATTCTATGTTACTTTGTTTGTATTACCTGTCACTAGTTTGGTATTACTAATTTAATTAATCTTTGTCACAGGTGTACGAGGCTGCTGGGCTGGCCAATGCTGACAGTTTTATCCGACAGTTCCCTGATGGCTACTGTACCATTCTGGGGGAGAGAGGAGTTACCATGTCTGGGGGCCAGAAACAGAGGATAGCTATCGCCCGCGCTCTACTGAAAATCCCATCCATCCTCATACTAGACGAGGCTACCAGGTCAGTTGCAAGGGAAAGACTTGATCATAAAAAATGTTAAAATGTAACATGTAAATATGTAAAATGTAAAAATGTAGACGACGACGACGACGACGACGACGACGACGACGACGACGACGACGACGACGACGACGACGACGACGACGACGACGACGACGACGACGACGACGACGACGACGACGACGACGACGACGACGACGACGACGACGACGACGACGACGACGACGACGACGACGACGACGACGACGACGACGACGACGACGACGACGACGACGACGACGACGACGACGACGACGACGACGACGACGACGACGACGACGACGACGACGACGACGACGACGACGACGACGACGACGACGACGACGACGACGACGACGACGACGACGACGACGACGACGACGACGACGACGACGACGACGACGACGACGACGACGACGACGACGACGACGACGACGACGACGACGACGACGACGACGACGACGACGACGACGACGACGACGACGACGACGACGACGACGACGACGACGACGACGACGACGACGACGACGACGACGACGACGACGACGACGACGACGACGACGACGACGACGACGACGACGACGACGACGACGACGACGACGACGACGACGACGACGACGACGACGACGACGACGACGACGACGACGACGACGACGACGACGACGACGACGACGACGACGACGACGACGACGACGACGACGACGACGACGACGACGACGACGACGACGACGACGACGACGACGACGACGACGACGACGACGACGACGACGACGACGACGACGACGACGACGACGACGACGACGACGACGACGACGGTTTTTATGTCAGCTTGGTGGTTGAGTGATTATAGTACTGCTGTACTTGCCTTGTAATTAGAAGGTAGCTGGTTTGATTCTATGTTACTTTGTTTGTATTACCTGTCACTAGTTTGGTATTACTAATTTAATTAATCTTTGTCACAGGTGTACAAGGCTGCTGGGCTGGCCAATGCTGACAGTTTTATCCGACAGTTCCCTGATGGCTACAGTACCATTCTGGGGGAGAGAGGAGTTACCGTGTCTGGGGGCCAGACACAGAGGATAGCTATCGCCCGCGCTCTACTGAAAATCCCATCCATCCTCATACTAGACGAGGCTACCAGGTCAGTTGCAAGGGAATGACTTGATCGTAAAACATGTTAAAATGTAACATGTAAAAATGTAACATGTTGAAATATAAGAAGTTAAAATGTAACATGTTAAAATGTAACGTGTTAAAATGTAACATTTTAAAATGTAACATGCTTAAATGTAACGTGTTAAAATGTAACATATTAAAATGTAACATGTAAAAATGTAACATGTAAAATTGTAACCTTTTAAAATGTAACATGCTTAAAGGTAACTTGTTAAAATGTAACATATTAAAAACGTTATGAGTACTGGTATGAGTAAAAGTTTTTATGTCAGCTTGGTGGTTGAGTGATTATAGTACTGCTGTAATCAGAAGGTAGCTGGTTTGATTCTATGTTACTTTGTTTGTATTACCTGTCACTAGTTTGGTATTACTAATTTAATTAATCTTTGTCACAGGTGTACGAGGCTGCTGGGCTGGCCAATGCTGACAGTTTTATCCGACAGTTCCCTGATGGCTACTGTACCATTCTGGAAGAGAGAGGAGTTACCATGTCTGGGGGCCAGAAACAGAGGATAGCTATCGCCCGCGCTCTACTGAAAATCCCATCCATCCTCATACTAGACGAGGCTACCAGGTCAGTTGCAAGGGAAAGACTTGATCATAAAAAATGTTAAAATGTAACATGTAAATATGTAAAATGTAAAAATGTAGACGACGACGACGACGACGACGACGACGACGACGACGACGACGACGACGACGACGACGACGACGACGACGACGACGACGACGCCGACGACGACGACGACGACGACGACGACGACGACGACGACGACGACGACGACGACGACGACGACGACGACGACGACGACGACGACGACGACGACGACGACGACGACGACGACGACGACGACGACGACGACGACGACGACGACGACGACGACGACGACGACGACGACGACGACGACGACGACGACGACGACGACGACGACGACGACGACGACGACGACGACGACGACGACGACGACGACGACGACGACGACGACGACGACGACGACGACGACGACGACGACGACGACGACGACGACGACGACGACGACGACGACGACGACGACGACGACGACGACGACGACGACGACGACGACGACGACGACGACGACGACGACGACGACGACGACGACGACGACGACGACGACGACGACGACGACGACGACGACGACGACGACGACGACGACGACGACGACGACGACGACGACGACGACGACGACGACGACGACGACGACGACGACGACGACGACGACGACGACGACGACGACGACGACGACGACGACGACGACGACGACGACGACGACGACGACGACGACGACGACGACGACGACGACGACGACGACGACGACGACGACGACGACGACGACGACGACGACGACGACGACGACGACGACGACGACGACGACGACGACGACGACGACGACGACGACGACGACGACGACGACGACGACGACGACGACGACGACGACGACGACGACGACGACGACGACGACGACGACGACGACGACGACGACGACGACGACGACGACGACGACGACGACGACGACGACGACGACGACGACGACGACGACGACGACGACGACGACGACGACGACGACGACGACGACGACGACGACGACGACGACGACGACGACGACGACGACGACGAC